>NC_090934.1:991827568-992135430 GCF_040938575.1 Ambystoma mexicanum | reverse complement strand
GTTCTGTTTCTTTTGAAGGCTGGGTGATTCAAAGACCAGTTGAGTCTGAGGCTTCATTTTGGGAAGAGAGGTTTGCTGCTTGCTGTGTTTCTGGCTTTAACAAGCAAGAGGAAGAGACAGACTTGCCTCCTTCTTTAAACATGTATGTCCAGCATCTTCCCATACCAGGCAGGTGGCAAACTTGACCCGGAGGTCCTTTTCCCAAAGACTGTTAGGCTACCCAAAGTGTTCGCGGAGATCTACGGAGCGGTCATACAAACTCTGCCACCCATTGAGGGTGGAACAGGAGAGCTAGCCCTTCAATTATTAGTAGTCATCATTGATTGTATTCCTTATAAGGAAGTCCCTATTCTATCAGAATTGTGCATTGTCCAATTCCCTAAGAAGAACTTGTGTTAACAAAACCTATTTCGAATGGATTGTGTCCTCCAACGTATTCCACATCTTTGACATGTAATGTCCACAGCTGTGCTACTTCGGAAATGTTTTGGCAGAGGGTGTCCTGCGTCGATGGCGTTGGGTGGATGTCCCGCGAAGGCCTCCGTCGAGGGCGACGTCACCTGATGTTATAAATCGGACACACGGCGCCTGTATCCTCAGTTCTGTTTTTTCCGCAAACGGGTTTGCTTTGAGAAATTGGTGCGCCCCGTGTATTCTTCGTGAATATGTCTTCTTCATCTACCCCTCCAACTCCGCGGTCTGGCTTTAAGACTTGCCGGGACTGTAAATCTAAGATGTCGATTACAAACCTGCACCACGTTTGTTTGTGGTGTCTGGGCGAGAGTCATGACACCGATGACTGTTTGAAATGCCAGTCGCTGACTGCTAAGGGCTTGCGGGAGCATAAGGGGAAGTTACAGGTAGGTCTGGTTGCTAAACTGAAAATCTGCGAAAGGGGTGTCTACCGACGATTCGAGGGGTGACTCTCCTCATCGGAAGGAGTGCCGGGGATCTCGATCCCAAAGTAGGTCCCGCCACTCGTCCTCGTCTAGGCACTCCCGGAAGCGGCGTCAACGGTTGCCTTCCCCATCCTCGTCGGATGATGGTGCCGCAAGGAAAGTGGCTTGTCCCACTAAGTCCAGATGCTGGCAATTTTTCAATCCCAGGGCACAGTTCCGTCCGTGCCTTCGGAAGAACGCGGCAGAGAACGGTCTTGGTCTGATGCTCGCGCACCTTTGGGCTCGGGTTTTCAGCGCGATACTCATCGGGAACCGTCGAGGTCCCGTTCGGAGAAGGTTCAGGTTGCAGATGCAGGTCTCGGTCTTCATCCCCGGTGAAACCACTGACATCTGGTAAGGGCTCGAGGTCGGCATTGACTCCGTCGGTGCCGTGTCCGTCGGATATGGAGGTTGATGCTTTGCCTTCACACCAGCCCTCGGTGCTGATGTCGATGCCGAAGCCGTCGGCACCTTCGACGCCTTCGGGGCCTTTTGGCCGGAATTTGTTTCGGTGGATAATGCGATGGAGTATGTTCAGCTCTAAACGGGATGCGGAAGCTGACGCTACAATTCAAAGTGCACATAGATGGCATTTTAATTAAATATTAGCATTCAACCTGGGGGAACCGAGTGGTGGTCTACATGCATCTCTATGCTGGACTGCCCATGTGCCCAGTAGGAAGACCAGTACACACAAAGGTTGTACTTGCGTTTCATTGCAATATGCCACACAGAAAAAAACAGTACAATACAACCCAGCAATAATGGTCAGCTAATGATAAATTGACTCATTCGGGTATAAAATTGGCGAAAGTCAAACTTACATTATATTTGGCATTTACATTCTCAACGCAGGCTGTTACGCAGACTCCATAAACTGAACTCACATGTTCCTTAGTCCAGTTTTGGAATGGAGAACCTTATCATATCTTACGTTATTACACACCACCTTTAATTCAATTCCTTTCGGAATGGTCCCTTTCTCTCAAGGTCAAAAAACAATTGAACCTTATACTGTGTGTGATGCGTGGACTTCCTCAGCTCGCAAACAAAAATTCAAAGCTGGTGACCTTCATTCAGAATGAAGATACATTCTAGTTTGCAACATCTTGTCTCACCGCATCCATGAGAACTGGAATTGTGAAGCGGAGGCACAGGAGGAAAGATGTGGGGGCTGTCATTGCTCGCTGTTGGTGGCGCTGCTGAGGAACAGGGGGAACTTTGCAATGACAGAATGCGCCCTACTCCAAAATTGTAGTCGAGGGTACACAAAATGGAGTCAAAGTGTGTCTAGCAATAGCCCCACCTCTGCTTATGTCAGGTCCTCCTTCCCCATGGCAGTAGATTGGCAAAGGAGGCTTACACCGCGAGTGCAAGATCAGGATGCCACTTTCACGTATAATGTATGTTGGCTGGGGGCTCAACCGACCGACCCCTTCCTTACATTAGAAACGACCCCCAACACATGCCCCTATGAATATATTGGTCAGAGTGCTTCTATTTCTCACCAACAATGCACTTTGATGTGCTGTTTTGTTCACAGTCAGTACTTCTTGCGTGCCGAGTATCTTATGTAGCCTAGGTCTCATGCCTTTGTGGGACGAGTAGTTATTCAGCTATTTGGCCAACTGTATGGTAAGGCAACTGCCGAGCCCCAAAGTTTCTTCCACACTGTTATCCATCTGGCCCTCCCACGATCAGTGAAGGTCCCACAGTAGCTCGACGAAACTGTGAACTGTGAAAGCACAGCGTTACATTGTATGTCAATTGTAAAAATGGTACTAGTTGAAAAAAAATGGACAAAGAGGATACATTTTAAAAGACAAATTGGATGCTTAATTTGGACACTTCATAAAAACATTGTTGATCCAAAAAAAAAGATGGCAATCATTTGTACCGGGAAGTGAACTGATCCACGAGCTCTGCTTTAGGTGGACAGGGAACGTTGGCAATGTTTTGTGGCAATGTATGTGTACTCGGAACAAAATCATGCGCAATTCCGTGATTATGCATCTCCAAAACATTAATAATGAGATCTTTCACAAAATCTAATTCTATTTCCTCATATACTGGCTTTTTTGCTTCTTTTTGTAAAGGCCATAGTGTAGCGAAGCATCCCAAAGTTTTCTGCAGTCCTCGATAGTTCACGGCCTACATTCTCGTTATGAGCTAATACTGCTAGTAATGTCCTATATGTCATCCCTTCAATGCCGAAATGCAATCTCTTTGGCCTGTACTTTAGGCACATATTGTAGAACACCTCCAAATCTCCTGTGTGACAGAATTCTGTGAGTCCCTTCAGATCTCTTGATAGAGTTTTATCAAACACAATCTTCTCAAGGACTTTGTGTGGAGGTGAAGATGGAATCAACCACTTCTTCTTCCGTTCCTGCTCCGTTTTACCACAGGGTCATGTTCACATTGTTGGAAATGTTGGTTTTCTATCCAAGAGTGAACGTTGGAACAGTGGTGCATTAGTGACCGCCATTTTTCTAGTAGAATTTCCACAGCCCCACACATGTTTTGGAGCTCCACCAAAGATGGTTGCTTGAAAGACTGGGACCACTGTGAAATACTTTCAGAACCTTTTTTTTCCTGGCAGCTGAGATTTTTTTTATTGATGGATTTGGCAACGTGCCATACATCAAATTGATGCTGAATATTTGGAAACTGCTCTCCCATTGTCTTGGCTAATGAAACGTGTCTGTCTGTGGCCATGAGGTCGATTTGCATTCCCCTCGATTGTAGATCTTCCAGTGATTTTATAAAACCAAGTTTCTCCATGGCCATTGAGGATTTACATTCGGACACCTGCACGACCACCAAACTCACCATTTTCTTTACTTTCCATGTCCTGAAAGTGGTATGTGCAGTACTTTACTGAAAATCCGGGGCTGTCACACTGTCCATCGCCTGCTAGCCTGAACCGTTTTTCGGAGAATGTACTTTGAATAGACAATTGGTCAATTTTCCAAGCTTCACTAATGGCAGGGAATAGATATTGATGTTGCTATTTGTAGTACTGCATTTTAGAAATGAAATGGAGTCCCACAAATTGAGAGAAACTGGACAACTGAATTAAACTAGAGCCACTGAAAAGTAAAGCTGCTGCACACAGTAGATTGCCAGCTGGCAGTTTCCCCAGCATCGGTTGAGCGGACCATGAACATTTTTTATGGAACATTTCACAGGTGGCTTGTATTTTGAGGTTACTGCCTTGTGATAGACGAGTCACATTCACCAATGGCTTCCCACATATTGCCCCTCTCACTGAATGCACACCTTTCAGCATCATTATAATCTCCATCAAAGTGCTGTCGAACACTATGTATTTGGCCTGCTTTATTAGACTGTCATCCTGCATTAATGTTGTTTCTGACTGAACTGTGGTTGATATATCAGCCAAACTGGACATACTGTAGTCGAGATCTTTGTCTAGTTCCTCGGTCAATTGTATTGATGCTTCAGTCTATGTCATTTCAGCGTCTGTTACTTGAATTTGAATTGGAGAAATCATCAATGCGATTGATTTTTGGGTGGCCCTTTTTTGGCGGGTGTCGATTGTGTCATGTGGTCTGCAACTAATTCAAAAGCATCTTCAATACATTCAGTTTCATCTTCACCTGGTGGAGCAGTCGCATTGTAGCAATGGTCCAAAAACACTTTGCTGGCTTCGCCGGTCACATTGAAATTCATTTTCTGGCTATTGGGCAAAAGCATCCCGAGTTTGCTTATTGATTTGAACACGCTGCGCCTCAATTAATAGTTGGCCCATGGTGAAATCAGTTTGGCAAGCAGCATCTCTCATTACTATTGCTGTCTGTGTCTGCATAGTTCGTACACCATTGGGCAACTAGAAGACAGGTTGGAAAAAGATGTTCAATGTAAATCCAACATACAGTATTGGACAATTTACATTAAAAAAGCATGTTATGAAGGCGCCAGCACAAAACACTGTTTAACAATGAAATTGTTTGTAAATTACCTTATCTTTCTTGCTTTTCTTTGAAACCATCTTTACTGTAAAGTCAGCAACAGTAAGCTGGTCCACCAACTCGGATCCACGTGCCTCCTCTTCTATACCCTGATCTTGTTTACATCCCTAGAAAAGAGTATCCATTTAAAATAAGTCATTTGTATTAGAAATCAAATTATTCCTTTGCACACATGGCTTACACAGATAAACTCATACATCGTGTACGTAATTTAGTCAAAATATACATTTCAAATTTCACCTGATTGATGGCTAGTTGATCAAATGTGACTGTGCGAAGCACACTGTACGAAATGCTGCACTCAAGCAATTTGCAAAAACTGCTTGTTTCTAATATTGTCACTGTCTAATAGTATCAGATCTAGGACCCACTTTCTTTCATTCGAGGGAACTGTCAGTACGCATACCTCTGGCTCTGGATCAACTACGAGGAATGATGTAATTGTAGTTGAAGCTTCAGAATCTCCCTGTAACACAGTACTTGTATTAGTATGGATGAAAACATTGGAAATTTAACACACACAATGTGACAGAGACAATGGTACATATCGATAAAAATAACACAAATTAAACATTTTCTAAACTAACGACACGAAATGTAAATATGATGAGATTATCTCATTCGAGGGAACTGTCAGTTTGCATACATCGGGCTCTGGATCAACTACGAGAGATGATGTAATTGTAGTAGAAGCTTCAGCATCTCCCTGTAACACAGTACTTGTATTAGTATGGATGACATTTTTTTAATTGAACACACACAATGTGACACAGACATTGGTACATATCAATATCAAACCACGAATGAAACATTGTGTAAACAAATGACACAATGCGTAAATATGATCAGATTATCTCAAATTCCATGCATAAAACAATTCCGGAACTGAATAGCTAAGTAAGACTACCTGATACGCGCTCGAAGTGGTCGTTGACTCCATGCAACACATGTATGCTGAATCTTGCTCCTTCATATTCAGTGCATAGTCATGGAGTTGTAAAGGGAAAATTTGATTTGATTTAGAAATGCTAATCTTAAAAACTGGCATGTAAGGAGACAGATTATGAAAACATTATGCTTATTTCAAAAGACACTATAGCATAGTTATCTGTGCCCATACATCGTTTTCTATGATGCTCCTAAAACCAAGGACAGATGTTTAGCAAAATGGTCTTTATTTAAAAAGCAATACAATCTTGAAAATATGAAAAGTATTATAAGGGACATTTACACCTAAGACACCAATCTGTCCATTTAGTTACCTGTTCACTACCCCAAGGGCTACAGCTAAATCCGAACCGTGACCCAACTGAGGCGGCCTGTGAACGAATAGAGTCGGAATTGCTTTTGGGAGCAATTTACGAGTCAGTCTGAGTCGGTTCTTCTTTGTGTACATGGATGGGTCGTACATATTCGGGCTAAAGTGCAGGCTGTAGACGCAGAATCAATCACCCCTCATGTCCTGCAAGACTTCTTTGACTCTACTTTCAAGCTCTACCAGCGCAAATCCACAATATCTGACCAATTCTCATATTATATCTATAGTCTTTGGGAATACATGCATTGTAGTGCCTACTGTGATGCTGGAAATGCATTGGAGGGACAGGGCCTCCCTGTCCTTGTCCTGTAGTCCTTTTTCATTGTGTTCTGTATTATTTTCTGCCCAGGAGCCAATGTGGAACTTCTGGCAGTGCAGCTCTTCCTATTTTTGGTTTGGTGTACAGACCCATGGGATAGCCTTATGGCACCCGTGGGTGGAGGTACAACCCTGTGCCCCTAGTGTATGTTTTTGGGCACCTGCAGGGTATGGGCTGGTGGCAGGTCCATGCTGAATTTGACAGGTGCGCTGAGTATCCTCCATTTTGGGATACCCAGGCCCTGCCATTGGAATCAGTTGATTCCTGATAGAAAACAAGATGGTCCCTGCGGCCTCTTGCTTTCTATTCCCTGTTACCTTGTTTTCCCAAATTCCTGGGAAGCCCTTACTCTGTCCCTTCCCCCTGACTGGCTTTTGGGTGGAAGTTCCATATATGGTGTTGTTGTGAAGTCCAGTCCAGACTGGAGCCTTCCCAGTGACTGTATGTTGTGGGTACACCCTGGGGGTGGGACCTGGGTGAATGGAGTGTGTGACCAATATGCACTTCTTGTTGTGGCTGTCTGGTTTCTGGTATGAGAGACAAAGACTGAGACAGCCCTGCCTGAAACTGGCCTGAATGATTTGTGTAGTGTTGAATGGCTGGATACCTGTCCCAATCCACATTCCTTGTTGTGAGTGTCTGAGAGGGAGGAGGATGGCCTGAATGCACTGTGTGCCTGATTGGCTGACTGACTGCATGAATGCCCTTCTGTATGATTGGCTGCTGAGTGTGACCCAGCAGTGTGGATGAGAGACAGGATATTATATCTGGGGACATCTCACCACTAGAAATTGTTCAGAAGCTGTGTCTACACTTGAAGAGTAACTGGAACTGCTGATCCTCGACGCCCAGCTGGGAGAAGAAGACTTGCTGTTGCATTTTCTTCGACCCGATATGAAAGCTGCCGAATTCGTCGAAAACTGATCCGAGAGAGGACCTGGTAAGGCGCCCTCTTCCCGTGCTCCGAGGGACCATCGAGCACCGCTAATCTTAGCCGAAGCTCCCTGGAAGTCAGACCCTCGAAAGGCTTGCGACCAGAGATGGGGACCGCCGAGGAGATCGGAGTGAAGCACCCGGACTTCTACGCCGTCGAAGTCCATTGCCGTCGACCAGGGTTCTCAGATTTGTGTAACCGCTGGAGGCCCGTCGAAGTTGTTGCCCCAGAAGAGGGGACCGCTTGACGCCGTGCCGCCGACGACCGGAGCCGCCCGCTCCTTTGCCTAAGAACATTTGAATTGAAGGACTCCCTTGTCTGCACTGACGACTGCTTTATCCTGCCGGAGAGAGTCAAGGCCGCCGACGCACTGAGGAGAATCCACCGGTGGGTTTCCTGCCACCTGAAGGCCACAAAGACTTCAACGACTCGACGCCCTTGCTGAGCCACAGTTCTTCTGAAACTCTTTGCGGTCCAGAACTATCAAACGCTGAGGTGCCCCGCACACCTCATCCTTGCAGGACGTCGCCGACGAGCACCGCCTGGATCAACGCTGTGGTCTCGGCACCCTCGAACTTCTCATCAACGCCAAGTTCACCTTCTTCGATGCCTCTCGCCGATCCGTGACCCCTGCTTGAAAGGGGTTCACTCAAGAAGGATCCATTGACGCTTCTTCTAAGAACTCTGCTCCACCAGGTACATTGGGGGGGTAAAAACATTATAAGAGAGAATAAGACTATTGAGCAATATATGGACTGGGCTTGTGCTATATCTTTATTTTACAGGTTGCCCAGGTGGAGGGATCTTCACACAGAACTGTGTCTAGTGGTAGGGGCCAGAATTCTGCCTATTGTTTCAACCATCTTGCTTTCCTTCCTATTTCTATTGCTGGTTTCCTTGTTATTGATCTGTGTGACATTCCGACCGTATAGTTGATGCACTTTAATGAGATCTGATAATATTGGTGGTACCACTTTAGAATTGTATATATTTGCCATTGTTGACTTCTGAGTACAAAGTGAGTTATTGTGATAGTGTACATACCTTTGAATATTAATTATATAAAGACCTACAGTGTGTGGACATTCATTTGTGGGGGCTTGGGGACTACACTGTACTTAAGAACCAGCCTGCATCACCTCCTGAGAAGCTAGGCCTTGATTGCTCGACCACGTACCAATAATAGAGAATCTTGGCTGGGGTCCTCTGTGCCTCTCCTCTACCATATAGAGAGCAGAAGTACAGACACCCCCCTCCAGTCTTTACACCTTCAGATTTCTCATGGGTCTTAGAAGGGCAACTGAAAATCCACATGCAGGCATTGTTGGAAATTCTGCCAAAAAAAGTTCAACTTTATTTGAAAAATTCCTACGCATAAAATCGTGAGAAAGAAGCAATTATACCATACATTCTTCTATGCAAGCTATGGTTTGGTCACCGCAGCAAAACCAGTGTAGCGTGGTGGCTGAATTATAGGATAACTTTCATAAACAATTGATGTGACAAAAATCAGAACATGGTCATTGTCCCTTGAATGTACTATCGTACATCAAAAAGAAACATTCTTGTAGACACGGTCCGCGAAGGATGCAATTCGATCCCAATTGACACTGATGACAGTTGATATATATCGATAACATAACAAATTAAAATCAAGTCACTGGCAATGAGATGAATGAACATAACACTGCTCTGTACGTTCGTTCGAATTAGATAGAAATGTAGAGATCAAGGAGATATGATTAGGTGACCTGCCCTTACCTTGACCAACAAGCAGTTAAATTCAGCAAGCAGGGTAGTTAGTGGCAGGAGAACAGGGAGATGCTCACCGATAGCACGACGACGAGCTGAATCGCAGTGGTCACAGAAGTCCTCAGGTAGCACGTTCACGAGTTGACTTGCAGTGCTCAAAGATGTTTTCATGAAAGATATCAAGTGGTTTATAAAGAATTTGAAAAGAGGGTCTGTATGTGAAATAATGACGTGTATATGGTGTGGTCTTATGTGGATAGCAGGGGCGCGGCCTCCTTCAGGGGAGCCTGCCTGGAAACACGGGGTCTGAGGAGGGCATGTGAACATTGACCCCTGCGCGTAAGATACCTTTGAAGTGTACATGGTGTTTGGCACCTTGGCCGTTCCCACCCTGCCAGCCCCCTTGGGAGGGCACGGCCATAGGTGTGAACTGCCATTGATAGTGGAGGGGGGATGGATGAGCATGAGGCATGCAGACAAGGCCCGGAAAAACTGCTGAATGGAGACACACTTATGTGGATTGCAGGGGCACAACCTCCAGAAGAGGAGCCTGCCTGGAGACACTGGGTCTGAGGAGAGCATGTGAACATTGACCCCTGTGTGTAAAATACCTTTGAAGTGTACATGGTGTTTGGCATATTGGCTGTTCCCACCCCTGCCAGCCCCCTTTGGCAACGCACATCCACTGGTGCCAACTGCCTTTGATAATGGAGGGGGGATGGATGGGCAAGAGGCGTGCAGACACGGCCTGGAACACTGCTGAATGGAGACACACTTAAGTGGATTGCAGAGGCGCTGCCTGCTTCATGCAAGCCTGCCCGGAGACACTAGGTCTGGGGAGGCCATGTGTACAATGGCCCCTGTGCGGAAGATACATTTGAAGTGTACATGGTGTTTGGCACCTTGGCCGTTCCCACCCCTGCCAGCCCCCTTTGGCAGCGCACATCCACTGGTGCCAACTGCCTTTGATAATGGAGGAGGGATGGATGGGCATGAGGCATGTAGGAAAAGGCCGGAACACTGCTGAATGGAGACACTTGATTCACTGAAAAACTGAAACAACCATTGATAAAAGTTCTGTTGTGTTTTATTTTGTTTCTGATTTTGATGGCACAAATGTACTACACATTAAAAACGTCTGGTTGCAGCACAGTGTGGGAAAATCCCCTGTACTGACCGCTGTCACTGGGGAAAGTTTCTCTAATGGCACCAACGACACAGGCAGGTATTTCTCGTCAAACGCAGTGTCCAAGCCTCCCATGAAGGCACCATGTAAATGAACGATAGGTCACCGGCCTGCACCACCTGTGAAAGGGAAAGAAACAAACTGTTTTTAAATGACCAAGATAAGTGTATTAAACATTAGTTGCAAATGGCAATGTCAGGGAACTGAAGAGTTGAATCCTGCAGGAGTGAAGCTGGCCCACCTAGCCCCCAAAGCCTGCCTGCTCAACAATCCTTTTACAGAAAACTATTGGCCAGGCAAACCCAAGGGGAAAGGGGAATGGATAAACAAACAAACATAGGAACTCTTGCTTCAGGCACTTCTGTTTGTCTTCACAGGAATGTCTCTGGTATTTAGCAATAGAGAACCTAAAAATGAAAAGGCAATCTTTTTAATATTAAGCTAACTCTCAATATCTATTCTAAAAAACGTATTATTCTGTTCCCATTACCTGAAGCCTATGCTTAATAGCTAATAGGCTATTCCTTCTGTCTTTTTCTCATAAACAGGAGACTTCTGTAATTGTCTTTTCTTCACCCAACTTTAACTGTTATTCCAAGGGAGGACTTCTTATAAACTTCGTTTCTTCACTGACTTCTTATTCATTGCTATTAATATTGTTCTGGAAATAATACCCAAATAATTACTATATTATCTTTTCTGTTAACAACTTCCTCATATAAGAAATGTTTAATATGTAATACCTGGTGTGGGTCTTGCTGAAGATATTTTCACCATGAAGTCTGCAGAAATTTAATTTGTGAAATAATCATTCAATATCAAAAATCTGAAGAGTTTTTCAAGTCACATGTGCGAAGCGTGACGAAGATTCGAAATGTTCAGCAATCCAAAAGATAGCCGCGACACATACACGAAGAAAATCCCAAAATGGCCGCGACGTACGACGCTATTCCAAAATGGCCGCGACGTTCAAGCGACGCAGTAGGGTCCTTTTCTCTTAAGCGCGCGGTCAAAAAATAACAATACGCGCGGACAATAGCTACAGACTAGCGCTCGTAATATAAAAGATTAGTATTGTTATAAGGTATGTTAGCAATCAAACAACTAAGCAAAAAAAGTGAATACGCTCACAATTAATTGACTAATCCAAATTTTCTCGAGTAAGGTGTTAAACTGGAACTTAAAAAATAAAAATATATACATTAAACTGATCCAATAGTTCAGATAAAGTCCCAATAACAAAAATAAAGAGTTCTTTGGTTTTTTAAGAAACAACACTGAAAATTTTCAGAATTTCACTTAGCTTCGTCTTGAACTTGAAAAATCTGCCACTCAGCCAACCAAAGTTTCTTGGAATCTTCTTTCTTCTGTAGATCTTCTCTCACTATAACTAGGAACTACTAATTTAAATTCTGAGAGGGATTTATACTAAAAAATAAGTACTTTACTATATTGTAGTGAAAACTATAACTTTATTCACTGGAGAAAACTAAAGCATGACCTACTCTGGTGAAAACTTTAATGAAAGGCAGTTGATAATTATTGGAAACATTCTAAATGACATCACAATGATGCCTGCTATAAACTACACCAATCACTGCTGTGAAAGTGTTCCACCATCTTGGCTTGGGGAATTTTCATCTTTCTAAATGAAAGTTAGTTAAGGGGAAAAAAATAGAACAACTAAAAACAGGAATTGTTCAACTCTCTAAACAGAATCTTTTTAATATTTAAACCACCTTCCCTTTCCTACTTTCCTGAAATAATATTTACAACACTCTTTTCTCATAGGAATCTTGCCAATGTAAGGTACAGAATATGAAAACCTGACAGGCAATTCTTGTATCCAATGACATTGTTACCAGTACAAATGCTACCTAGACACTGTACAATATTGAACGACTATTATACAACTATTACTAGATAATTGCAAGACTAAATTCGTTTGGCATTGATAAATTGAAATTACGACAATATAGGAGACAACCATGAAATAGTAGTGGCCTAAGTGACATCACAACTAAAGTACACTTACTCCTTACTTGGATTCCGAGGGCAAACTGTTGCGCAAAGTTTGTGCATAAGCACCATCATAATACTCAACACGGACCGTGTGAGGCAGGCTGCCCTGAAGTCTGGCAGTTCGGTAACGCATTGGGTTCCATGTAATAATGTCGCCACAAAAATCTCGCCATGCAAAAATATCGCCGAAAAATGGCCGGCAACCCCCAAACTTTTTTTTTTTTGTTTGTTTGTTTTGCCCCTGTCCCCATATATATGGTCACCCATATAATATCGCTGCAACCTTTTCCCGGCGATATTATTTATGGCGACCATATATATGGGGATAATATTACCTGATACCACGCATTGCGGCCGTGTCTCGCCTTCGGATATGTAGGACAAGCATCCAGAGTTTTCTCGGCAGCAGCAGTTCTCCTCCTTGGTTGGCATTAGCGCGCACTGATTGCAGGTGCACCAGGTGGAAACCATGTCTGTGCGACTAGGCTCAGGCTCTTCATCTGTTGAATCGTCCTCCCAACTGTCGTCCGAAGCCCCATCGTTTCTGCATCTTTCTTTTTCGAGTAATTCCGCCTCGGAATACTCCGGCTCGTAAAGGTAGAGCTGTATTGTTGCCATTGTCAGGGAAATGAAAATAATATATAGCAATGGTACTGGTATCTGTTCGCACAGGCTACAAGCAATGAAGGTAGCTGACCAGAGCACAGAAACGAGGCACAGAATACACAAAAAAATACAGTGAGAGGAATGGAAAAGAGAATCTGATGTTGTCTGTTGTGAAGCGGTCTGTTTGTACTAATTCAGGAAAGAGGCGTCCTGCCATTTCCATGGTGACACGTCATTAGCTGAAGCGCAGAGAACGTTGGCACGAGACGTGCTGTGGCGTTGTAAAATGGGCAGTACGCGTCTAGTGATCTCAGGCTTAGGGGCGGGGGATATGATTTAGTGCCGCCAGGGCAGTCCTGCTTGGGCGTTGCGGCAGCATATCAGATTATCACAAAATGGCCGCACCCTGCTGCCTGATTTGGCATGTGTACAAAAGTGAAAACCCTACGGTAAGGTGCATAGGAAATGTTTGTACGATCGATCAACGTATGCTTAAAAACACATGCCCGAACTCTCGGGACAATAATATTTCTGAGCGCACTATTCATTTAAGGAAGAGCTGGAGAAAATCAAGTGGGGTAAAACTGGGAATTAAGAAAGTAAGGGCTTGAATTGGCAAAGGTGGTCATAAAAAGACAGTGAAGGGCCAGAGGTGTGAAGAATGAAAGACACCTGGGTAGAAACCTCAAAAGACTGGAAACAAAAAATGAGAGGCCTGGTGTGGCAAAGAAACAGAGGGGATGCCGATGGGGAACAGAGAGGGTGGAAAGGGAGGGGTCCAGATAGCTGAAGAATGAAAGGCAAGGGAAGAAACCTTGAAAGACTGGGAACAGAAAAAGGGATGCTTGGAGTGGCAAAATAACAGGGGGGGAAAACCGGATGTGGAACAGAGGGTGGAAAGGGAGGGGTCCAGAAGGGTGAAAGAGGACTGGAGAGTCAGGAGAGCCTAGAGCAGGGCAGTAAGTCTCTCCTCCTGTTACCAACCGCCTGACCTCTTACACCCAAGTCTCTGGACCCTTTCCTTGACTATAACATGGATGTGAGGATCAGAATACAGACTTTCCTTGAGATAAGGACATTTGATGCTGGACGGTGAGAAGTGGGGTACTGGATACTCAAAACCTAGTGACTTTAGTAATCCAGTGTAGGGTCCTGGAAGAACGTTCAATTAGATAGACCCACAAAACATTAGTTGAATTTCCATTTCCTTTAGGCACAGATCTTTTGGATACATCATTACCGATTTTGGAACATTTTTTTGCTTGCCTCCCCAGGATGTCTGACCCCATTCTATTTATGTTGGCCACACCTTGTTAGTATCCATAATAAATTGGGTTTAATCACATGTCCCGTGTGTTGTCTCTGATCCTTTGATCTTGGCGCCATCCTGACAATGTGCAATAGTTATGACAAGTATGATGCAATGGTAACATTTGGCTAAGTCAGGTGAAAAGGTGATCAGACATTGAGAGGGCAGAGAGGAGGGACTGGGCATGTGCTGGGAATCAAGAGATGGAGCAGGTGGAAGGCGTGACAAGAGTAAGTCAAGGTTGCACAATTCCGAGATAGATGGCAGTCTTTATAGGTGAATTATTTCTTGATCCAATAACAGTGGTCCAAGGTGTTAGTGAGATTAAAACTTTCACTGAACCCCCCCCCCCCCCACCCCCTTGTTTTTGTTTTCTGAGCTATGCCCTGCCATTGATCTGGGCAGATTATGTCCAACCATTTAACCTTTAATTTCTTTTTGATTTCACTTAACTCTACTGGCGGCGGAGTCCCTGTCTGGGGACTCTCCCTGTTGTCTAACATGTAGTGTACCTTCTTGTGAGAGTGTAGGGGTTCTTTTGTTGTTACTGAATTTCATTGTTGACTTCTCTATTTTTTTGCAGCAAATCCCAACTCAGACAAGCAAGTCCCAGTCTTCACCTTTCGGAATTGGAAGTAGCCACACATATACATCAGATCCGTCCTCCTACAGCCCCCTTTCCAGTCCAGCCACATCGTCTCCCAGTGGGAATTACTCCAGCATGGCCAATCGCAATGCAAGTTTTGGTATGTGTTATAATCCTCAGTTGAAACAGTATTAAGACCCTAATTGTGCCTGTCGACTGCTGTCCAATCATCAGTGTGTATAGACAAATGCCTCACCACACACAAACCACACACACCATTGCATTTTTATCAGTCTTCCTCTTCACAGTCCTCCCATAACGAAGAGAATCCTGTCCCAATAAAGTCTCTATTAACGGCGTTTTTTTTTTTTTTTTTAAAACCTTGCAAACATTGTTTATTAAGATAAAACAGAACAGGACATAAAGGATGTGCAATACAGGAAATGTTAACTCATGAATCTTAAAACTAAAATAACAATATGAGGATACAAAATTGCTAAAGAGCATATTTTGAATTCAGAAAAGGAAAATCTGCAATAAGAAATGCATGATAAGATATGTTTCTGATCAACTAAGATATCTATATTTCTGCACTGCAATAAAGAGAGACAATAAAAGTAAGCTGACTGAGTGAGAGAGCGATAGTGAGGAGGAAGAAGAGAAGGTAAAGTCAAAGAGGCAAAACGGGAGTATCCCAATACTAGTTAAACGTGGCACGAACGCTGTGTACCATAAAATGTGCTTATGAAGAGGGGGCCGATTATTTTCAAACTGAGAAGGTTTGAAATCCGAGACAAACTTGTTGAACAAAATATTTGTGGTTGTTTGTACAACATCTAATCATGGAGGTTTCGAAAGCGCCAGATACAAATCATATTTCTACCATATCCCTCTTTCGCGGAGCATTAGAAAGTTTTAGGGGATACACACATTTTCAAATGTAACTTATCCAGTCCCACCAAGCGTGGGAAGACAGATTTTCCATACATGTCTACACATAGTGTTTTTAAAGTAGGCTGAGTCAATATTTTCAATGAAAGTAAAGTAAAGTAAAGAATGGTGTAGTCCCGCTTTTCTTTATCTGATTTAAACCCTCTCATTCTGGGTATAAAATTGTACTCCTTTCTCTCTTCCCCCTCTCCAATGTTCCCAGTCTATTTATTTTTTTGTCTATCACAATGGTCTAGACATCATGTTACTCTTGCCCAGCAGATCAGGTGAATTAATCTTTCATTCATTTGAAATTGATTCTCAAGATAAAAGATCGGTCAGCTGCCTGTCCCGGCAAATTCTATGTATTGTACACAGCAGGTAACTGCTGAGGAGGGGTTTGTAAAATACCTTTGAGTTATTTGTTGAGTCATCACAACATAGAAGAAGTGGACACAGCTGAGCCTGTCTATTTTAGTGTGGATTGGCGCTGCCTTCACTGTAGTGTATTTTTTGTGCCTGACCTCAAGGTGGTGATGCTGGTATGAGATGCAATGAAGCAGCCACCCAAGGTGGCCCTTAATTACTGGATTGTGGCTAATAGATGGTGCTGCTTTTGACTGCAGAGGTGGAGCCATGCCCTCAAACCGGGATGCACCTGTGGGATCAGCATTTAAATTAAGAGCCTCAAAAAGTTGCTGAAATCCATATCAACTAGAAAATTGAAGTGACAGAAAAAGGGATGTGCTCTACAATTAACCTTTTCATAAGAGCAATTACATACGTGCCCTTACTCCTACATCCTGTCCCCTTATACTGATGGGAGTTTGTCCAATCGGGACAGGACCAGAGCCTTCCCCTTTAAATGTATTGCATGCACAGGCATGCCTGGTTGCGCCCGCCCATGCTGACTCTTCCCACTGGCCTCCATCAGACCTTTTTACCACTTGGCTGGACGTTCTACGCATCGCTCCAACTTTTTCATTTTTTGTCGCCTCAGCTACGCCTTCTAAAATACATTTTCGTTTGAATTCCTTATGCTATTGCACCTCTGGCTTCACCACCATACCTTTGTCGCATGCTAGTGGAAACAGGATTCACCTCCTGTGTCAGACAATTCCCGGCCTCAGACAAACGGTCTCTGTTTGTGGTGTATGGACACTGAACACGTCTTGAATGCTTATCCATTGCGTGCACATTGGCGTTCCCAACTGCTTCAACTACTTAGTAAGTGGAAGGATCTGTTTCGCGCTTCCCCACCATGTTCTCTGAAGGAGTTCATCGGAGGCCGACCTCCTAGGGCCTCGCGCTGAACTGAGAACCATTATTTCACAAGCTCCCCAGTCCAGCGACTCCTTCCCTGGGGCCACTGTGTGCGTGAGGGTTCCTCCTGCACCCTTCAAGTCCCACTGAGGGCAGCCCAAGGCTGTAACAGTCGACACTAGCTCTAGGGCCGAAGATTTTTCCGAGCCTTAAACCAGATTAAGTTCTGAAGGGACAAGTGTTACCAGCAACATCCTCACTGATGGTACATGGGTATCTCCCAGGCCTACGCTCGAGGCTCCCATTGTCTAAATATAATTTCAAAATGGCACCTGCATTAGTAAACACGCAGCACACCTAACTTTGCAAGAGGCCCCCTAATAAGGACTCCTACTTCTATTGGTGAGTAGTACCATAGTTATATGTACTCTCAATGGGTACTAATTACAATTTTGAGATAGCTGTAACGTAATATATAATGTAGCCAATAATCAATTACTATATTGCTTCTAAATTAAGAAAAGAACAATGGCAGCTGTCCAGCTAGGCCACTACACTCAGAATCTATTGGCTGACATTGAGGGAGAGTAGCCAGGTGCAGCCCTCGTATCAATGTATTCATGTAATATGAAGATACAGTATCAATCAGCATTACTCAAAATAACCCATTATTCATACATATACTGATTACAGATAATTAGAAGCAGTAATTTGACCCATGCTAACTATCAAAAATCTCAAGAGCAATGAGGAATGATGGTAATAATACTGGTGAGTTACCTAGGACAATTACATTAACCATAGTAATTGATTCAATATTAGAGATTGATGCTATGGGTCACTTAACTGTCCATTATTTTGGCGTTTCCAACTTAACTAGGACTAACCTAGACAGCATTTAGTCGCATTGATCACAAGGAGATATATCGGTGAGTGTGAACCACCATAATATAATGGTGAAGGGCACCAATGGTGTATTAAAACACATTAATGGGTTTTAGAACCCAGGGGTGCTTGTGTGGGAAAAGAGGAGGTACTTTAGCTTATTGGAGTGCGGTTTGTTCATCCTTTTCTGGGATGTAATGAATTGTATGGTGATCTACAGTTCTATAATTTGGGAAACAGTTTTGTGTAAATTTGCAGTAGATTGAGGATTGGTTTTGCCAAAATTCTGCCTTAATAACAATTTAGGTCGAAACACATGGTGGCTTCAATAGGCATATGCCGAACCTGTGATTAATCAATCAACTGAATTCTGTCTGAATTGTTATAATAGACACATGATTAATATGTGACCTATGGAACAATTTAATTTGAAGTAATACAAATATTTTCTACGTACACACTGTATGGGAGAGTGCAATCATTGGTACTGACGGTTATTTCAAGTTTAATTTGTTGAAGGCAGTGGGCAAGGCCTTTGTCAATCCCTTTTGTAGCCAAAACCCAAACCAATACTACTTATATATTCCTAAGCGCACAGTATCTGGATGGTCCAATCTGTGTATCTCTACTTTTTAAAAGAGCAATCGGCAACTTAAAGGTAGGTATACATCTAGGACAGTTTTAGCATCTGTATAAAAAAGACCAGGGAAAACAAAATCCAATGTTAAACTTTAAGAATGACTCAATGTTATTCCAGGTAGGTAAAACACAAAGCAGACTTTGTTGAGACAGGCTATACAGCAGGTCAGGGGAAGCAAGTCCCAGTTGGTGAATTTACACACTAATATTCTGGAAGAAATAGTTAGTGACGCCAACAGCATTGCTTGTGGGAAGAGGCACAATAAATTCACAGGTGAGTAAAATAACCTTACATATACTTTTCAGAATGGCACAACACACATTCAAGGTAAGTAAGAACTTTTGTAACTGCTTACTCTCATAGTTACAGTTACCAACCAACTCATTTAAAAGTAAGTAAACTTTTAAACACTTGTTCTCTTTTCTAGGCAACAGACTCAATCATTAGAAAGTCTTTCCCTTCTTCTTGGAGCATGAGTGTTCTCAGTGGCAGAAGGGGGCTCACTAGGTCTCTAGTATCCAACAGACAGTTCAGGAAGGCACAGAAGTACTGAAAGTCTGAGTTCCTAAGGAAGACTGTTCACACAGGTAAGTATTACACTTGGAGAGGTTGAAAGGGTCCAGGGACTTCTGAGAAGACGCCCTAGGAGGATTCCAGCAGTGGGCCTGGGTGAACTGGATGAGAGGACCCCCCAATCACAAACACCTCAAAGCTACACAGGAATCACACAGGCTTAAAGTAGGTAAATACCCCAGCCAACACACTACCTCAGCACAGAAGAAGAGTTGCAACAGGGGAAACTTCAGGATCTGGAGTCAAAAACCCTGTTGATGGATTCCTTTGTCATGAAGACAGAAGGCAGGACTTTGGACAGGATTCTGCAGCAAGATTCAACTGGGAAGACTCCAGGCAAGAGTTTCTGTGCAGCTCTGTGGTTTTGGTGCCCTTTGCAGGAGCCGGAAGACTAAATATCGCTGATTGGATTTGCGTTGCTAATCTGGTCCAGCACAGTGGTGAGGCGATTTCAAGGACTGGAATCACGTCTTTACAGGTCCAGCAAGATGCCATCAAAGTTTCAGCTCGATTCGGAATTCGCAAGACTGTGTACTGCACACTGGTTTGCGGTCCCAGTGTATTGAGGTATTGCAGCCCCGCAAGGTCGCAGCATGATGTGGGATGGCTCAAAATGCAGGTGTTCTTGAGTCTAGTGGATATTATCAGGCTCTGGGTCAAGGGCGTCGGCTTCAGAGTCCCCAGGTCACTTGGAAGGAAGGGTAACGGCAGGCTCCGGTTACTCCGCAGGCTCCCGGTTGCTGGAAATTATCTCAGCCGCGGTTTCTTCATCTTCCTCCGACTACCTCTTCAGCTTCCAGGATCAGACTTTTATCCAGGAACCCAGCCAATCAAACATACGTGCAACATTCAAACTTGGGGGTTTGCAGTGCTTTCAGGACAGCCATCCTCCCAGTTTCAACTGGACTCTCATAGCCAGGCTGGAAGACAAAGGGCTGCAGGGTTTTGGACTCCTCCCTCGCTTCCTGCCTTCACAGACACTCTGGAGCCTCAGCGGGCTTGACCGAGGTTTTCCGCTGAAGATAAAAATCACACAAAGGAATTTCCCACCCTGGAGGACGGGAGGAAAAACGAAAAAGTGACAAGAAGCATGAAAATGGCAAAAATAGAAGACGGGCCATGTTGGTCAAATGGGCACCCATGGGTGCCTTTTCCACAGTTTTCAAAACAGCTTGCAGTAAAAGTACACAGAATTTGTAAAATGGTTCAGTGCCACTAGCCATTTAAGTTAAGCTTGTCCCTGTAACAGAATTGTTACAGTGCTAGTGTGAAAGGGGGTGCATTGTATTTCCCCAGCATTCCACATAAGGTGGGGTGTGCTGGTTTTCACCTTACGAAATGTAGAAGGGATAGACCTATCCTTTCTACCCTTGTGAACTGTAGTTCTCACAAGATTAGCCAGAGAAAGTAAAAGGGCAGCCCAAAAGACAACCCTGTAATGATAAAAAGATACTTACCAAATTTTGTCAGAGGATAACATTAAAAGGACACTATAGAGAGTCTTAAAAATGAAACCCATAAAAAGAGTAAAATGTTCTGTGAGTGTGGGAAAAGGTCCCACTCACTGAGGTATAGGGAAACAGAATCTACCAGTTCAGAAAAATGTTCTGGGGTTCTCACTAGTGAGGTAGATTCAGCACTAAAGTTAAAATCTTATCTAACACTCACCAGATTCCAAAGAGGCATAGATTGCATGGATTCAAGTTCAACAGAATTGGAACCCAGATATGAACAACCTAGACATCCTGATGGTTTGTTACATCTTACCTTGCACTGATCCAATGCTCCGATTTAAAGCCCTTTCCTAACACTGATTTATGGCTTTGAAAAATATCTTTATGGCGTAAATGCAATCTTTTCACTCCTATATGTTGTGTTTTCAATTTCTGATGATGAACTTGAATAAGAAGCAATGTAAACTACAAAAATCTCCTGACTTACTGCTCATTGTGGATTTGAAAAACATTGAGTTCCTCAGATAACCAATGCTACTTGGGCTGCGTCTTGGTTTCTGGAATATATAATTAATTGAACATTGCAGTGAATGCTTATACATTATAATGTCCATTTACACATTTACTTTACTTTGAGTTCTGTTCCTCCATTCACAAAACGTTGCTACATTACTGCATTGACAAACAAGATTGGATTCTCAGATGGGACATGGGGGGCTAATGAATTTAATGCTGTCATAACTGTGGTACAACCACCTTCTGCAGCATTCTATCTTCCATGGATTCACATGCTGTGAATATTCCCCATCGACAGGCTGAGAAACCTTGGTAACTTTAACTTAGCGCTTTCCTATGGAACTATGACAGGAGTTTCCTATGGAAAACTTCGACACTTCAGTGTCCTGTCAGCGTTCTTTTTGGGTGCTTTATGCTACACCAATAGGACGTCTAATATAAATTGCCCCGCCCCTGCGGCTTCCCTTCAGATTTCAACTGTCTCCAAACTGTTGGGATCACTTTGTGTTTCTCTCCGTGTTTTGCACATTGCATTTTGTATCCGGCTAATATGTCATCTGTGGCCCAGAAAAAATCTCTCTTTAGGCCTTGTGCTACCTGCGGCCTGAAGAAGGTCTTCGAAAGTGATGGGCATACAGACTGTCTCTACGGTCTATACCCCCATAATTCGGCGGATGCCTGCGAGATATGCCAGGGGTTTTCGCAGAAGACTTTGAAAGACTGTAACCGGCAGCTCATCTGTTGGTTAAACAAGGGCACTTACCCGGCTTCGGAAGTGGGTTTGGCCCGGAGGAGCCAGTCTTTGGTGAGGTTGGAGAAGGGCCATGAGCATCGACGAGCGGCGTCGGCGGAACCCCCCGCGAAGAAGCAGCAGACAGAGTTGCCTGCATTGGACGTGGGGTGAGGTAGCAAGTCTTCTACGTCCAGGTCGCATCATTCATTCTTCCGATGGTGGGGATCTCCGCCGATAGAATTGTTTGCTACGATAGAAAACAAACAGTGTCTGGAATTTGCCAGCAGAAGTGCTCATCCGTAGTCGATGGGGGATGCGTTCTCATTCCCGTGGACAGACCTCTTCGCATATGCGTTCACCCCTCCGCCTTGCCACTGATCCGGAGGACTATCCAGTGGGTGAGGAAGTATCGGTGCAGAGAGATCCTGGTGGCCCCGTTCTGTCCCAGGCAGAAGTGGTTTTCGGATCTCCTTCATCTAGTGATGGAAGAGCCGTTTCGTCTCTGTGCAAACCAAGATGTCCTGTCTCAGGACAACGGCAGAGTGTGGCATAACGATCCGGCATCTCTCAGCCTGGTGGCGTAGCTCCTGATCACTCCGAGTTTGGTCACCTCGGTATCTCCCGAGAGTGTCACCAGATCTTGGAAGCGGCAAGGGCCTCTAGCAATGTATCGTATGGTCGGAAATGGGCGAGATTCTGTGCCTGGTGTGAGGAACATCCAGAGGTGCAACCGTTGGACGTCTCTCCGGCCCAGGTTCTCCCGTTCTTGCTACATCTTGCGCAAGGGGGCCTGGCGTTATGCATCAAGGTGCATTTGGCGTCGATTTCTAGGTTCACGAGAAGGCGCCATGCTGCTCCTCTGTTTATTGATAGTTTAGTTAAAAATGCTCTAAAAGGGCTGTTTCGGACATTTTCCCCTGGAGAAGGAGTTTGCACTGGTGTGGTGCCTCAATGTGGTGCTCTCTGCTCTGATGAGGCCACCGTTTGAACCCATGTCGACGGCTTCTTTGAAGTGCCTCTCGTGGAAGGTGGCGATTACCTCGGACAGACAGGTGTCGGAATTGCAAGCACTGGTCATTGATCCGTTTTATCTGAGATTTCTGAAGGACAAGGTTATCCTGGCTACTAACCCGCACCTTATCCCAAAACTGCCATTGGCGTTTCACAAAATTGCTTCTATTGCCTTGCCCACATTCTTTGCTAATGCGTCCATGCTGGCAGAAAAGCCCCTTCATTCTCTGGACGTTAAGAGGGCGTGGAAATTTTATCTGAACCGTACCCAAGACTTCCAGAAATCGAAGCAGCTGTTTGTGGTATTTGATCCCTCCAACAAGGGGCACTCTATTTCCAAGCAAGGGCTTTCCCGGTGGGTCTCGGCTACAATTTCATTTTGCCATACGAAAGCTGGCAAGCCTTTGAGGGGCACTCCGAAGGCTCATTCTACACGGCCCACAACGTCATCGGTGTCGCTATGGTCTACCGCTTGTTTTAGACATTTGTCAGGCGGCTCCCTGGGCGGTGCCGCATACCTTCACCAGGCACTACTATCTGGGACAGCAACATGTGGAAGATGTGCAGGTGGGACGGGCGGTCCTCCAATGCCTGTTTCAGTAAGGTAAGCCCTGCAGCTTTGGGGGTTTTCTATGTTACTCTATTACTTGCTGGTTTTTGTTCTCATGCATGTCAAAGAGTGTATTGGTTGGTTTGCCTGTGATACACCGCCACACATTGGTCATACTGCTATGTAATCTATTCACAGCATGTGAATCCATGAAAGATCCAATGCTGGAGAAGGGAGTAGTTTCTTACCATTTCTCCAGCGTTGGTATCTTTCATGGATTCACATGCGGCCACCGGCTGCCTCTGCAGGCACACCTTGGTTCGGGTTCCCTCTACTTTGGAGGTTAAAATCTGAAGGGAAGCCGCGGGGGCGGGGCTATTTATATCATACGTTCTATTGGTGTAGCCTAGAGCACCCAAAAAGAACGTTGATAGGACAGTGAAGTGTTGAAGTTTTCCATAGGAAAAAGCCAAGTTAATGTTACTGAAGTTTCCCAGCCTGACGACGGGGAATATTCGCAGCATGTGAATCCATGAAAGATACCAACGCTGGAGAAATTGAGTTACAGGTAAGAAACTACTCCCTTCCAATGGGATAGAACAAATGCTTGGAAATATATGCACAGCATGTAAATTTAAAACCGCATGTTCAATCAACTATATGTCATGTGTTAAAGCTGATGACTCTTCAGTTGACAATACTGTTTATCCACAAGGTCTTTGTAGCATTCGTGGAACTTCAAGTTGTGTTTATGCATATCCCTCTCCACAAAGGTTTAAAGCATTTCCTCCATTTGTCTTGGGAGTTACTAGGACTTGCAATGTGCCATCCTTATACCGGATTGGCATCATAGAGTGTATATCAGTTAGTTCTTCGTCTGGCATGGATTCACATGCTTATGAATATTCCCCTTTGTCAGGCCGGGAATCCTCGTTAAGAAAAGCAGTATTGCTTTAGGAAATTTTAATACGCCTTCTACCCTTGACCCAATCAGTGAAGACTGGGTCATACTGCACCCATCCAATTACGGTCTCCATGAGTCCTGCCCCCGGCGGCCATCTTCAGATTTTTACTGCACGTTTCGGTGCAGGGAGACTCGAGTTTGCTCTCTGAGATTTTTTCTAACAAATTCAGTTTATCAATAGAGAATTCTGTTTTTTGGGTCAAATTTCGTATACTGCTGACGTCTAGTCTGCTCCGATAATGGGGCTCCGTTGCCGGTTGCATTCTGTTGTCTGCACAACGTGATCAAGTGGAAAGGCTGAGTCAAGGTTACTTTGAGCCTCGTCATGACAGAGGAAGGAAGAAGTCTCTACAGGCTCTGCGCCCGGTGTGGCTTGCGAAACATCTATGAGGAGGACAAGAACACTAGATGTCTCTACTGTCTGCATCCCGACCATGAAGAGGATCGATAAGACATCTGTCATAGTTTTTTGGCCAAAACAAAGAGGGACCTCTACCGACGGTTGGCGGTGTGGTTGAAAGAGAATGGGGGCCCTGGCGTGGCCTCCAGGCACACTCGGGCAAAGCCCAGATCGGGCTGCTCTCTGGAGCGCTCTCCACCTGGTAAGAGATCCAGATCGGCCAAGGAGGTACCCCTTGCAGGCTCTAGTAAAGCCAAGCACCAGGCTGTTAGTCCAGCTAGAGACACCGCTGGTGGGTGTCCTAGTTCATGGCACACGTGCTGTCCGTCGCCTTGCCAGTCTATGGCGAGTTTGCCGGTGGCCGGCACAAAGTCTGCGAAACACTTCCATAAGGAACCATTTTCATAGGCACCCTCTTCCAGGCCATCGGCGCCACCCACTACTACGGCCTCGTCAGCAACTATGAAGCAGTCTACGGCTATGGCTATGTTGAACCAAACCTTCGACGATGGTTGTTTCCTTATTGGCTACAGTCAGCGGTGGCTGCTTAGTGTACCACCACATCTACCACCACATCATCAGCGACTGCTTCGTTGACTACCTCTTTGTCTGTGGCTGCTCTGTCGGCAACCTTCTCATTGACGAGTAAGGAAAAGCCACTGGGAAAACCTACAGCGAGGGTCTCGCTGCCACCAAAACACACGACTGCATCACTAACCGTCACTACCCAGTCAATAGTGGTGCAGGTAATGTCTGGGGGAAGTGTCTAGACCTGGAGAACAGTACGCAAAGAGTGCAGTTGGTCCTTTACCCATTTTCTCCAGCTCCGACGAGGAGACGCGACATGAGTGCTTTGATGCAGGCGGCTACAGCCCTGTGGGTGAGGATTCACCAAAGGCATACGAGTACGTTGAGGAGCACCATCACTTCTCTGGCGGGCCCAGGGGCCCCTCCGCAAGTTTCAAGGGATGTGTCCCAGGACATTCTCACTGTGCTCAGCTCTCTGACCTTAGAGATACAGCTGCAACTATAACCCATAGCAGGAAGTGACCCTAGGTGCAGCCCTCCAAGGCCCTAACACAGGCATCAGAGGCAGCCACCGTCTCCACGTTTTGAAAACGAGGCTTGGAGGGTGACGCTCATCGGAGGAGCGGATGTTGCCATGGTGTTTGGGCTGCTGTGTTGTGCATCCAGTACCATTAGAACCGTAGCGACTGCCATACTCGTGTACGGATGTATGAATGCACTCTACCCTCGTTGATGGGTGTAGTGCTTCACAGCGCATGTTGGGCGCAAGATGTAAGACACGATGCTCAGATTATGACACCCTGTAAATACGGTATGGGTGTATGAATTGCACATTTGTAAGTGTCGGTTGGTGAGGGGTCATAATGGTGTATTTCTTAATGTAAGATGCTGCAATACCTAATGGGAGATGATGAACCATAGCAGCACTAGATGCATGAAAATAGTTGAAGTACATATAAATACTGGTAATGTCCTAGGGTGAATATGCTTACAAACAAAACAGCAAAAATTGTGTCCGTCACTTGTGTCGATTGTTCTCAGTAAAAATGACTGGAATAAGACCCTCAGGTGGCTGTGAGGCCAATCTTGGGAAGGGCTACAGGCTGGTGTGTGCAGCCCAACACATCTCGCCTACCTCTTGTGCTTACCTCTTGTGCATGAACTGTGCCCATTCTACAATTGTGTTTAAGCCGTTGGTCACTGTGTTCAACTTGAAAATCCATTTCTGTTCTGCTTGCCTCAATTGGGTGGCTGTCGCCACCTCTTGGAGGTGGTTCAACAATCTGAAAAATTAACCATAGCAAATCTGTGGGTTTATGGTTTTTCTGATTGAAGTGTGCTACCATAGGTTTATCAGGTACCTAGGCAAGAGCGATGCTCACAGATCCTTTGTCTCACTTCTCTTTTGGTTTTCCGATGTACAGGAGGTTACAAGGACACTTTATTCCGTATATGGCCCACTTACTTTTGGAGTTCGTACAAGCTCCCAATTGACACATATGTCCGTTAAGGTCTACTTTTTTCATATTTTCAGTAAGGAGGCAGACAGGGCAACCGCTGCACTTATAGTGGCCAATTACTGGTTGTAGAGACCATAATGTCTGCTGTTCGTTGATTGTTTTCTTTGGATCATCGTACATATGTACTAGAATGTCTTTTACATTTCTCTGCCTTTTGTATCCAATTCTGGGTTTGACTGGTGCAAAATTCTCTGTATGTATAATTTTCCAGTTCTTCAGGATGGACCTCCGCAGGTTGTTGCTTATAGGGCTGAAGGTTGTGATACATGTCATTTTTTCATCTATTTTGGACTTTACGTGAGGGACTAAACACTGTGCCTTGGGTGTGTGCTTGGCTAGTTTCCAGGTGATTCGGTCTACATTTTATGGATATTCCCTTAGTTTTAATCTGGTCGCCAGCTCTGTGCTGTGTTTCTCCAAATCATCATTGGCACCGGAAGGTTTTTTCTTAGGCTCAGTGGATGGAAGCTATCGAATTGAAGCAAGGTGTTCTTGTGAGTTGCTTTCCTGAAAAGCGAGGTCTCCATATTCCCAGTGGGAGACTTGGTGATCAGCAAATCCAGAAACGCCATTTGTTGTCTGTCACTATTCATAGTGAATTTAATGTTGGGGTCTTGGTTATTCAGCAAGCTGAAGAAATTGTCCAGGTCTATTGCACTACCTGACTAGGTCATGAATACATCGTCAATGTATCTGTGCCATGAGTTGATCTGGGTGGTGAAAGGATTGAAATTGTGATATATGGTCATTGATTCAAAATGATCTATATACAAATTGGCTATATCTGGGGCAAAAGTAGAGCCCATACTCCTCCCATGCTTCTGGTTGTAGAAGGAGCCATCGAAAAGAAAGTAGTTCTCAGTGAGTGCCAATCAGATACACTCCAGAATGAAATCAGACGGGACCTTGATAGTCAGTTGGCGATCTAAATATTTTCTCATGATGTTAACGCTGTCCATTTGTGGTATGCTTGTGTAGAGTGCTTGCACATTGAGGGATACTAAAAGATCATGTGTCCCGATCTGTAACGTTGCCAGGATGTTTAACATCTGAGGAGTATCTTTGACAAAGGATCTCATTGTTTTAACAAAAGGTCTTAAGAACAAATCTGAATATATTGACATCGGTTCGAGGGTGTAGCCTATTGCCAATACTATGGGCCTGCCTGGGGGCTTAGTGCTGTTTTTATGGCTCTTGGGTAGTAGATCGAAAGCCGGGATGGTGGGGTATGTTCTGATGAGGTAGCTTCTCTCATCTTCGTCTATCCATCTTTCCATGAAGGCATGTGTGGTGAGACTGCTTATTACTTCTCGTAGCTGGGATTTTTTTGCCCCCTGAAATGGTGGTGGCCCTCCCACACCAAGTGGAAAGGGGGCCACCCCTTGTAGCCCTCCATGAGGACAGATTTATGCCCCCAGGCAGGAGTACATGAGGTGCCCCCCCATCCAATTGGGGGGCGGGGGGGAGGGCCACCAGAAATAAGTGTGCAGGCCCTCAAAGGATGGGGCCTGCAGGTTAGGGTCCCCCTGGGGGCAGGTGGCTGATCATCTGCCCCCAGGGAAGGGGGCAAAATAAAAAAATCTAAAACAAAAAGCACAAAAACAAAAGGGAATTTTGGGTGGGGGGGGGGCACTAGCCACCAGGGATATATTTTACAGAAAAGGGGGGTGGTCCTCTCCCCCTCACCCCAAGGGGAAATGGGGGCACCCCTTGAAGCCCTCCCTGGGGGCAGACATCTCCTCCTAGGAAGGGGCATCTGCCCCCGGGGAGGGCTACATGAGATGCGCCGCCCCTCCAATTGGGGAGGGAGTGGAGAGGTGCACCCCCCTTCACATTAGAAAATTCCCTGGCGGTGTAGGGTGCCCCTCAGCCCCGCTAAAGGGCAGGCTGCCATGTTGAATTATTTTCTTTATTTACTAAACTTGCCTTGGCGCAGAGGGGCACATTGGTGTGCCAAACTGGCCCCGGGGTGCCCAAACCTTACTGCCCCACCTACTGGGGGGCCTGTCCCACAATTTTAGGGGGCCCTCTCCACCCACCCCAAATGGAGGGGGGGATGTACCTCACGCAGCTGTTTGTAGGAGGCTCAGGGAGGCCTGCATGAGGTGCGTGCCCCGCCACCCATTTGGGGCGAGGGGGGAGAGGGCCCCTAAAAATTGTGGAACAGGCCCCCCAGTGGGTGGGGCAGTAAGGTTTGGGCACCCCGGGGCCAGATTGGCACACTATTGTGTCCCCCTGCGCCAAGGGGAGTTGGGTTAACAAAGGAAAAAAGGAAAAATGGTGGAACGCATTTTAGGGGGGGCTGTGGGGCACCCCAAAGGGACAGGGAATTTTCTAATGGGATGGGGCGTTGACCCCCCCCCCCCACCTGCAATGGAGTGGGTGCCATGTCATGCAGCCCTCCCTGGGGCCAGATATCTGCTCCTAGGAAGGGACGCCTGAGGCCAGGGAGGAGTGCAGAACAGCCCCCCTTATCTGCCCCCAGGGAGGGCTACATTTTGCTGGTGTGACCGTAGGTAACACATGTGTTTTGTTTTGTTTACAACTTTTTCTACGTGAGCAGCTGCAACGTTATGTGAGTACTGTTTTTTATTATTCTATGGTTAGGGCCCACTGTCAGTGGGGTGGGTGAGACTCGGGCTGGATTGTTGGTGGTGTGGGTGGGAATGGGCCGTCTGGGCAGATATGTTGGTGGGCTGGGACACAATTGTAGGGGCAGGCCACAAATTGCCCCCAGAACATTGGTGTTTCCCTAGGAGCGGATCCCTCCCATGTGGGTTGTCCGTCTGCAAACCCAGGCTCCACCTCTGGCTGTGCTACGTTACAGATGTCATGTCCGTGGAGGAATGGGGATCCTGCTGGGGCTCCCAGGAGCTGCTGCTGTTCTTAGGGGATGGTACATCCACATGGTAAATGGATGTCCAAGGCCAGGGACATCACCTCCAACTGTTCTGTAGTTGCGGCTGGGCTGCATTACAGCTTTTCCCTTCGGGGAGGTATTGGCACACTGCCGAGACTCCTTGGTGGGGAGAATCTTTAACGCAGGGCACCAGGGCTCCAGCAAAATCAGCGGTAATATCCTTGGCCTTGGGCACCCTTCTCCCATGTGGGTCTTTGCCGGGGGTTCTGGGTAATAAATTCTGGGCCGATTTGCATAAGTCAGACCTCTGTGGATTCCCACGGTTGTCCTCTTTTGGGAAATGCATGGGGTTCCCTGTTTTCCTTGCTGGCTTCGACACGCTAGGCCCAAATCTGTAGGTTGCCCACATGAACAAAATGGGCAGTGGCGAAAGGCTTGGGGTTACCAGTGTGTTACTCTTTTCCTTTTGCGCCCCCGGTAGTTGCACCCACACAAGTGAGGTACCGTTTTCATCGGGACACGTGTGTGGACACATACCGAAATCACCAAATAAGGCCTTGGCAATGGGGGGAAATACCCATGGCACTTAAAGGGTTAAACAATCTATTTCTACTTCACATCAGGCGAATCTTGGAGGGTCTTCACATATATCCCTGGCACTCCTCGCATGGCATAGCTGCACTCAGTCCTACAGATAAGGCGTGTATCAGACACTTTCACTCCCTAAGAATAGGAAAATACTCCCCAAAAATAAAAATGGGGAGTAAAATACTTGCAACAAAAAGTAGTAAACAGACACGTAGGACCTTGTGCACCTGCTTTCACCCAAAAAGCTCAATGGATATGGTTGGACCAGTAGTGCATGTAGTACAAGAGGAAAACATGTATATTATTATTTCCCGATCGGAGCAAGTGAACATGTATCTTTTAATGTACATGAATAACTAGGTGCAAAGAAATAATTAATTATATAAAACAATCCAGTTTTCCTGTTCAAGCATATTTTTACTCCTTTTAAAATACTGACACTGGGAAGTGGACTTATATTTTGACTCCCAAGAAAATCAGTTTACTCCCAACTTAAAAAAATAACCACTGCAAAATCCTATCTGGGCCACTGGCTGCACTCCATTGTATAGTATATGCAACGCTGCTTCATGAGCTACCGCCCACGCATTTATTCAACAGTTCAAACTGAGGATGTGTCATCGTTTATGGTTTTGATACAAGCTTTTTGGCAGCCGTGACTAGTTACATTTTGTGCTGTGGTTCTTTCTTCATATGGAGTGTTGGCTTGGAGCAATCTCATTACAAACGCTACTCTTTATCTTCGCAGTCTTGGAATTCACCTTTCACTATTGCCTGTTATTGTGGCTTCGCTGACATCAAGAACATAGGGGATGGTACGGGGATGGGGAGGGTTTACAATTGGGAAACATAGAAGAGGAGCTCGACAATACTTTTCTCTTGTAGTAATCGTTGCCTGGCATCGGGGTTGACTGCCTTCATTAATTACTGTGATGATTAATATCAAGCCTAAGATTAATGAAAAGGACTGCTAAGTAATTTGGATATTGTATGTGAGGACCGCAGATGCTACTCACACACCTAAAATGTCCAGGTGTTGATGTTTACTCGCAGTTGTCTGCCTGAAATGTTTGCCAGGTACTCGGAGCTTTTCTCTAAAGTAATCGTAAGCACAACCTGATGCCTGCCTTGCATTGCTTGACTTGCACACCTCTGTTCAGTTGCTGCAAGAGATTTCGGCCTCACTCCTAAGGCTGTCTTGGCAGTTGCAGAAAAAAGATCTGAAAACCACGGATTGCGCTGGCTCTTCAGTCGTTTTTTGCCTGCACTGCACTTAGCTGACCATCATTCTCTTGCCTACAGGCTACTGAGGTGGCATTGTGATAACGCTCCAAGACCTCCGTTGATTGTGTAGTCTTAATTTACCTTCACTTTGCAACACGTACATTTATTGATGGCACCTATTAGCCTGAGCACATCCACTGCCTTTTCCCCACTGCTCAGCTCAGGACACATTGCTAAGGGAGCGGGGTACAAGAGAGGGCGCATAAGGACATGCTAGATATACATATCCTTTTCTTCATTATGGTGTCATTAGTCAATATTTAAGTCCTCCTTTCCAGCAGGTGGTTTTCTATCTCGGTTCTATTTAAACAAATCATCAGCAAAATGTATTTCTTAAATGTAACGGTCAATACACGCACCGCAAACACATTTTTCCATCGATATTTAAACTCCGAAAATACATTACATGGCTATTAGATAGTTCAGAGTGTGTATTGAGCAAAATACCAAAGAAAACCTCTTCCCAAAACACCAGCTTTTATTCCATTTTCCAGAAAGCGACGAAGGCGAAACTCGAGTTTTAGAACATCAGTACAGAAGTCCACAACCAAATAACCTGTGAATAGACTATGTTGCTGTTGGAAATCACTGAAAACAAATACTTTCCACGTATGTCGCAAAATATCTGATCAGATAAGCCACTGGGGCGGGAGAACTCTGAAGCATCTCACAGCAGAATGTTAAGCTCCTGAGTGAAGGGGCCTCAGAATGCACAGCAGAGCATGTGACCAAGGGAGCTTGTCGGAGAGGGAGGGAATGACTCTCCGTGTCTGAAGTCACCCCAGAGACTTACGCATACAAAACTGAAGAGCCAACAAGAATAAATCTCACTTCTGTTTGTCTAAACCTAAGTTATGTCTCCATTGTACTGTAAATTGTAATTGTATTGGGTTATTTATAGCTTAATACCCAGAGGTTTTTAAGGCAAGACCCGGGAATCAAACCTGTGTTGCTCCCCATCATCTTGCTTCCAAGACGAGCGTGTTGCCCCTGAGGTAGCCTCTCGAGCCAAGAGTGTGCCTGCTTTGATCACAGACATGGAGATCTAGGTTGCGCTGGGTTATCTTAGATTAGATTTCTCTTTGTGCACTGCAATTTCATGCACATTCCCAACAATGAAAGTAGCTACAGTGTTTTACATTGCCCAGCTAGTTGTTTTAACAGTGTTTTTTTAACATGTCAGAGATTTTTAGAATAGTTTTCTCATAGAAAAATTCTTTTTTAAGGATACCTTTTTCAGTGATCACCCTTTTTAGAGGTGAAAGTGTAATATAAATCATTGGTACACCGTACTACGCATGAGTTGTTTTTGATAAATCCATACCTTAAGTTTGAAGGCTCTAGAAAAGCGCCTCAGACACATTTTATTTGTCCTTTAAGAGATAGATGTATCCTGTGGAGAAGGTCTTATGAACAGCCCTGGTGAGTGAATCCATCTTTGTGACCTTGACATAATGCACCTGGCGAGAAGACCACCTGAAACCATCTTTGGTTTTGCCATTTTTGTTGACCCACTATTTTTCCTTTTCAAACGACTTCCCATCACATGTTTATACAACTTGAGGGCACAGACACAGACACAGACAGACTTTTTACTTGGACTATTAGACAACAGCGGCCATTAGAACCATCAGTTAAGGGAACCACCCCCTTTAGAGTTGGGGCCATTCAGGCATTCTACCAACCCAGGAACTTTAGTAAATAAAGGTTTTAAAACGAATACTTTTGAGTCTGTGTCTCTGTTGATACCATGCCTGTCTCACAGTAGGGATAAAAAGTGCACGGAAGTGAAGTGATGGGGAGGAAGTAAACTTGTGGAAGGTACCAGGAAACGGGAAACAAGCAAATCAATAAACCTGTGAATGGTGCAAGGGGTGTTGGTTGGGGGTTGGGTCAAAAGAGTAGGATGCCCGGGGAGCAAAGGGCTTAGCCCTCTGAGGTAAAGAATGGAGGCAGGACTCTGCGCCATAGAGGAAAATACGGTAAAGATTAGAGTGCTATGAAAGTACAATATGTTTAAGCTCTGTTTGTAATAATTGTGTTTTTTACTGTAGATGTGACTCATGATAACACTAATAAACATGTTCTAAAGAGCTATGTGTGTCGAACAGTATCTTGTTTAATTTGCATGCACAGTTGGATCAACATTCTTTTATGTTTTATTATATTGTCTGGATTCCATCAGGGATGAATCTAGTGCAATGTTTTTAAATGATTATAAGCATTGTCTAGTCAAGCTCCACCACGACCACTGCCATTCACTGCTTTTTTCCCTGTGTCCTTCCCTCAACATGTGAGGTGTTAGGCTCAACGGACAGAGGTTCCTTTTGTACTTCTATGTGTATACCTACCTGCTCGCCAGAGTGTCTCCTCTGACCTCTCTGCTTGGTATCGTCTTGTTTAGTGCTGAAGTCATTTAATTCAGATCCATGCTATTTGAGTGGAAGTACATGTTCTTTGTTTTTGTAATTTCTATGTGTGCTTGTTGTGAGTAGCTCGAAGTGTTAAGCTGTGACGCTTTCTATCTTGGCAAATCTATGGTTTCTTTTTACCTGTACAATGCTGTTCTTGCCGCAGGGCCAATACTTGTTGTCTGTGTCATTGGTGTTATGATTTATCTAGCACTCGGAAACCATACATTGATTTGCTTGCCTTAGTGAGTATTCTGTGCACTCACCGGGACCACTCGCTCCGCTCTTCAGCTTGCGTCTGCACCCTCATCCATACCTCATACCTCTTCATATATCTGTTTTCTTATGCGCAAGAAGCATTGCTACTGAGCATGGGGTACGAAGCCCAGCAGGGGAGGGGAGAGAGCGCAAACAGGAAAGGGGGATAGTGTGAAGGACAATGCTAAATTCTACAGCTACCCAATGACCATCCATTTTTCTTCTGTAACTGCTCACGTCTCCCAAACTCATTTGTCATTTTTCAGCAGAAAGCGGCCAGAGCAGTGGGCAGTTTCAGGGAAGACCCTCCGAAGTTTGGTCTCAGTGGCAGAGTCAACATCACAATCAGCAAAGTGGCGAGCAGCACTCCCACCAGCAGACTGGTCAGACCGAAGTCTTTCAGGTAATAACCACTATTTTTAGCCACAGACTGTATACATGCAGAGGCACAAGAGACCTTTAGCAAGCGGATAATATAGGCGTAGGTCGACCCTTAAATTCATCAAGTACAATGCCTCCCGTGTGATCATCCCAGGTGAGCCATATTACAGGGTTCCTATGCCTGCATGTTTTTGCAGTATGTTGTATCTTGGCTTTCCCTGGACCCAGCCCTGTATTCATGGAATGCTGTGAGTGACTGACATTAAATGCTGTGTGAGAGAATGTTATGTTCTGAGTGGTTCTGTGAATGTCAGTTGAGAAGATGGGTTGACTGAGAGAGGATGCCGGTGGATGTTCGGTCCCTATGTACTTACCTCATGTACCCTGTGCCTGGAGCTGGGCACAGTAAAGATGCTACTTGTTCTTACCCTGGTGTCAGTGTCGTGCTTAGCCAGGAACCCAACTTAACATTGGCGACAAGGATGCTAGCTATGCTGGGGGGATAGCACCATGAAAGGGACATCCACTCCCCTCCCCCCCAACCATGAGAATACCTCCCTCAGGTAGGAGCGTTGCAGGCTGCTGTGGCGCCAGTGGGGGCCAGCCATTGATGTAGGTGGATGCACCTGGTCCTCGGTGCCCATTGTGTCTGCGAGGGGCAGAGAGGATCTGTGGGGCCCAGGCTGAAGCTCAAGCACGCCACCATTGAGCGCCTCCACAGCATTCATGGATGAGCCCGGCATCTACTGCAACATCAGGAAGTTCGTGCTGAAGGGGAAGCCTGTGTATGTGCGCGTCTCCTGCTGGGGGGTGGACATCCTGCCAGAGAACCTGGAGAGCACATGCAAAAAGTGCCTCAAGGAGTTCATGGTGCTCTGCGCTTCCCCGGCAGACTACCAGCAGCTGCCCAAGCAGCTCAAGAGGATGGGGAGGGATCTGCCGGCCAGGCTGACCAACTCCCCGGCACTGAGCCCGGACTCCAGCGACGGCAGCTTCCAGCTCTTCTTCCGCTTGCTCCTGAGCGAGTACCGCAAGCAGCACTGCGGCGGCAAGAAGCCTGAGATGCGGGTGCTGGGCACTGAGGCCTTCAAGCACGAGATTGTGCACTGGATCCTCATCCACAAACTGAGCTACAACAAGGCCTTTGGCTACCTGCCCACGGTCGACCCGCCAGGGGCCCTTTACCCAGGACAGCAACCTCATGTGGGCACCCGAGACCATGACCGGCCACCTCCCATGGTGCTTCAACCTCTCTGGTGCCTTGGTGAGGAAGCCCAATGGCTTCCTCACCCGCAGGGGGACCATCAGACCTACGACCCTGAGTCTGGAACATTGTGGTGTCTGTTCATTACTTGGTAGAAAAAGGGAGAGCCATTGAATGGTGCAGTATTGTCCACCTAGGTGAAGACGGTCGTAAGGCTTGTGTGGGTGCGTTGTTGAGAGGTCTTGTGCTGGAGGTTGAGAGATGTAGATGTGTTGGGATTTTGTATGTGTGTCTCTTGCTTCGTGGGTGTTGTCTGGGGAAGATGTGTTGCATCTTGACTTTCCATGCACCCTGCCCTGCATGCATGGAATGCTGTGAATGACTGACATGGAATGCTGTGTGAGAGAATTTTATGTTCTGATTGGTTCTGTGAATGTCAGTTGAGGATATGGGTTGACTGAGAGGCGGTGCCGGTGGATGTTCTGTCCCTATGTACTTACCTGATGTACCCTGTACCTGGAGCTGGACACAGTAAAGATGTTACTTGCTCTTACACTGGTGTCAGTGTCGTGCTTGGCCAGGAACCCGATGTAACGCAGTACTCTGTGATCCAGTGTCTTTCTAGCCCGTGAACACAATTAAAAGGGAAATCTCCCCCATAGTCTTTAAGCAATGGGTTTTTTCAGCCCATGACACCACTCTGAGACCATTTGTCTTTTTCATATTCATTTAAAGTCGCGGTAATAGGCATTTAATTTGCTGGTGAGCTCAAACGTGTACGCTTCTGTGCCTTGTTTTCTTGTCAGTGCCTCATTTCATAATGTTTTTTGCTGTCACCTTTTACTCCGTCCCCTCCTTCTTAAAGTATGTGAGAAGGTTGAGGGCAGGTAACTCATAGCGAGGCTAGCCCCTTGAATAGTGTACATTAAATAACATACACACAGTCAGTCGTTTTTGGAATAAAGCGGGCCACTTAATTAAAGAGTCAATTTACGGGCGATCCCAGCAATGCACTGGCCCCTAGTGATTCAGGCCCTAAGCATAATCCCGGGTGGCCTTCTGCCATTCCCGGGTTCTCCAACCAGTGAACCCACTAGTTCGGTTTTACATTCCTTCTGGATGAACTACACCGCTTCCTGTTCATTCCTGGTTTATAACCTGCCTCTGGTATCCTTTCCTACCAGTAACAGTCTGTGAACTCGCATACCCCAGTATGGAGTGAAGCCCTGGCCACTCTTCCGTTTTTCAGAAGTCCAACCGTCCTTAAGGGAGAAATGCCTGTGGCACCCGCCCTGGCTTCTGCAGTCAATGGGTAATGTTTGCTGCTACCATCTGCAGCTTGATTCCTCCTCAGCTTGGATCGCCCAGTAGCTCTGCATTTGTGACAAACAAAGAAGAGATAGCGTTAGTAAACCTATGCTCCCTAACCAACTGATCTAATGCCCCTAAGCATCAGTTGTGGGTGGGTGAACTGTCCTGGCTGCCTAACAAGAAAGGGGTGTATCTCTGGGGAATTGAAAGGCCTCATTGGGCAAGAAAAGGCTGTTCCCAGCACTTCCGTTTCCGGCCTCCACTTACAAGCCACCATAATGTCCAGGATGGATTACGGTAATACACTGCTACATTGCAAAATGCCAAAAAATACAAAAAGGGCTCTGAGAATTATCAAAGAAAAAAGGAAAACTAAACACATTAGTGAAGACAGGAGAAACCTACAATGGCTAACTATCGAGGACAGAATTAATTTCAAGGCCCTGACCCTAGCTCATAGATGTGTTCAAGGGAAAGCCCCGGCATACCTCAAGACGAAACTGGTTGCTTATGCGCCGGGTCGTGCCCTCAGATCCGAAGCTCAGGGCAATCATGTAATTACTAGATTCAGGAAAACCAATGGACTAGGCAAAGCCTGTCACGTTAAGGTTGTGACCCTATGGAACAATCTCCCACCACAAATAAGATCAGGGTCCTCATACAGCATTTTCCAAAAACAACTCAAGACCCACCTGTTTAAATAAACTCCATGAATCTAATCAAAATCCCACCTGGAATTCTGATGATCTGTGTTGTCCTGTGGCCTGTGTTTAAAGTTTTTGCAGGTACGTGTGGCGCCCCGATGCCTGTGGGTTCTGGCACAGTAGAAATAAATAAATAAATAAGTACATAAATAATAAAATAAATACAAGGAGTGGAGGCCACCTGAGGGAGAGCCGACTATGCCAGTTCCATCCCAAACTTCAGGGGTTGGTGCAGCTGGTAATCCTCACTTCAGTTTACCCCCTCTTTTCACCCAAACATTTTAAAAATGGGGAGTGAAAGGTGCATTTATTTACAGCACAACAAAACTGCGGTAGCAAGCACTAAATAAAACAAACGTTGACAAAGCTAATAGTCTTGGTTTTGTACAGGTAAAAGCTTGCATAATTCGGGGTCACAGGGGAAAGGTGCAGTCTCAGAGAAAGAGTATATGGAGAGTCAGTACAGCAGAGGAAAGAAGGGAAGATACACCAATAGCATTCAAGGTAAGGATAGCTTCATGCTGGAAGTAGATCCTCCACTTTACTTCCAAACATTGGCAGTGTTACCACCCGGTAATTCTGCTGAAAATCCCCAAAATGGGGATTTACACCGCCAAACTGCCACTTGTATTCTGGTGGTAATACTGCCGGACCAAGTGGCGGTAACGGTATTACCACTAAACTCGTAATGAGCCCCAAAATGTCTACTTCCACCGCTTGTCCCCAAAGTAAATAGAATTCTGTCTCCAGAATTTCTGAGCTCTTTACATTATTATTAAGAAGATTTCTAGAGGACGTAAGATGTTAACTCATTGCCAATTGAGAACAAGTGAAGGTGCTATGATTGACAATTGTTTCTGTTTAGTGGTAGAAACAAGGGCTCATTTTACCTTGTGTATATATACGTTTGTGCAGTGAGATGTTCTATATTGCTTTGTCCGCAATTTCTGCTACTGCATGTAATTACTTTTCAGCAGCACAGTTTTTACGTTTGGCCATGGTCGCATCCCAAATGATGTGCGCCCATGCTTTCTTGTGTTGAGTGGATCTCGTTCCAGGTTTTAAGTGGCCCGGGGCAGAACGCCAGCAGTCTCCAAAAACCTATCCTGAGCCGTGTTGTGACCGATGAAATCATCAATAAATCCACTGTGTGTTGTGCACGCAAAAGTGTTGCATGAGTGAATCACAGCCACACACATATTTGTCAAATAGAAAAATGTGTGCATTCTTATGTTCCCAGAATGCTCTTTGATTGTGTGCAAAGAAAGGAGCCCACATTGGTGATTTATATCCCCCTCCACTTTCCTAAAACAGATATATTTACAGGTGAATAACTGAATGAATGGTTTATATACCGAGATATTTTTGTACAGATGGCAATTTATTTACATACCGAACCAGAGAGAGATTTATTTACAGTATGCAGACCGGATTCAACAAGACCCACAATAAATGCTTGCAGGTTCTCATGATGCATTGTTTTTGGCACGTGGATCTTGCTTAAGCCACCCTTCCCCTTCCCTTAGGTTACACCCAGATTGGTTCCGGCAACTCCCTTCATTTGGACAAGCCCTATTTTTTTACAGCCCCCCTCAATTTCTTATCCCACTGAAAGATCGTGTTAAAAACTACATTCAGCTAAATGCAGATTGGCACATTGGGTGTCGGCACTTGGTCCCTTTTAAAAGATCTGAGTGCCGGCAGCTATCAATCATTGAATTGTTTTAAGCATCCAAGTTTTCATGTCTTTACTTAGCATTTTCTGATCTGGTTGTGTTCTCACCTTATGTTATGTCATTTGTATAAATTAGAAGGTGGCCTTCACAGATTGCTGCCATACTGAAAGTGAAAACTATGTGTGTTCCCTTATGGAGCCCGAGTCCCTCAGGTTTAGGGTACACCAAGTACCCTGTTGTCTGTATGCGAGTCTCCTCGCACTGCTACATGTCCGGCATCCATTGGTTGGTGGTTGCCTTCTTGTGATTCTAGTTGTGTACAGGCTGCTATATCCCAGGGATGCCTGTCCTGGGAACTCCGTGTAAGATCTAGTTCTGCCACATATTGTTCCAGGGATTGAGTGAATGGGTTACAGATGTTGTCATGCATGAACTGCAGAGAGAATGGGGGATATAGTTGCTAAGGCGGGATATGACCAGTTAATGAATGGTGTTTTATATTGCACATGAATCAACAACTTAGAACAAGGCTGGAAGTTAACTGCAAAAGTTCACTCTGGAGACCACCGTTGATTTGGTGGATCGTAAAATGTATACATGAACAGAACCCTGTTATTGGACATGGGTTCACACACACTATCCGTACAAGTGGAGTGTCTGCCCCCATATGTCATAGCATCTTGGGATAATTACTGAAGCACAGAACGTGATGCCACTCCTAAATCTAGATCTTGGGCATGCCCCTCATGAACCTGAATCCACCAAGACTCTTCCTGATGGTAAAACTCTGCTTTCGAGGGGATTGGGTCCTCTGACGTATTCCATATCTATGACAGTAATGACCACAGCTGTGCTGCTGCGGAAAATCTTTCGGTGTCTACGTCCTGGTCGATGACGTCGATCCGTCGCCCTCGAGGACCTCCTCCGACGGCCGACGTCACTGGATGTAGGACGCACGCTGCCCGTAGCCTCAGTTCCGTTTTTTCCGCGAACGTGTTCGCTTTGGAGATCTCGGCACGCCTCGACTCTTTGGAGTTTCTGTTCTTTCGGTTCTTCAAACCTGTTCAGGTGTAAGAAGTTTTCGAGATGTCTTCCTCTTCTTCCACCCCGCGTCCAGGCTTCAAGAAATGCGGGGACTGCGGGTCCAAGATGTCAGTGACGGACTCGCACGATGCCTGTCTTTGGTGCCTCAGGGAGGCCCACGACATGGATGATTGTGTCGACCGCCAGTTGCTTACGTCCAAAGCCTTGCAGGAGCGCAAGAAGAAACTGTCGGTCGGTAAGGTGTCCAAGCCCCGAAGTCGAGGTCCACTGGGCTTTCGACGGACGATTCGAGGGGCGATTCTCCGCACCGTCGTCGTAAGTCTAGGGGGTCTGGGTCCCGGACTGGGTCCCGCCACTCCTCTGCCTCTTTGAGGCACTCCCGGAAGCACCGTCATCAGTCGCCTTCCCCATCTTCGTCCGAGGACTCCGCCCGTCGGTGGGTAGTTTATCCCACCAAGCATGCGACTCCGGGGGAATGGGCTTCCTTTGCTAAGAAAATGCTGGCGATTCTTGAATCGCAGAGCACCGGTACGTCCGTGACCTCCGAGTGGGGTCAGGCGTGACCGTACTAGAGACACCGCTCGTACGCCTTCGGGCTCGGGTGGTCGGCACGATTTGCGGGAAAGGTCCCGCTCGGACAAGGGGAATCGTTCTAGTCATGCCTGTTCCAGGTCCCGATCCTCGACGCGCTCGAGACCGTGTGCACCTGTGATGTCTTCGAAGAAGACGTCGACGCCTGTGGCGCTAAGGTCGTCGAGGGACTCTCTCTAGGCTACGCCTCCGAGGAAGTCGTTGACGCCATCGGCGCCCAGGCTGTTGAGGGACACGCTCAACGCCTTTCGAGGCTGTTTCGACGGGGGTTCCCCGGGGTACGGTGAAACCCCCTAGAAAGGCTCTGGCCAATGCCAAGCATGGCTTTGTTCCCAATTATGTGCCCACTTTCCACCATCTTGATTACATTTCGGGCTCTGATGATGGCATGGTTCCTGATACAGTGCCTGATGAGATTATCTCGGGACATAGTCAGATAGAGGACCTGCGTCAGTCACTGCACAACGCCAGTGGTCTGGACACCTCTCCGGAGGTGGAGTTTTGTAGGCCTGAGCCTGGCACCCATGCCGACTCCTTGTACCGGCGCCTTATGTCAAGGGTCACCGAGTACTTGGGGTGGTCTGCTCCCCCAGGGGATTTTCTTCAGGATGACCTCACGGATATCCTCGACCAAGGTCCACCAACTGACCCGGTACTGCCGTTCCATATGGCTCTACAGAGGAGGGTGGCGGTGGTTTGGACTACTCCGGAGAGTCTCCTGGCAGTGGGCAAGTCTTTGCCGTGAAAATACCGCCCAGCCAGTAGCGACCCCTTCTACTTGACCAAGCACCCCACTCCGGAGAGTTTGGTGGTGCAGGCGTCGTATCCTACCATCCCTCCTGATGGGGACGACATGCGTTTTGATGGTTGGGCGAAGAAAGTGTTGTCTTCAGGGGGTATGGCTCTTCAGGCTGCCAACTCCATATATGCCTTGTCACGTTTAACGCACACTGTGTGGAACTGTGTTTCCTTAGCGGCTGAACATATTCCCGAAGGGGATGAACAGGATGGTTTTCTTGCTATGGTCCAGGATGGCAAGGATGCCATATGTGAGGCCGTTCAGTCGGGTTTGGTCATGGCAGATTGCGTCAGCCCGTCCATGGCGGCGAGCACCATAATACGCAGGTTTGCGTGGTTGCGGAAGTCTGGGTGTGCTCCTGATGTGCAAGCCCGGCTCAACATGCCCTTTGATGGTGTCCATCTTTTTGGCAGCAAAGCTGACGAGAGCCTTGAGAGGTTGCAGACCTCAAAAGCTGCAGCGAAGTCGTTGGGTGCTGCAGTTCGCCAACCTCCGCCTTTTCGTCCTAGGGGACAGCAATGGAGGGGAGGTTCCTTTAGTTTTTACTCATCCTTTGGTAAAGTGAAAGGAGCTGCTAGTCAAAGGGGCCACCGTAGGAGTGCCAGAGGTGGAAAACAAGGTACTCGAGGTGCCAAGGCCGCTCGGGCTGTTGCCTCTTTGCCCTAGGCAATGCCGCAGCCACTTCAGCTCAGTCATGAGGCCATGTCCCATGGTTCGCCGGTTGGGGGAAGGCTGGCGCAGCATCTTGTCGAATGGCGTGCCATTACTTTAGATGTGTGGGTTCTGGAGATCAAAGCCCACGGCTACTCTCTTCCTTTCCGGCAGAGGCCTCACAACAATCCACCAGGGAACCTCTCTTTGAAGAGTCCGGATCCGCTCCTTGCACAGGAAATTCAATCCCTGCTGGAGAAAGGCACCATAGAACTGGTGCCTGTAGCGGAGAGGGGGATTTCAAAGAAAGACGGGGGATTGAGACCCCTCATGGACTTGCGCGGTTTGAACAAACTTCTCAGGAAGGACAAGTTCAAGATGGTTACTCTTTCTCAAGTTCTCCAGGACCTTCAACTTCAGGACTGGTTGGTGTCTCTCGACCTCAAGGACGCTTATTTTCATGTGCCGATCGATCCAAAGCACAAGAAGTACCTGAGGTTCGCGGTTGGCGACTGGCACTTTCAGTTTCGGGTCCTGCCGTTCGGATTGACCTCCTCCCCGAGGGTCTTCACCAGGCTCATGGTAGTGGTGGCAGCGCATCTCAGGAAAGGGGGGATTCACGTCTACCCCTACCTGGACGATTGGTTGATCAGGGCGCGCTCTCCTGAGCAAGTCCTGGATCATCTGTCCGTCACCTGCCACTCCCTTCACAAGCTGAGCTTCTCCCTCAACTTAAAGAAGTCCCACTTGACGCCAACTCAGAGGCGTCAGTACATCGGAGCAGTGCTCGACACGTCCCTGGGGCAGTGTTTTCCTCCCCAGGTGAGGGCTCATCAGCAAAAGTTCCAACATGCCCAGAGTCTCCCTGCGTTTGAGTTCTTGAGATTGCTCGGCCTCATGGCATCCTGCATTCTTCTGGTGCCAGAGGCCAGGTTGCAGATGAGATCTTTGCAATGGGCACTCAAGCTCCAGTGGTCTCAGTCCTCCGGCAGGATGTCGGACCCCGTTCAGGTGCCGCCCTCGGTCGCCCAGGACCTTCTGTGGTGGGCCATCGAAGGCAATCTGATGAAGGGGGCTCCATTTTGGCTACCCTGGCCGGAGGTGACGATCGTGACAGACGCATCCCTTATGGGATGGGGAGCTCATGCCAACGAGTTGACAGTCAGCGGTCGTTGGTCTCTGTCGGAGTCCAGACTCCATATCAATCTGTTGGAGCTGAGGGCCGTCAGGCTTGCCCTGAAGGCTTTTCTGCTGACTGTGCGAGGAAAGAATGTCCTGATTCTGACGGACAACACAGTGGCCATGCACTACCTCAACAAAAAGGGGGGGCGGGGTCACTTCCTCTGTGCAGGTAGGCGATGCAGCTCTGGTTCTGGGCAATCCAGCAGGAAATTACGGTCTCGGCAGTTCATCTGGCTGGAGAAGAAAACCAGATGGCGGACGCTCTGAGCAGGCAGAGCGCGATCTCTCACGAGTGGGACCCCTCAGGTGGATCTCTTCGCCTCCAGTGTCAACCGGAAGTGCGAAAGGTTCTGCTCGCGGGAATTTCCTCCAAGAGGAGCCTTAGGAGACGCGTTTGTGGTGGAGTGGTCATTCCCACTGCTGTATGCGTTTCCTCCAGTCCCCGTCATTCTGCAAGTGCTGCGGACGGAGCTTACGGAGGTTCGGTTCCCGGATGATCCTCATTGCTCCGGCATGGGCCAGGGGGATGTGGTACCCGGACCTTCTCGACATGTCCATCTGCCCTCCACGTCGTCTTCCCTACCGAGTCGATCTGCTCTCACGGGAGGGGGGTCAGGTTATCCATCCAGAGGTCAGATCCCTCAACCTTCACGCTTGGCTTCTAAAAGGTTGAGGTATAAGGATTGCAACCTCCCTGAAGACGTGATGGAGATGTTGCTTTCGGCCAGATGGCCGGCAACTAAGTCCCTGTACCGTTGCCGTTGGAGCAAGTTCTGCGACTGGTGCAGGGTTAAGAATGTGGATCCTTTTTCATGTAACATTCCTGTGGTTCGGTGTTTTTTGTTTTCTTTGGTCCACAAGGGCCTGCAAGTGGGTACCGTTAAAGGTTACCTGGCGGCGCTGTCCATATTCAAGCGCTCATTTGAAGAGTGTTCTTATTTTAAAATTCCTTTAATTTCTCAGTTTCTAAAAGGGCTCACTAATGTGTTCCCTCCGTCACCTTTCTAGGTGCCCGGTTGGGATTTGAACCTTGTTCTCAAGTTTCTAATGGGTGCTCCGTTTGAGCCTTTGCATTCCTGCCCTTTGAGACTGTTAACTCTTAAAACTGTATTCTTAGTTGCGGTCACTTCCGCTCGCAAAGTGAGTGAGTTACAGGCACTTTCAGTTAAGCCACCCTTCACTGTGTTTCACAAGGACAGGGTTGTCCTTAGAGTTCGTCCTTCCTTTCTTCCGAAGGTGGTGTCGGAATTTCATTTAAGCCAGAAGGTTATTCATCCAGCATTTTATCCTCCTCCGCATCCTGGTAAGGAAGAGGAGAGGCTCCATAGGCTTGATCCTAGGAGAGCTTTAAGCTTTTATATTTCACGCATGTCCCGGGTCAGAGTGGACAATCAACTCTTTATTGGTTACGCTGGAAGGCGTTTGGGACAAGCTGTTACTAAGCAGACTTTGTCTCGATGGATTATCCTGGCAATTTCTGAATGTTACCCCTTGGTGGGTAAGGACCCTCCGATAGGCTTGCAGGCCCATTCTACCAGGGGTATGGCTGCCTCTACTGCCCTGCAGAGGGGTGTTCCTATTCGTAACATCTGTGATGCAGCCACCTGGACTTCGGCCCATACTTTTGTACGTCACTACTCCCTCGATTGTATCTGTGGGCAGGATTTGGCCTTTGGCAAGGTAGTCCTTTACTCTGCAATTTGATTGGGCATTCCAAATTTCTATCTTCTAAATTCTTTTTCCCACCTCCTTACGTTGGTACTGCTTTGGGAGTCTGTCTTAGATATGGAATACGTCGGAGGACCCAATCCCCTCGAAGAACAAGTTACTCTCTTACCTGGTAACGTTCTTTCGATGGGATGGTCTGACGACGTATTCCATATCGCTCCCTCCCTGCCTTTCCCGCTACAGAATTTCGTATGCGATTGCAGCTTATGTTTCCCAAAGGCTTTGTGTGGTCAGACTGGCAGAAGACTGGTGCCAAACGTTCTGGGGAATAAACTACAACTGAGGCTATGGGCGTTGTGCGTCCTACTGACAACATCCAGTGACGTCGGCTGTCGGAGGAGGTCCTCGACGGCGGCGTATCGATGTCATGGACGCAGACGCCAAAAGATCTTCCAAAGCAGCACTCCTGTGGTGATTACTGTCATAGATATGGAATACGTTGTCCGACCATCCCATCGAAAGAACGTTACCCGGTAAGAGAGTAACTTGTTCCTCGAGCTGGTGCCGAAAAACTAGAATTGTGGGAATGTCTGCCATTCTCCTCTGGCTTTTGCTGGATGTCTGCATTGACGGATTGCAATCGTTAACTGCCAAAGGAACTTAACCACAATGTTCCTGCAACTCGGCTCTCCTTTAGGAAAAAAACATTTAAGTGGTTGTAAAGCAAGAGCTTTTCTTCAACATTGAATCTCTACTTAATATGAAATGCACAGCTTCAGAACCAGACTCCTGCTCTGCCAATCAGAACTGCATCCCACTCTGCCAATCAGAACTGCATCCCACTCTGCCACTAATAGCTAATTCCCTACAAAACCTGTATTACACCGCTGGCGAATGCTGTTATATACTTCACATTCTAAAGCCCTGTTTGAGTTTGTACTTTGTAGTTTTTCCTCCTGACAGGATAAAGCCAAAGAATTGTCACCTTTAGGACTTAACACTTTCTAAACATTAATTAGGTACTAATAAATTGCACCGCCCTTCTTACCTAACTTTTTTCAATCCTCATTTATGATATGTCTCTAGCGGGACATTCCTTGATGCGATGTAATACTGTGTTAACAATGTGTTGTAATGTACTCGTGCTACTAATAGGTAACATTGCACAATACTTGAGCCATCTTAGATGGGTGCAGTCCATTCAGTCCTGTTATTTTCTTTGTGTGTTCAAACAAGCTTTATTCAGCAATATTAACCATAAAAGCATTATTACATTAACATAAAATATAAAATGGGTTAAAAAAGGAGTTACATTCATGTACGACTGGTACAAATAAGAGGGCACACAATAGTGCAACTAAAACACAAAAGAAAATACAGCAGCATTCACAAATGTTTAAAAATAAACTTCCATACAAGGCGGGTTTCACTTTCCTGCTATACCAACTTCCCTTATCTTAACCACGACCTATGGAGAAATGTTGTAATAAAGCAGACTGCATTCACATCATTGCTACTTTTACAAAATGACATAGCTGGGACACAAGTACAGAAAATGTTGTATTGTTTCCTCTGGGTTACAACAGACTTTACAGTGAGCATTTGAGGATCAAGACCACTTGGCTGTAAAAAAAAAGGCCACCTTTTGGTATATTTGTACGGAGCTGAAAAAATAGAACTCGAGCATACCCAGGTGCAACACAATCTAGATGCGGCTCGAAGCCCTCAGTCTGTTTCAGCATTAGGTATGGTACACTGATCTTCAATACAGCGCATGCCCTTATCATATTCCCGGTCATAGCATCATTACATTTTGCTTTAACCACCTTTTTGGATATAAATGACAAGCCACAGGATTACACCAAAAAGTTGATATGTTAATATCCTCAAACCCTTTGCGATATTGTTAACCATGGGAGTGTATTTGATCCGGGGACATTCTGCAGACTAACAATATCTTCCTTGCATTTAACTAGTTCTGGGGTGCTCCACAATCTAGCCCAATATAGTAATGGCTTGTTTGCTATAACTTAGGACAGGGGCTTTAAATTGCACTCCCATCGCAAGCTAGACATCGGGGCATCCTTGGGTTGCATAAATAGCGATCTAAAAAAGTGGTTGTCTGCCACACTAATCTGCGTACTAACATGATGGCCCCACAATTCAGCCCTGTAAAGGGTCGTGGCCCATCCCTGGGCTATGTACAAATTAAGGGCGGGGGCGATTGCACCTCTCCCGTGTGTACTAAATAAACATCATAATATGCTTCTATACGTTTCTAAGGTGGTCACTGCCTTGGTGAAGTGGGATGTCCATGTTAAATATTCTGTGAACCTAATCCCCAAATAATCATATGAACACACTTGCTCCATACGCTTCTATTGTTATCCTTAGATTAATTTTCTTACTGTTTTTGCGGCCAAACACCATCACCTTCGTTTTTTCTATGTTGAGTTCCATCGAAGGTTCTTCAAATTTTTTAACAGATTTTTTTACATTATGTCTTAAGCCCCCAGGGGAGGTGGATAACGACACTGCATCATCTGCGTAGAAAAGAGCTAAACAATATTTGTTCCAAGTTTAGGGGGGCACAGACCTCAAGCTAACCCCTCTTCAATTACATTTATGAATTAACTAAAAAGGAGGGGGGCCAACACAAACCCCTATTGCACCCACCTCTCTACCGGAAAAGTATCAGTAGTCTCCCCGCCCAACCCCCACCTGGCAGAGGCTCAGTTGTTGGTATAAAGTGATTGGATGTTAGACAACAGCTAAACCGCCAACCCTTCACTTCTAAATATTGACCACAGCTTACATCGGGACACACTGTCAAATGCTGGTTGTAAGTCTACGAAAACAGCATGTATCCTATTATGTTAGCCAGGACTGCATACAGCCAGGAGTGCATACTGCTGGCAAAGGATTAAAACAGGACTGAATGAGCAAGTCCAACCAGACATTAGCCTATTTGAGATATAAGAGGTGAGCCAAGGAAGCATACCTATATTTGAGACGAATTTGCATGCTGCAATTCTAGGACCACCAGTTATTTTTATTTTTTTTGCCAACAACATGCAAACAAGCCAATCTGCTAAACCTAAAAGTGCGTTCATAAAAAAGAAAAATGAGACAATGACAATCAGATGAGGAAGAAAATAACATTTTGACATTGGTTGGCATGACAAGGGTACCACAGTCACCTTGGCTCGCCCTTTCCCTATGCATTCGTACCCATGGGAACTGCCTCCACCCACTTATCCGATACCCCTACGGTGGTTGACGTGACACTCTTGGAACAAGGACTGTGTCCCATGTGATGTGCAGATAGTGAATGTATGGGTTGCTCACAATTGGGGCATCCCTTATCCAGGGTATAGTAAGAACACGGCCCCAACTTTGCCCTCATGCATTGGAGTGCAACCAGTGCCCTTAGCTCTACCTAAACCCCTCCCCCCCAACATCACTGGCAAAAAACCTCCCATAGACCGAACCTCCTTCACTCCTCCTTAGTGGAATGCCTTCCCTTGCCGTGGGTCACCTCGACATCATCATGATCGACATGCCTGACAAGAGGGAGAATATCTTCATCTCCCCTGCAGGTGTGGACATGTGGCATGGAGGACAAGAAGAGGCAGGAGCTGGAAAGGCAGGTAGGGAGGTGCATCGGCAGGAGAAAGATCAATGGGAGCGGCAGGAGAGAAAGGCAACCAAGTAAGGGAAAGGTAAGAGATGGAGCAGCAAGAGACAGAGGCAGGTGGATAGAGGGACTGGAAATGGATGGAGAAGTGTTGGAAGAGATTGGAGAGGGGGCAATGGTGGACGAGGCTGCTGTAGCGGGCTCAGCCCTGTATACCTTATTTTATATTTATTGAACTAAAGGCTTCAAAGACTCTACTTTTGTTTATATACGTTGGGAATCATCACATACATGGTTTTGGGAAAGGTCTCGGTGGCGAAGTGCGGATGAAGAATGATGTTGTTAATCAGCCCATATGCTCCAGACTGCATCATAAAGCATCCATGTTCAAATTGTTAATGTTGCTCTTTCGCGCAATTATTTATTAGCAAAGTATTATGCAAGCATGGTTCGAAAAATGTGCAAATTCGTCAGATTCTTTTGCCATAGTATAAAAGAGATTGATCCATTTTAAGTTGTCACAGGTCCAACCCTTCTATGCGAACAGGATATGTACCAAGTATTCAAACCCTTCACCACACAATGTGTATAGTAGTTTGTCTTTATGAAAGATAATAATCTTACCTAGATGTGACACAACTGGTGCTTAGCCCAAACTTAGAATAAGAAACGTATATCTCCCCTCTTGCGTGAAGAAGTCCTACTCAGATATCCCCCCGCCTCAATCTTCCAATGAATACACAAAGCCAACAGCATGGTGTGACTTTGGGCTAATGACAAATCGGCCAATTCCCTGCCTGTACAGCTCTTGATCTCCAGCTCTGTCTTTGCTCTTGCATTATGCATGCTGTCTATCTGAAGGACCCATACACCTATTACGTTATGAAAAATGGCTCCTGTAATGATACTATTTTTTTAAAAATACGACTTTAACAAAATCATGATCTTGTACACACATAAACTTACCGCATACACGAGCTTTTAACAATCAACAGTGTCAGGACTGGTTCACTTTTATTGTGAGTCACTGGTTGGCCTTTATGAGCATAATCTATGAGCGTCTCCTATTCCTAATGTAGGCCTATATTAAATTAACTTATATATCCTGGACAGCCTACAGAAACGGCAGGTTCTTTAGATTTGCTATCCCCAATGTGCAAAGGATAGTTACTCCCTTTGTCAAGACTTGCTGCTTGCATGGAGTATGTATACCTCCGTCCCTAACAACCAACAGCAAGATATAAGTGACTTGCTGTTCAAAGATTAGGGCCACAGGTGGCAGGAACAGGAACCTAGGTCCTCCGAGTGGCTGCTGCAAAGGAATTAGCAGGTTAGGTGAATACGGAACAGAATCTGAATAATGACAAGAAAGTAGATTATTCAAAATAAATTGCACCTACAAAGATGGTTGACTGGGAGGAAACGTGGGAGAGTGTTTCAGGAGTAAACCTGTTCCCTAAGAGAGCCCGAGCAGCAACTGTCTGGATAAGCAACAAGAAGGATGGCCAGCCACTGAAGTGAGCACACTGGAAGCACCTGATGTACTAGAACGGAATTCCAGGAAAGAGTCACGTGAGTTTTTAAATAAGTTTGTGAGAAAACATAGGCTGAAGAAGAATTGAAGTCTGAGTATATCAAAAACAACAAGGATAATCCAAAAACAATTCGTGGTCCAAGTCCGAGGTCAAAACCAAGAGAAGACTGCAGTTCCGAGGCGAAGAGCCGACTAGGGTAAGACAGGGAAATCCAATAAACGAAGTATGAGGTCGAAGATGTCTGAAATCAGGAGTAAGAAACACGTAACGCCAAACCGCTGAATGGAACAGCTGAGAAGTACTGTGTAGTGGAAAAAGTGCAGTTTTGAACGAGTTTGCTATGGAAACCTGCATCACGTGATTCCAGACGTGTGCATCACGTGTTGGGTTACGTAGTTCTCTGTCAAGTAGGTCTTGAGGTGACGTGATAAAGCGTTGCTGCAGGAACCATGTCGCGTGACTGCTGTGACCGTGATCTTCTCCTATCCCGAGATCGCATAGATAAGGAAATGCGTGGTCTCTTATGATCAAACATACGCCATGGTAATTGCCATTTAAGATACAAGAATGGTCTTCTTTGCTGATGGGGCTGCAGGATAACAGTATGTTTACTCCTGAGGGAGGTGTGTGAGTTGGGGGTGGTTCCTGATTGTGTTAGTGAATGTGACGCGGCGTGCATGACACCATTGCACAGGCAGCTGAAGATACTGATGATCCACACATTGTCACGCACAAGGTTATGCACATTCCCACAATTTGATTTTTGTGTATTTTTAAAGAAATGTGCAGTCGACGGTCTACAAAAATGTACGCAGCCCCGTACCTAGTCTCGTAAATGAACTATGGATCTTTAGAGACGTTTTCTAAAAGTGACCACTTACTGGCGCAGCCCAAGGGAACATAGAGACGTACTCCGGTCCTTAAGCAAGTTGGAATTGCTCATCTTTATTTATTCTGATTGTACGCACTTTTTTCTGCCAGTATATCCTAAACCCGTGACATATTTTTGTTTAATAAAATGTTTTGCACCCCAATATAATTTTCAAGTTGGCTGCTCATCCCATGACCATGACACCTTTTTCTTAAGTGTGCATCCATAGTCTCCTAATATAGCCTTTTTTGCCGCTCAGCAGTCTCTTACTTTAGCCTTCTTCCCCCAAGAGTCCCTCTGTAGTTTTGGCCTTTTTTTGTGTGGAGTCTCATATTTTAGCCTTTTCTCTTGAATGTCCCACTTCAGTTTTTATGTATTTTTATTTTCCTGATTATCTTTCTGCAGATATTGTGGCTTGCTACACCTGATTTTATCCCTGGAGTCTTGTATTTTAGGCCATTTCTCCTAAGTGTCCCCAGACTGTTTCGTACTTGTTCCTCTTTCTCTTTCATGTCTCTTTTCAGTCTCCTATTTTAGCCTCTTTCTCCTCCGTTCCCCATGCATTATCATAGTCAAGACTTTCTCCTGGGTGTCCCTTTGTAGTCTTGGCACCATTCCACTCAGTCCCTTATGTTCAGCATAAAGGTGGTGCTCTTCTGGGGTTTCATCACTGTCAGCGATGAGCCCTATAAATCCCCTTGGGGCTCAGCTCTCAGCCTGTGACTAGGGGCCCCGAACAACCCCTGTGAGCTGTTTCCACAGCCACATGCAACATCTGTTAGAACTGTGGGTGTCAATAGGATAGCCCCAGAGAATCTTCACACATTCTCCCCCTGATCAGCACACAACCCACTATTGGTGGACTAACTGGAAATATGGTAAAGGTATTGATACCTGCAGACACTCCAGTGCTGAAAAGAAAACACACAGGCGTGAGCCAAAGGACAGATAATCGGTTTACACTATGTAGATCCGATGGATAGTGTCTACCCTTGATGAGAAGAGACATCTAAACTATTACAATCAATCAAATGTACAAAGAAGGTATGTCTTTCCCTCCTCGTGTAGGTACCCCTTTCACCCACTGGTAAGCGCTTATCAAATCGAATCAAAGGTCCAAAACGTACTTAGCCATGCCATGTGAGATTGCAAAATGTGTAAACGATCAAAGATTCACCTAAACTACAGACAACTCAATATGTAGCTGTATGATCTATTCAAACTTCACTCTAAAAACAATGGAGTAAAACAATTTCTACGAGCATGGTGTCTCCAAACTTTTAGACGCTAATCTGAAATGTGGTCGACTGGTGACCTCTGTTTATCAGATTTTCAGCATTCTTTAGGATTCTGGTTGTGATCAATGGGCTGGTCTTCAAATGATTTGGACCCTTCATGGTATTCAAAATGAAGACACCTACAACTTAGATGGTCCCTTTGGGGTAAAAGCTACTGGTAAGGATCCAATCCCTTAAAGCCGGAGTCCATAGGCTAGATGACCACCTGACTGCACAAGGACAAAAGATATAGACAAAAGTAGGCTGTAGGCACATAATCCGACAGCACAGCACACAATGGAATTGTAAACCAGAGAAGATCAAGAAAGGCAGAGATAAGCATTGCAGCAGAAGTAGACTCCAAACACAAGTCCAGGAATCTGCAGCGTCCAGTACACAAGGGTGCTGGAGATTGGGTTATCGAATTCGAAATGCATCAGACATGGGACTGTACTTGTGCGCAGGAGATGAACAGCGATTACAGGTGAACGGCACATAAAGGGCCTGGTAAAGAAAGCGTTTGGGCATTGATCGAAGAGCAATACCAGTGTAGGTTGAGCCTTTTTGTTTCCAGGCTTGAAGTAGTGATGAGCGCACGTTCCTTCCTGCAGTCAACATAGGAAATCGCATCACATGTTGCGTGATGTTAGGATGTCTACTCCAAACCACAGGAGCAGGCAAGCTGCACTATGAAGTCTGGGCTCTGTAGTCCACTGATTCCGAGCATAACACTGGTGCTGTTGGTGCCGCCACTAGTGCCTTCTCCGGGGCATTGGCCAGTCTTTTTGTGCTTATTTACACTGCTTTCTTAGAGGCTCCCAGATCATTGTTGTTGGCTGCCTGCTTTAGTTTCACGTTTTTAAGAACTGGGATTAGGGTATAATTTCAACAGACCACAAAAAAATGCTGCCATTGTAATTCTGATAAACCTGTTTTTAAAGACTTTTCGTTGAAAGCAGATGTTTGCCCCTGCGGGTGTAATTAGAAAAAGCCATAATGACAGCTTTAATGAGATGCCGCTAACTGCAAAACGTGATGATAACTCCTCTGTAGGCGAAGAAGTTCTGCCAGCGTCTGGGAGGGCGGCGGCACTTATCCGGCACAGTGACCGCAGGCTGAAGTATGGTAGCGAACGTGCTTGTGGTTCAGAAACCAAAGACATCAGAGCCTGCTGCTTCCATGGTTCTCTTTCCTCACACATGACCGCCCACAAGAGCTAGGCTTTCGGGTCTGCGGTATATAAGAGTGGGCTTTGAATGGGAGGGATACTCACACTGTCACATAATGCATAGGTGGCTTTCATCAGCCTGTAGCCGAACGGTCCATTGGAAAAGCCAGCACAACATCACTATAGACCTGGTTCTTGCCTGGTCCTTTATCTGTGAATTACTCAATCAGGAAGTTCAGAGAGTTTCAAAGAAAAGGAATCTGTAGAGAAAACAAAGTATCTATTTGAACCCAAGGTACATCGGAGGCATGTTGTGTTTGGCAGCCTGGTCCAAACTTAACATTAGACCCACCTAGGTCCCTCTCCTCACAAACTGAAAAGCCTATCTTGACAAACCAGTACAAATGTGATTGAATCATCATGTAACCTACTCTGTCCTAATAGGCACACCTCTGCATTCATTATGGTCCCAACTCTCCAGTCATCACCGTTCTACCTTTGTGGACTCAGTGGCCCCACCGCAGAGAACCTTGCTGCCCCCACCCTCTAGTCTAATAATCATCTCGTCTTTGACCCGTCCTTTTTTAAGATATAGGTAAATGCCACCCAACGGTGACCGGGCTAACCAGCGTCTGCTCCCCCATCCTCTCATTGGTAACTGGAGGGACAGCCCTAAAACCGGCGGGACTCTGGGTTGAAAATGAGTTTGAAACCGGGGGGCGTCCTACCGTCAATATTTGGAATTTTGCAACAAGTTGAATGCAATTTTTTGATTCTGAAATCGTATATCACCAAGACATGAATATATTCTGTCTCACTGAGCATCTCAATGTGACATAGAGAAACTCATTGTGACTTGTTAGTATCTGTACAGCTTTTATTATTTAGCTAAATGTTCATGCCATTACTGTCGATGAACTGACTATCGGGCCCATAACCAAAAAGTAAATGTGTCTTAATGTTTGTTGAGCACCCTGATGGTAAAAAAGTGTTTCTCACATCTACAGCCGTTAAATTTTCATGGACAGACAAAGCAAAAATGGCAGGGGACCGCAGGTTGTATCGATTATGGCTGTTCCATAGCATTTATCACTTTGAAGAAAGACCGTCCCTTGAAGAAAGATTGTACTAGGTTGGATGTCAAAGTACTTTCTTGGAGACAACCATTACTTCTGATTATGTTGGATATCAAGTGATCAGGTTGGTAGCTGGGTACGTGAGCTGCCTCTGATATAATCAAGCCAGCAATCAGAATCAGTAGCCGGGCCAGCTGTGAGGCTAGTTTTTGGTAACCTCTGGGTCATGCTGGAAGATACATCAGTTGGGTCTGACCCTGGCTCTTGCAATGTCAGCTGCAGCGCCTTGCTCTTGCGATACCTAGCATGTACAGCCTGTGTGAGACGACATAGAAGGGCAGTTTTAAGTTGAGAAACATTAAAACGTGTGCCATTCCATCTAGGGCCACTTCCATCTGTCATTTTTGTGACCTATGATCTCTGAAAACAAAATGCTGCAATGCCACCAAGGATTAATGGAGGAAGCTCTTGAACACAAAGCTGGCTTGAACATTCAGGGAGTCAAGCATTCTACTTGTTTTTGTCTACTATATGCTTGTGAGGCACTTATAGGCAAAGTAAATACTTTTTCAAAGTGCCCGAAGGGCAACAGGGCGGGGACAAAAGGATAAGAAACAATTAAAATACATAGCAAATATTAAATACAGTTGCAGCGGGATGACAAACCTACAATGCCTTGTGAGTGTTCAGAACGTGCAAGTGCAGTAGAGAGGGGGAATGGGATAGGTGCTGGGGTGCTCATGGGAGAGCAACCGGTGAAGTGCAATGTAAGGTAAGTGCGAGCCTCCAAGGGTGGAGGGTGAGCCGAGGCAACACCTATTATGGTCCACTTTCTACAGACTGCAGAAGCCAGTTTGATCTCGGGCATTGGAAAAAGAAAGGACATCATGGCAGCCCTGTGCCATCTATACTATTTCCCAGTTGCTTCCAGCTTGTTCACGAGACAATGATTATCATGCATCTAGTAATATTAGCACCTTGGGAGGGAGAGCTATCCAATCGGCTTACAAAGAAATCTGGCTTTATTCGCCAGCAAAAGCCTGATTCCATGCTGGTTCTGGCACTTTCTTATGCTGGCTATTTGCCTTGCTTCCCTCATCCCCACTTGCCCTCCCTGGCCATTCCACCCCCCCCCTCCCTCCCGCCAAGGTCACTTGCACTGCATATCCCTGCCTTCCACCAACCCCTCCCTCCTTACCTGTAGTTTGAATGCCAGTTATCAGTTGTGGTGTGCTCCAGCTACCCCTCCTCACCCCCTGCCCCCGCCCTCATGGGCTGATCATGGAAATGTAAAAGATTGCTCAGGCTCCCTTTGTCTACATGCAGTATGTTTCTTTTGCCAAAACAAACCAGACTTTATGCCCAGGATCCAGTGGGAATAACCCATGGTGTAGCTGGCGATACTAGGTTGGGCATGACATCATGGGCTGTTGACCGTTAACACCCAGTAAGGCCCCCAGACTCTCCCCCGTGCGGTGCATATTGACTTAATTAATGGAATAACAGACAAATACAACAGAGATCGTAGATCTGGCAATTGATTGGTATCGGCCAGCACAAGTGGCTTGTTCGTCCACAGGATCCCTGGGGAAGCCATGCAGGGGTATCCAGTCCTTTTATTGCGGACAAAACAGAGTGGTACATAACAGAGCACACAATAACATAAAAAAACTGAAAAGATTAAATAAATATATAAAGGGTAGTGGGGGCTAAGGGGTTAAAATGGGTGGGGATGGGGTTGAAGTGGCTTTCAAATGGTGGACAAACGGGGGCTTAGTGTGGGGACACCCCTGGCTCCCCCAATAAAAAAAACAAAAATAACTGTTTTTGTGGTCGGTGAGATCACATTTAACCCATGCAGGTAAGGTTGTGTTCGGTGGCTTCCAGACTTCACAATGAAGCTGAATATCTTCCTACTCAGAACCACCCTTCTTCGAAGAATCCATTGGAAACACACATTGTTAATGAACATTGCTAGGACGTCTCTTTTATTGTTTTATAAAACAGTTCTTGCCCTTCAACGAAACCGAAAGGCCCGGGAATATAAAGGATTTTTCGTTGATTTTCAAACCAAGAAAATATGGCAACTAGCTTTTACTCCACACACTTGATACTGCATTAAACAATACAGCACAAAATTAGTTTTTGCAAAAATGGCTTCGTCTTTAGAAATTCCCCAAAACCGGTCTCATGTCTTAATAGGAGGGCAGTTTGGGGAGGAAAGAAGTGACAGGTTATACAGATGAAAGGAATGGTACGCTCTTACTTTAACACTAAGTGATACTATATAAAAACTGCAGTGATGGCGAGGGGGTTTACCGAGAGTTCCCCCTGCCCTCTATATGTCCATTCAGATTTGGATAGTCATTTTTGTTGCACTGTTTTATTAGTTGCCGATGCTATCACATTTTAATGCAGTATTTTACCGAAAACCTGTATTTGGACTGCATTTCTTTGGCCGATAATACTTGGAAACGAACATGTAATAATACAAATGGAATTAGATGAGGCAAACATGACATATCTACCGTGTGTTGTCATAGGAGTAAGTTATTTTCCCTCTGCAGCTTGCAGAAAGCTTGTGTGAGAAAAACTGAAGAGACCAATGACATCCCTTGCATCTCACAGCAACTTGAGGAAAATTCCACGAGTCCTGTAACCTTTGTGGTGATGAGGTCATCAGTCAAGGAGGTTTGATTGCATGGTGGTTGGTGAATAACACAGAAGTCTGAGTTTAACGGAATACTGAATACATTTAATGTTGAATTGCAAACGTATGACCAGAAGAAAGTCCAATTTACTGTCATGATGCAAGCGTTCATTACGCTATTAAATCACTCGGCCAGAGTTTGTTAGGCAGTTTTTGCAAAGGTCAATATTGAGCATTTCCATAGCTTCTTGATTTAAAAAACATACCTTGTAATAAGTCGTTCGGTTTCAGCACTGCAGAAAAACCTTGCTCACAAACAAGTCTTTGTTCTAAATAAGGCCTTCTTCGATTCAGAGGAACTGGTTGTCAGACCAGTTTGGTCTTCTGTGGGTTTATGAAATCCAGACGCAGCATTGCAGGAGTCCAGCTTCTAAAATGGTTCCGACTATTCCAAGCAGGTGTGTTGTACGGGAGGGAGCCTTGCATGTGAACAGCTTTTCATTGGCAGATTTGGAACTGACGTAGCAGACCTCCGTCACAGGATGTTTTCTGCATGGGCTCAGAGGACCTATTCCCAGACGTTGTGTAGTCCCCACACGTGCAGACCAGTCAATTAGCTGTCGGTAGGACTGTGATTAGACACGCAATAGTTATGCAGTACTGTACCCAGCCCTACAAATAAGGGTGTGTATCTTGTCACTTTTTTAGTTGTGCAGTACTGTACCCAGCCCTACAAATAAGGGTGTGTATCTTGTCACTTTTACTCTCTAAAAATAGGCAAATACTCGCAAAAAATAAAAACGGAGTAAAAATACACCCAACAAAAAATAGGCAACCGACATGTAGAACCTTGTGCCCCTGCTTTCACCAACATGGCTCCATGTATATGTTTGGCCTAGTAGTGCACTTGGTACCACAGGAAGAATCTACTATTATTACTGGCTAATTGGAAGAAGTAAACGTGTATCTTTAAATATGTATGAATAGCTATGTGCAAAGGAATTATTTCAAAAACATTTCTGTTTTCCAGTTAAAAAATATTTTTACTCCATTATAAAATGCTCTCATTGCGAATTGGACTTATGTTTTTACTTCCTAGAAAATCATTTTACTTCCAACTTTAAATAATAGGGAGTAAAGTACTGCCACTTAAAAATCTTATCTGGAGGACTGACTGTACACTTGCAGCCAGAGAGGTTGTGGCTGATTGATGTTGCAGATCTATTCTGGTTGGCTTCTCAGTAACCATTCAATTTCGTGTCTACCCAGAACCCTTCTGCAGTGCTGTGAGAGAAACCTGAGGGAATTCTCCCGAGTAAACCTTAGGGATCCGTTATTCAGGTGGCCAGGGGAGGGCGGAAGCGCTCTCAAATCCCAACCTTGGGGGTGGAAGATCAAGGGAGGATCACTTGGGTAGGGGAACCCGGGATTATGCTTGTGGAAATACCGCAGGTGAGACCCAGTACTACATCGCGGAAGGAGAGGAGGATGAAGTCCCTGAGATTTTCTTTGGGTATTCACATCTACCTCCCTTGCACCTGAAGAAGCTCCTTACAACCCCCACTACACCTCTGGTATAGGAACCCAAACCATGTCGCCCTCAAAAACGACAACTCACAGAATCATTGTTTTCCTCTTTTCCTCCGAATGCCCCCAACTGTACTTTTCCACATTCCTATAATTATTCTTTCCTGAACTCTCAAACGGCTTTGACCAAACACTACCATTCCCACAATTCCCCCTGTTCCTTTCATGATAATAATCCCGGTCAGTCCTGTATGTTTCACAAACCCTATACAGCTCATCCTTCCGAGTTAACCAACCAACCCCAGTCTTTTAATACCTTTTTCCCATTTTACCACGTAGGAAACTCAGATACTCAACACCCGCCCCGCCCCTTTTCCGACACAAACACTTTCACACACCACGGAAGACAACGGACTAAGTCCAAACCTGTTTACCTGACATGTCCCAACCTAAGTGGCAGGCAGAGTCAGGCAATTGACCAGAATCACACACACCTGACTGCCCTTTCCCTTTCCCACATGGATAAAAGGTGGAGCACAATAGCACAGGGAAAGCAAGGCAGACCGCACAACGTGAGAGCTAACTCAGCACAGCAGTTCAAGAGGAGGGGAAAGACGGTGAATACCGAGAGGGTGACAAGGAGAGAAGCGGCCTTGCCCTCTCTGATCAAGGTCAGTGAAACCTCAGCAGATGGAAAAATATGGCCATGAACAAAAGCCAGCATGCATTGCAGCAGATATGCATGGTACACAGACCCTCCTCCGCTGATTAGCAGACCGGGGGGAGACACTTGTCTCGGTGGTACCAACCTTGACTCCAAAGAGGAGGAAAGCCAAGTGGTTCATCACAGCCGGCGGGTCGAGGGGAGAGTCGATAAGAAACGGAACTGTGTCAAACAAAAGTAGCTAACTGCTAATTTGAACTTTGAAAGGTTTAAAGACACTATTGATAAAAGAGGGGGAAAGCCTGCAACAGAGGCACCCGGCACCACATGGGTGCTCACGCAGGAAACTCTTGGCGATTACCTGATAGTACAGACTACCGTAACCAGAAAGCCTTGGGAATAGGCGAAGAGGGTATCTAGTCAATTCATCTAAAACCAATAGCATCGAATGCCATACCATCGAATTATAGGCATCGAAAAGCATTGCCATAAAAATGCCTTTCCATTGACTATAATTCGATGGTATAATCGAAACTGGGGTTAGAGGCTAGGGTTAGATTAGGGATTAGGGTTGACATAGGGGTTAGGCGTGAGGGTTGGGGCCAGGGTTAGGGTTAGGGCTAGGGTTAGATTAAGGGTTACATTAGGGTTAGGGTTGGCCGTGGGGTTTGGGGGGCTGTGGGAGAACCCCCCAATATACAAAAAAAGATTAAAATGTTACAAGGAGCTCCATGTAACATTTTAACGTTACCAAAAAATGCATTGAAATACTACCTTTTACATGGAAAAGTGCATTTCCATAGAAACCAGTCCATTTATATTTTTGATGAACTGGTTTTGACAGAAAAGCACTTTTACATGTAATGGATAGCCTGTCAATGCTTTGGCAGACAATGCATTTTTTCAATGATTTGGTATTTCAACGGAAAGTCTGTGAACCGGCGAAGAGAGGTCAAAGTGGTCATACAGGGGTCTTGTAAAATCCTCTGTACCATCAAAAGTCTTTGACCGACCGATAATTGTGAAGGAAAGGAGATTAGTTCCGCTTGGTGAAACTAGCGTGTGAACTGTGTGTTGTAAAAGTTGGCAAGAGTGAACCCAGTGGAGGCATGCTTACAAAAGGGGGCGAAGTCTAAAGTCCCAAAATACAGTAAACAGTCTGTAAAACTTGGCGAGAGTGAACCTGGCAGAGGGATGCCGCCAACCAGAATTGTGTGTTGACCGAAGTGAACACGGCAGAGGGAAGCAGACAACCAGGGGCAAAGCCCGAAGAACTGTTTTAAAAGACACTAAGATTCGTGAACGCAAGAAGTATTGGAAGAACAGGGGAAGTGAATTGCTTCCTTTCACATCACTTTGGCTTTTCCTGCTGTGCTGAAATTACCGCAATTGCGAAGCCATGAGAGTTTTCTGGCACTGTCCTTCATTCAATTTATCTTAGGTCCCATCTCCCATTTACAGCCTCGTTTGAAGAGTCGGTTTAGACTCGAAACACGTGTCAGGCTACTTTGCAAATAAATCCATCAGACTTATAACTACATCTCTCTTCAATTAAACAACATGCCTCTGCAACACATGCCTATATTGCACTCTTGGGCGCAGTGCGACTGAGAATTGCCCGTGCTCGAAGTGAATTGTCCCCATTGTCAAGTTGGAGCTGAGCCCGGCCAAGGGTGATCCAGGGGTGAAAAGTCATCACCCAAAGTTCATTGAGAAAAGGAATCGGATTAGTTGTTTTGTTGAATATGACTAGTGAGGGATCTGCAGCCGGAAGAGGGGGACCGAGGGGTGAAGCAGTTACCGAAAGTATATGTGGAACAGAACTTTGTGTTTGTTTGTTGAAAACATGAGGACCTCGAAGGCGAGAAACTTTTTTGTTAAGAGACTTAACCATCGAAGAACATGATAGCTGGAATGGAACTGTTGGCTCATGCTGGAAAAGCTTGAATGTGTGCTGTGTTCAGGAGATCCACCTTGTCCCGTGCACAAAACGTGGGGGAGACCCCCTGGCAATCACATCCTGACTTATTATTTGTGAACACTTTTTCCTTTATGAAAACCCTATCCTAAACTCTTTCTGTAATTAGCTGTAAGGATTTGGCAATCGTTTATTTTTTAGTATTGCCCTTTGTACTTTGACAAGACATCACTAGGACTGCCTTATTTTTCATTTAATGGTTGAAGCTTGCTCCCATCTTAGATTTAGGTTTAGGTTGGGCATTTTTCCACCCTGCATTTACAGTTTAATAAAAACCCTTGAACTTTGATCACTTGTGTCTGCCTTTACTGTTGCAACCACGAGTTCCTTACAACTGTTGATATTCAAAATATAAAAGTGATAAGTTCACTTTTTTCCAAAACTCATTTGATGTCAATATCTTTATTGATAAAACTGTTTGAATATATATTTAACATCTAAATGCAAAATGTCTTTATAGCCATTCCCAATGATTGTGACTTACTGCTCCTTTGTAATTGCACAGGCAGGTCACATTTCTTTTGCTGCGCTATGTTGTCCATTGTGATGCTGGTGGTTATGAATTATTCAAAATCTTCAATGCAACACACTTTAATTTTGCTAAATGTTATCTGTATCAATTTCCCTCATGCATCCAAATGTTCTGTAAACTACCCTTGCCAATGTTCATTGTCTACCTCAGTTACCCACACAAAATATAGTCTGGGCTGAGACTGTTTATATGTGAACACTAATAAAGGAAACTTTTTAGTTGGTTTAGGTTGTTCTAGGCATTTGCATATATATATATATGCCTTTCGCTGGCCACCTGAGAAGTGGATCCAAGGGGAGTAGGTGTGAGGATACCCTCAAATTTCTCAGTTATCACTCAGACCTTCAGACGTTGGAACTGTCAACGGTACGACGTCCTTTCATTGCGGGATGTTTTTTCACTGGGGTGTTTACCACGATTTCTTTCACGAAAAAAAACGAATATAATTTTTAGTGGGGGTAGACAAATATATGTTTGGGGTGTGGGTGTTTGAGAATAACAAACAAATTAAAGGGGATGGGGGGTTGGGTGGAAGCCCCCCAAAAATAAAAAAAAGTGATTCTTTTTTTTCGTTAAAAAAATCCACTGTAATAAACCCTTTGAAAAAACATACTGCAATGAAATGACATAGAACCCTGTCAACATACTTCTATAACAGTTTAAGGTCTGAGTGATAACTGAGACACCCGAAGGTATCCTCACACTTACTCCCTTTGGATCCTCTCCTCAGGTGGCCAGCGAAAGGCCATTGTGTTTGGATCCTGACCCTAGGGGTAGAGATGCGAGGGAGGATCACCTGGGTGGAGGGTCCTTGGGGATTGCGGAGAGGATGTCCGCAGGCAAAACATTGTATCCGCCTTTTCCTTGTGATAACCAACCTTACCCTCCCCCTGCCTTTATAGGCTGTTGCCAATCACATCCTTTAATTTCCCCTCATTCATACCACTATAGTACTGGGGCAAGGAAGAGACAACTAGGAGTGGTACAAACTAACATGAAATTTAACCACTCTGGTACTGAGAGGAGGAAGAGCCGGGTTGAGCGTTTCGGGCATGCGAGGGGAGAAATCCTGTTGAGAACAAGGCTGCCGAGGAGGGTCTTGCCTGGAGGCCAGGACGCCAACAAATACCCTCGAGAGACTGCAATGCCGAGGCCGGAGCAGGCTGTTAGAGGGTCACAGTGGTTGGGGCCTCCCTGGTCGGGCGCCCACAGCAGGAGCTGTGGGGCACGGAAGAGAGCCTATTGCTGTAAGCTACCAGCAGCATCCGCAAGAGGCGTGCAGTGCTGCTGGCAACCCACAGAGGGAATAGCAGAGTGCGAGCGCGGCTCGCAATACTACGAGATCTTTGTGTGGAGAAAAAGAAGAGGAAAGAAGCCGCCTAGAGGAGCCGCCAGGGACCAGTGAGCGAACAAAAGGGAACACTAGTACCAGGGCGCTCCTGCAGGCTAATACAGGGCAAAAGAAATTGCAGAATGAATATAATGAGATGTGTATTCTAAAGTGAACCAAAAGTGAAGGGTTGTAGTGGAAAATACAAGCGAGTTGAACTGCAAGTGAAAGAATATGAACTGAGAACTATTGAATACCAAACTAAAGGAAAGCTTTGATAAACCTATGAATTGCTATGTTTGTGAAGCACATGTAACATATATTGAAAGGCCAAGAACGATTCTTATGAAATACAATAAAAAGCAAGTAATAAATATTACTGAAGAGTGTGAAAGTAATGTGGTGAAGCAAAGAGAGCACCACAGAGTGAACTGTGTGAAAGAGGACATTGTAACAAAGTCAAGAAACTGGCAAAGAGGAAAACACATTGTGGCAAAGCCAAAAGACTGGCGAAGAGAAAGCAAAGTGAATGTGAATGAATAGGGTTACTGGTTGCGTGACCTGTAATGTGTGGCCCGTTTGGTCCGACAACTGTGCCTAGTCCGAGGATACCCTATCTGTGGAAGTACAGGAAACGCACAGATAACAAATCTGCATGTATTAAAGAGATTGCTCTGTACTGCTACTAAATACCCGTTCCCTGCCGACTCATGCGGATGACATTTATTTCCTCCTTTCTGAGCGTCGGCCAGCCTTATTATGCCTGACTGAAACATGGCTCCAGGCTAGCTCGGCGCCTGCTCTTGTTCAGGGCACCCCCTCCGACTATCGGATTATCCACCTAGAACATCAGCATCCCCTGCATGGGGGGGTATTGCCGTCATCTATAGATCAGAGCGTAATGTCACCCAGCTCAGCTGCCATCATGGCCTGGATACGGAGGCACTACTTTTTAGATTATCATATCCCCTGTGTGCACATGTCATTTTTTTCTTATATACTGTCCCCTGGGTACCTAAGGAACTTCTGTGAACTTTTTACTGACTTGCTGGCTGACTACCAGGTGCAACATGCTCACTTGGTGGTTTTAGGGGACTTTAATTTGAAATTCAATCTCCCCAGGCCCCCGGCCCTAAATCTCTTCTTTGATAGCTTGTCAGATCTTGAACTACATCAATTCATGCGGGGTCCTACACACAAGTTAGGCAATACCTTGGATTTGATTCTTGCTAAAGAAACCCTACTGACTTTACAGTCAGTAGAACCTGTACTATGGTCAGACCATGTTCTGATAACTTGCATGTTCAAAGCAGTAGGGATACAGCTAAGATTCTGGTGACCAGAATCTGTTTGCGCTCGTGGCTCTCTGCTGATATCCAAAGCCTGATTTCTTTTGTGGCTGCTAAATGTAACAAGGCCCCGGCCATCTCTCTCCAACATTGCATGAGGCAGCAGATAAGGTAGCTCCGCTACAACTTATTGCCCTCCGAGCCTTGGTTTTCAGACCATTTTAAGGCCGTGCAGCTCAAATTGAGACAGGCAAGAGCGCAAATGGCGCAAAGCCTGTGATCCCACTCTTAGAATACTATATAGGGCCTGCTTGGCAGTCTATTCGGCAGCTATTAAAGCAGCCAATACACTGTATTTATCCGAGAAAATTGAGTCGTCTCTCTATGCCAACCTAAGGTCTTGTAGTTAAATATCTCTCGTCATCAGCTAAACTAGCCCCCAATGTGAGACCCACTCAGAAATTGTGTGACGACCTATCTCAATTTTTTATTACGAAGATCAGGAGTATCCGCTTGAATATTTTGAATGCAGGAAATACACTTCATCTAGCAGCGAGTATAGCTCACTTCAAACTATGGAGCCTGTGGGCTCTACGAGGTGGTCGTTCTTCCCGAAGTTCTCGGAAGAAGCCGTCTTGGCCTCTATTCAAAAGATCAAGTCATGCTCGCCCTCGGATGCTGTTCCCTTGGCTATTGTGAAAAAGATATCTCCAGATTTCTGGCGGAAATCACGGCTGCTATTACCAACTCTTGTCAGTCAGGGTTAGTCCCGGCAAAGTTAAAAGCTGCCAGTTATTCCTCTTTTAAAGAAGCCATCACTTGATCCCACTGTCCTGGCTAACATCCGTCCTATTTCCCTTTGCCCCTTCCTTCATGAAGCTGCTTAAGTCCCTGGCGTCACCTTTACTTTCCACGTTTCTCAAATCCTCTCATCTCCTGGACCCTGCGCAATACGGCTTTAGACCTGGCAGAGGCACAAAGAGTGTACAGGTTTCTGTCTAGGACAATATGGCCAGGCTGGTGGATGCAGGCGGGGTGGATGCCCTGATTTTATTAGATCTGTCGACGACTTTTGACACTTTCGACCACCCCATCCTGCTGTCTCGTCTTGCCCAGATGGGTATATCTGGGCAGGTACTGGCCTGGTTCACTTCGCTCCTGGTAGACCGTACTCAGACTCTCTCTATGCCGCCTTTTCTTTCTGCCCCTTGCCATCTCAACTGTGGAGTTCCGCAGGGGTCCTCCTTGTCTCTGATTCTATTTAATATTTACATCTGGGCATTTGTGTGTCTCATCCGCTCCTTCAGCGTCAGGTGCTACTCCTATGCCGACGACACTCAGATCCTGATCCGTTTAGATCTTGCTCAGGCAGAGATGTTGTCGTGCTTGTGGAATTGCCTGGCTGCCGTAGGGCATTGGATGAACCACAACTGGCTTAAATTGAACAGAGACCAGACTGAGGTGCTGGTGGTGGGCTACCCTCCAAGTCCTTCACTTTGGGTTTCCTCCTTCTGGCCTCTGTCTCTTGGTCTCCACCCCGCCCCATAGGGGAAGGTGACAAACTTGGGTGTAGTTCTGTCGGCTTCTCTATCCATGGACAGCCAAGTAGCAGCCATTTGCCAAGCGGGACATTTTCAACTGAAAGTACTTAAGAAAGTGCTCCCCATGATCTCCGCTCCTCTCTGTCTGCCGGTGGTGGCAGCTATGGTACTATCCGGGCTGGATTATTGTAACTCTCTTTATCTGGCACAATCGAAGGGGCTCATTCAATAACTGCAACGCCAGCAAAATCTTGCAGCGCAGGTGGCAACAGGTACACCTTATGGAGCCCACATATCTCCCGTACTACGGTCCCTTCACTGGTTGTTGGTGACCCAACAATATCGGGTTCAAGGCTTTATGTATTTATTGTCCATCGCGCTCTGTGTGACTGGGGTGCGGAATTCCTCTGACCTAAGTTTACGCGCTGGACAAGCTGACATCCTGGAGAAGGGAAACCGAAGACCTTATGAACGTTGTTGTTGCCTTCAGGCCCTTTTGGAAATGTGTTGTCTTCTCAAGGAAGGGAACCCCCAAGACTTTTTGGAACTGTCTTGAACTTGGGGAAGGGGAACTGGAAAGCAAGCCAAGAGCTGGGAGAAGCTCAGAAGCTTATCTTGGAACAGTATTTGATTTGATGTTGACATCCCTACACATTGTTTAGCTTTAGTTGTGAGGGAAAGTATAGGTTTTGGACACACACAGACTTTTAAGTTGAACTTATTGACTCAGACTACCCTTAGAATCTTTAGGTAGGGAAATCCCACCTTCGCATAGGAAAAGTTAGGCCTTCACCCATCCTGACATTTAGGTTAATAGAACTATTTTGGGTGAACTTTGAATCTGTTGTCTGTGTCGTGCTTCATGATGCCTGCACATAACCTAATGTTATCACTGAAGATCAGATGTCCAGGTGGTATTTGTGCTGTGTGCGGACCTGAAGTTAAGTCGGTGTCAAGCTGTGTCCCACGTTTCTTACTTGTACCTTCTCCAGCATGGGGTCTGGCATGGATTCACATGCTCATGAATATTCCCCGTCGTCAGGCTGGGAATCCTCGGTAAAGAAAAAACCAGTATCAGTTTCGTTTCTGATCTGTCTTTCGTAGTAATAACCAATCACTGGTCTCTGCGTCATACTGACCACAGCCAATGACTGCCCTCTACCTAAGCACCGCCTCTGGCAGCCATCTTCTGATTTTTACCGCACGTTCATGTGTTGGGATCCTCGTGCTATTGCTCTCGAGCGTTAGTGCTATTTTTCGCGCTTTTTCACAAAAAACTTCGATTCTTTCGGTCAAAAGAGCCTCAAGCTCCACCGATCCTACATCCGATCAACGGGGACCCGTGTCGGATTCGTCTGTGCCCCTCAAGGGTGAAGATTTCGTCGAGCTACACTTCGGAGGACTCCAGAAGCTTCTCAGGCCCGGTCTCGGAGATGGCCCAGGAGAAGGGAAGCTCGACGCCCGGAAAGCTGTTCAGGGTCTGCCCTGGATGCCAGCTGCAGAACGTCTTTAAGGAGGACGAACACTCTTTCTGCCTTTACTGCCTTCATGAGGACAAGACGCACGTGGAGAAGGACTGTGCGTTTTGCGGCAACATGTCGGAACGGACCATGAAGGACCGCCATCAACGTCTCGCCAACTGGCTGGAGGGTAAGAGCCCGTCTGGCGAGAAGAAGAAGAAATCCGAGCGGTCTTCTAAGACCTTTGAGGGCGCCCCGGCGACGGGGGCCCAACATAAGGCTAAGCACCGCGAGTCCGCTGGCACCGGGAGCGCCGAACGGTCGGGCTCTACGGGCGCCAGGCAGGGCGCACCCTCCCCGGCACCATCAACCACGAGCCAACGCTCTGGGTCGGGTAAGAGGAAGGCCGAGCACCCGGCGAAGCTCCTGGAGAGGCCCCGGTCGAGCTCTAAGGCAGAGGAGGAGCGTGGCAGTGCCCCCTCCCTCAAGGATAAGGCGGTGAGCGCACCTAGGGTGGTGAAGGCCTTGATCCATCCGACCAAGCCCTCTATCGAAACGGTCGCGGCGGCCCTGGCTCAGCCTGTGGAGGCTGCACCAGTGGTGGCGACCTCGGGGCCCAGAATCTCCCTGCCTCCTCGGAGGGAGTCTTCTTTTGTGCCCATCGATAGGACCCCCGTGAAACCCTCTGTGGGGAAGAAGAAGGGGGGGCAGGGCGTCGTCGTAGATTCGGCCTCAACCTCAGAAGAGGAGCTGATCGAGGTCTTAAGCCACGGCCTAGGCGTGGAAGAAGGCCAGCCCGTCGGAATGGACCCCGACGCAGGTGACGACGACGACATCGTCGAGGATACCGACGGGGCCCCTGCTCGCCCGTCGGATTCCCCTCTGCCAGCGCCGCAAGACAACTCGGCGGCCATTTTGTTGGCCATACAGTCCTTATGCTCCGAGATAAGGACGAGGCTACCGTTACCGACGGAGGAACCTCTCCCGTCGGGGGATCCAGAACCGGGACCTTCTGGTGTTCCCCCTACCAAGAAAAGAAGGATCCATCCACCACCTCCTTTTCAACCGTCGCGCCCCGTCCAGCCCTCCTCCCCGTCCACCCGAGGGGATGATACGGGGACTGACACGGCAGCGACGGGTACGGACGACGAGGCATACGACGAGGATTTTCCGTCGTCGCCTCCCGCCAGGGCTTCTCCGCCCGACGAGATCGGATCTTTCCACTCCATGATCTCCAGGGCTTCCGAGCTTTTCCAACTCTGCCCTGAGGAGAAGAAAAAGGAAGGCTTCCTTTATCAGCGGCGCGAGGCCAAGAGGAAGACGGTCCTCGCAGTGCCTCTGTTGGACAACATTTGGGATGAGGGCCTTTCCCTCCTCAAGAACCCTTCCACGACGCCAGCTAGAAGAGACCGGTACGAGAAAAAGTACCGGGTCCCGGACACGGCCCCCCTGTGCCTCCGGGCGCAGCCTACCCCGGATTCCGTCGTCTCCGCGGCAGCCAGGAAGAAAGCGGGGGGGGGTGCGGCCTCCACATCGACTTCCCCGCCGGACGGCGAGGGAAGGAAATTGGATGCTATGGGACGTAGAGTCATCTCGTCGGCAGCGACGACGATTAAAGCGGCCAACGCCTTGGCTATCGTGGCTCGCTACGACAGGGAGCTCTGGTACAAGATAGCTCCCCTGCTGGATTTTCTGCCGGACGACAAGAGGGCGGAGGCCCTGGAGATCCTGCAGGAAGGTGAGGTGGCCTCGGACCACGCCATCACCGTGGCGACGGACATCGCCGACACTGGGTTCCGCCAGCTGGGCAACGGCGTTTGCCTTCGACGTCGTGGATGGCTCAAAGCTACGGATTTCCGGCAGGACGTCCAGACCAGAGTCCTGGACATGCCCTTCGACGGGAACAATCTGTTTGGGAAGACAGTGGACGATTCCCTTCAGGCCATCAAGGCGGATACTGAGACGGCCCGGGCCCTTGGAGTTCTGCAGCAACGACGGACGCCCTTTCGGAGCAGCGGAGGCAAGGGCGCCTCCAAAGGTTCCGGCGGCGGTTTCGCTTCCTACCGTCAAGCGGCCCGCTCGTCGTCGCAAGAGGCCTACAGAGGACGAGGCAAGTCTAGCGGACCCCGCCGTCGTCGCCAAGGAGGTCAAGGCGGCAAGGCCGCGTCCAAGCAGGATTGAACCGGCCGTGGGGTCGGGCCCCCACCGAAGCACCCCGGTGGGAGGCCGGCTGGCGGGCTTCGTCAGCGTGTGGGAGTCCATCTCCACCGACCGTTGGGTGCTGGACGCCCTGGCCCGGGGCCACGTGCTCGAGTTTCAAAGACGGTGCCCGCGCGTCCCCCCCGTGGCCAGGAAAGAACTTCACGCCCCTCAACTTCTCCTGGAGGTAAAGGCGATGCTCAGGAAGGGCGCCATCGAACTCGTCCCAAAGAGGCTTCGGGGCTCCGGAGTCTACTCGAGATACTTCCTCGTGAAGAAGAAGACGGGAGGATGGCGCCCCATCCTAGACCTGCGACGTCTGAACAAGTTCATCAAGGCGCAGAAGTTCCGGATGGTCACCCTCCAGCACGTCCTGGGTCAGCTGGAGGAAGGAGACTTCCTATCGTCGTTGGATTTGGAGGATGCCTACTTCCACATTCCCATCCTAAAGGGGCACCGGAAATTCCTCAGGTTCGTGGTCCAAGGGCGTCATTACCAGTTCAAAGCCCTTCCCTTCGGACTACGGTCGGCACCCAGGGTATTCACCAAGTGCCTCGCACCGGTGGCGGCGCAGCTGCGCCGCGAGGGGATTCACGTCTACCCCTACCTGGACGACTGGCTCATCCGCGCCAAGACGAGGGAGCTCGCCGTGGTCCACACGGCAAGGACCGTCCAACTCCTCACGGACCTGGGATTCTCCGTGAACTACGCCAAATCCCACCTGGTGCCCGCGCAAGTCGCACTGTTTCTGGGAGCGAGGCTCGACACAGTGTCCCTTCTGGCCTCCCCGTCGGAGGAGAGGACCAGGACCATCTTGGGCAAGGTGCAACGGATGTTGGTGGCCGACGCGGCCAAAGTGAGGTCCATCAAGTCCCTCCTCGGGATGATGTCTTCCTGCATCTACCTCATTCCCATGTGCAGGCTCCGGATGCGCCCGTTGCAAGAATTCCTGGATGCGCGCTGGATCCAGACGACGGGCAGCTTCGAGGAAAGGATCAAGCTCGACGAGAGCTTCCGACGAGCGATACGGTGGTGGGGCACCCGCGCGCATCTGACGGCGGGCATGGACTTCCAGGCCCCAGCCCACCAGGAGACTGTGACCACGGATGCCTCCCTGGAAGGGTGGGGAGCGCACACCGAAAATCTGCACGCAAGGGGACTCTGGCTCCCGACGGAGAAGTCCCTGCATATCAACGTCCTGGAGCTCCGTGCAGTGTTTTGGGCCCTCAGGTCCTTCCTTCCGTCCCTCAAGGGCAAGGTGGTGAGGATCTTCACCGACAACACCACCACCATGTTTTACATCAGGAAACAGGGCGGAACCAGGTCCCCAGCGCTGTCCAAGGAGGCGCAGGACCTGTGGCATTGGGCCGTCGCCCAAGGGATTTTTCTGGTGCCGTTTCATCTGGCAGGGATAAAAAACACCATCGCCGACTCACTCAGCAGGGAGCAGCGCTCGTGCCACGAGTGGGAACTACGGCAGGATCTGGTGGATCGCCTCTTCCGACGGTGGGGCACACCCCAGATCGACCTGTTCGCAACGGCGACGAACACCAAGTGCCGGAGGTTCGCCAGCAGGTTTCCCCAGACGAGGAGCATGGGCGATGCTTTCTCGTTCCCCTGGGAGGGCCTGTTCCTCTACGCGTTCCCTCCTTTGCCTCTGCTAATCCGGCTCATCAACCAGCTCAAGAGGTCACGGTGCAGGATGATCCTCGTCGCACCTGCGTGGCCGAGGCAGATATGGTTCCCGGACTTGCTGGACTTGTCAGCGTCCCCGCCGATCAAGCTGCCGGCGGACGCGGATCTACTCTCCAGGGAAGGAGGCGCCATCCTCCACCACGACCCGAAGTCGCTGAACTTGCAGGCCTGGCTCCTGCAGCGCTAGAGTTTGGAGGATACGACATACCGGCCGATTGCAGAGAGGTTCTTGCAAAGGCCAGGGCGTCCTCGACTCTTAAATGCTACGGACACAAATGGAAGAGGTTCTCTGTCTGGTGCCGCGCACAGAAGATTAACCCTCTACGGATTACGGCTCCCCAAGTACTGCCGTACCTGCTGACGCTGGCCAAAGCTGGTCTGGCACACGCGTCCATCAAGATTCATCTTGCTGCGATCTCCCGATACACCAGAACCACGGGGCGGACGTCCTTGTGGTCTCATCGTCTGGTGAAAGAGTTCATGAAGGGACTGTTCAGATCGTTCCCGCCGGTGAAGGCTCCGGCCCCGGCGTGGGAGCTCAACGTGGTGCTGACCAAGCTCATGGGACCTCCGTTCGAGCCTCTGCACTCGGCCCCGTTGAAGTTTCTATCGTGGAAAACAGCTTTTCTTGTGGCCATCACCTCCGCACGACGAGTGGGAGAGATCCAGGCCCTTTCCTGCAAGGCCCCGTACTTGACTTTCCACGACACGAGGGTAGTGCTCAGGACGCACCCCTCCTTCATGCCCAAGGTACCGTCGGACTTCCATCTCAACGAACCCTTGGTGTTACCTGTGTTCTTCCCGTCGCCTTCGTCGCCGGCTGAGAGGACTTTGCACTCGCTGGATGTAGCTAGAGCGCTGAAGTTCTACGTGGACCGCACGAAGGGTTTTCGGAAGACGTCACAACTCTTTGTGAACTTTGGACCTGTCAATCAGGGGAAGGCTCTCTCGAAGGCTTCCATCTCCAGATGGCTCTCCGGCTGTATCATGTGCTGTCACCGGTTGGCAAACCGACCGCTGCCTGGCCGTCCGAGAGCCCATTCCACCAGAGCGATCGCAGCTACCACGGCGTTCCTATCTGGTGTGCCCCTGCTGGACATATGCAGGGCTGCTACGTGGAGGTCGACGCACACCTTCACGAAATTCTACTGCGTCGACCGGGATTCCAGGGAGGAGTCCAGGGTCGGCCAAGCAGTGCTGCGCAACCTGTTCGCCTGAGGTGAGCCTGGTGAGGAGGTAAGATGCTTAATGTTGAGTTGATGTGATGCTTAATGTTGAGCCTTTGCCACCTCCCGTGGTTGTGCATGTGTGTACTGCTATGTATTCTTTATTCATGAGCATGTGAATCCATGCCAGACCCCATGCTGGAGAAGGAACAAGTTACTTACCTGTAACTGTTGTTCTCCAGCATGGGTCTGGCATGGATTCACATGCGAACCCTCCCGCCTACCCCTCTGCGGCTCTTCACTTGGTCATACTGCCACTTCACGTGCTTCCAATCTGAAGATGGCTGCCAGAGGCGGTGCTTAGGTAGAGGGCAGTCATTGGCTGTGGTCAGTATGACGCAGAGACCAGTGATTGGTTATTACTACGAAAGACAGATCAGAAACGAAACTGATACTGGTTTTTTCTTTACCGAGGATTCCCAGCCTGACGACGGGGAATATTCATGAGCATGTGAATCCATGCCAGACCCATGCTGGAGAACAATAGTTACAGGTAAGTAACTTGTTCCTTATCTCCTGGTTTGGGAAGGTTCTGGTGTTGACATGATGCTGGAGTCTCCCACTGGGCTTGATGGTAAGCAGCATGGAAAAAACACTCATCATTAAGCTGGGGCTAGCAACGCCCACTGGGAAGGTAGGTAATCCTCCAAATGCCATGTAAAGTGATGCCGCCCACATGATGAAAGGTGGCGTCGGGACAGTGCAGTCTCTGACTAGGCGGTAAAAGAACTGGAGGTACCGGGCCACCCCCAAGGAATGGAGGAAAAACTGGGGTGCAAGGATAGAGAAGGTAGGACCTCAGAAAAAGGGAGAGGCAAGCACTGTAAAAGAAATCGAGGCAAAGAGAGAACCAGGCAGGTAGCGGGGATCACAGCAGGGAGATCACTAAACTGGCAGCGTCTCCTTCCGAGGAACAGGAATGAATTGCAACACGATGCGCCAGGTAGTGTCGGTGCCTTTGGGATGCCGGTGTAAAAGTGAGGCTCAGCCTCAGGGCCCTAGTCACCCATGGAAACCAGCCATGCGTAGTGAACCACTCATGCGGGGAGCCAGGCTGCTAGCTCTCTAGGCTTGTGCACGAACCGCAACATGGTGGCCGCCATACTGAGGCTTCAGCAAGAGCCAGTATAGCGTCGGATGTGGGTACGTATGACTAGCAGATCCCAGGCACCTCTCAGGGTAACAGCACCAATGGTAAGAACAATAGGCGAGCGCCGTAACAGTCAGACAGGATGATGCACATTTTGCCGTTGCCCCACAGTGTCATGCTGAAGCTGGGGCTCTGTGACCTTTTATTGTTTAGCATGTTGCCAGTATATCAGTACATTGATGCATTTTTCCCGCACGTCGGTCGTTTTATGTCTCTGTGGTAGTGTAGGTTAGTAGGTTATAGGACTTTAACCTTGCCAATTAAGTCTTAGCCCAATGTGTAGAATCAATGGTTAGATCATTTGGGAACAGTTGGGGACTTGTTGGGAACAGGTGAGGTGTAAGATATTAATTCGGCAGAGGCCTTTTCTATGGTCATGATCATTTTGACAAAAAAAACCTTTGAGGTGTCCTGTGTTTAGCAGGATTCATTGGGACGTTGGTTTTTTTAATAGCATATTAGAACCTGGGACGGACTTTATGAACCAGTAAATGCTTGCGTTCTTTGCTTTCTAACGTCCATTGCTACTCACATCCCACCCCTTTACCACCTGCTTTGTGGTTCCCAAATGTAGGAGAAGAATGTCCTTTTCTGATATGGCATTGCACCATCCATCCATGGCTGCCCCTGCTTTCTTCTCCACCACCATGAACATAAAAAAACAGCTTCTTCTTGAGCTCTCTTTGCTGTTTTCATGGCAGCCATCCTTTCTTGTAAGTTTTTAAAATAATTTTGGTAATGGGTCTGCTCTCTCTGCATGACCCTCAAAAAACTGATTTAGCTTCTCACGAACCAAGCACTACTCGACCTCCATCTTATAATGCTTCAAAATTGCCTTGGAATCCCAGTTCGTATATTACCTCTAACACACATACCCTCTGTCTGTGTCGGCCTCTCTCTAGAAGATAGTCCATATATAATGGACAAACGCACATCCATACTAATGCATACATTTAGCGTAGCCTCAGTCCGCCCTTGTGTCTGCAAACTCCTTTCTCGCTTTCCCTCCCTCTAACTCACCCTTGCTCATGCTATTCTTCCCAGCAGACTGTTTGGTGACCCTGAGCTGTGGCACAACACGCCTCAGAAAAGGATTCAGTGCTTTGAAACTACTAAGGTGGTGGTTGGGCGCAGTACAAAAAGCAGAGTAACATACCCTGAACTAGGTGGCACTAGTAATAAATCCCTTGGCTGCGGTCTGTGCGGGATGGTAGTGCTGCTGTATTGCTCATTCAAGGCCCTTGGTACGTTTGAGTTTTTAACTCTGGCTGGCATGGCATTACATCTGGTACAGCCCGCAGCTTTGGGTATTATTTATCAAATAAGGAATATCTTCAGCACTCATTGGAGAATCTGTCACACTATGGTTTTACCATAAGGCCACACAGAGTGTGGAAGAATGGGTAAAAGGTCTATGGTAAAAGGAAATATTTTAGCATTCAGAAATGTAATGGCAAGAAAATAAAATGCCTTTGTGGGCCAACATACCAAAAATATATTCAGACACAGTTTTACATGGTCCGGTGTTTTTTGGTCTTCTCTTACTTGTGGAGAGGTTGTAAACCAGGATTGTATGTATGCCCTAGCACAATTCAGTAGGGTTGCCTACATCTTAGCTTGATTTGCGTCCTCTGTATTGTGAACATTGGGCGATAGCCATGAGATTGGGTACATTATAGTCTCACCTGCTGCATCTACTTAATGCTCTATCTTAATAGCTGACAAGGTGTAGCAAAACATTGAGTTCTATGGTTCATTGAGTGTTCTCCTTTGCCTGGACGTTTATTTCTTAATACCAAATTTTGACCATCTCTTCTCAGCTCAGTAAATTCTTATCTAACTCCATGTTATTTTGTGGCCCTCGAGATAAATATGTGCTGCACGTTTCTTAGCCTCCCAAACCACCAGTGCTTGCAACAAGCATATGTCAAGTCAGACACACATAACCTCCCCTGTCTTGGAGTATTTACATGATGAGGACTGTCACAATTTGCATCCAAAACAGAAGATCACAGGTAACCCAGGCCGAAAATGTAATGTGGAGTGATTTACTCAGAGACCTGTCTTGGCAGCAGAGCATCAGCGTTCTGCAAGAATTGGAACTTCCTCTTTAGATTCTAGTTAAGACTTGGTCAATAATCCCTGCGGCAGTGAGTTGTACTCGGCTGGAACAGCCCACAGCCCAAGCTTATTTCTACCAACACCAGTGGGCAGCAGAGCCTCCCCTCCAGTGTTTTTCTTGCATGAAAATAGGCATGCTGGCTTACGTATTTTCATGAAAAAAAGAAAACCAATGCAAAAGGGCCACCACTGCAAATAGACTGGCAGTTTCACATATTCTATTTCCACGCCAAGCATCGGAAGAGGCGAGGGGACATTTTATTTCTTTTTATTTATTTGCATTTGTAAAGGGCCTGAGCCCTGGGGCATCAGGGCGCTGTTTCGAACATGTAACATAATAGAAAACGTAGCATAATACCAATAGCATAACACTTACAAAGGAAGGTATTCACAAGTGATGGAAGTGTGAAAGCTTGAGAAGAGAGGCTATAGGCGAAAGAATGGAACGGGGGATGGAAAGGTACATTAGTTCGGCCTTGGCATTACTGACGTTCGGAGTTTGTCAAGTGAAGAGGAATGTTTTAAGTGCTTTCCTGGATGCTCGATGTGAGATTTCAGTTCGTAGCAAGGGTGGGAGGGGCGTTCTATTGGGCGGCTGCAATGGTCGGGAAGCTCGACACTCCTCCTCATAAGAGATATAAGAGGAGAGGTTGCGCCATCGGCACCCTGAAAAAAGGTAGTTGACGGAATTCTGATTTTGACAGAAAGGTCGGAGTGAAACGTGGGAGGGTCGTGACACAAGCTTATACAATGGAATACGCCTGTGATGCAGGTAACTTGATTGGCTGCTCGCTTCTCCCTGCGCGCTGATTACACATAAGGTAATCACTTAGGTTCAACATGTTGACACAGAGGCATGGGCCAGTTTCTTTAGTCACAGGAGCAGTCAGAGGCTTCTCTAGTAGATACATCCAGTATTGACCACTATCTCCGATTGAGGACACATGTTCACACCTCCAAACATGATTGGCCACTTTTATGTTTTGTGGAGAGAATGAACACCAATAATTATAAAGTTAGGCTACTGCTCGCCCAATTGTAAACAGACCTTGTTGTCCATGTTCAGCTTCAGCCAATTTGTCTCCAATCAGTAGGTATGTGTGTCCTGTCAATCGGGCTCCCTGGGAATCCAACAAATACTTTAGTGTCATCAGCATATTGGTGGCATAGCAATTTGTGTCTCAGGCGGTTGCCTACCTGTTGCATAGATTACAAAGTGACACACAGTACTGCCCCCCTTCTACTTCTGCAGGTGGTAACAAACAGGTGACACATTAGGGCCACAGGCTACCTGTTGAATACTGGAGTACAGGAATAAAGTGACCCACTGCAAAATGATCCCCCGATACATAGCACGTATTGCATCATAAATCCACCTCTGTGATGAGCTCTAGGGTACAGATCTTGTGTTCCGTGGCACAGACCACGGTAGACTCTGTTATATGTCTAGCTGTACCATCAGACCCATTGGCATTAAGGAAGGCATCTCTTTAGCCAACCTTTCTGCTTGATCAAGACCCCCTTTTTCAATGCATTGACTACAACGGCTGGTTACAGATATGATGGCAGTTGGTGGACGCATAAACGCCAAAGTATATTTGTTTTTGTTCCTGGGTGTATCAGTGTTTATTTCAATGAAGCAGAACCTATTTAGGAACTCTTCCAGCCACAATTCCTTTTTCCCCAAAAATCCCTGCAAAATGCCAATGGGGCCACAGGCCCAAGCCTTGTGAAGTCGAATTTATCCTAGCAGTAAGTGTAGAAAAGTCTCTCATAGGGAGTGCCCAAACAAACGTTTACCGACCACAGACTGATGTCTCACTTACAAAAGAGGCATGGTGTACAACTGTTGATGTAGCTTTCGCCCGCCGGAATGGAGATAGAGGGAAGAGAGGCCAACTCCCATTTGACTGTTCTACAGTTTTACAACCGATTTATGAACCGAGGAAATATATTGTGGGGTGGTTGAGGGATCATAAGTCTAGAAAATAGCAGAGGAATAAGGAGAGGTTGCTTCGTGGAGAAAGTGAGCTTTCTATGGCTTGGGAGAGAACTGAAAAAGGGCATAGCTGGAGGTCAGACATGCACCTTGGGAAAATAACAAGCATGACCACAGGGAGCAACAGATCAAAGCAATGGGCGGACCATTGGGAGAAATCGTACACTGGTGTTAGGCAGGATGGGCATAGGGACTTGGAACATGTAGGAGGAAGGGTAGGAAGATCACAAAATAACCAGGATTGATTAGACAGTAGGGGGATGGGACTTCATGCTATGAGGAAGAGAGACCTTTCAGTAGAGGATCAGAGATGGTGGTAAAGGGGAGGACATCTGACATGCACTCAGGGCAGAGGACAAGACATGGCAAAGTGAGCAAAGGAAGAGAAGGGAAATGAATGGTTCTGTTATAGGATTTATTCAAATGCTAGAGAAATCCTTTCTCCCTCCGAGGAGGAAGGGGAGAGGGGAATTACTGGTTTTGGAAAACTCACCACAGACAAAAGAATTGACACGTCATTCTTTGATGGGATGAAGCCCTGCCTCACTACCCCCAGCTTTGGAACACCTGGGGCGCTGCCCTGCAGGCCTACAAATACCTGAGGTGCATTTCACATCAGATTGAGCAGGAGACATTTAATGTATGTTGCCAGTGATTGGCAATGGAGCTTGGAAAGAGAAATGTGCAACTTGTCGATGCTTTAAAAAGGAAAGCAAAGGCAGATATGTAGTCTTGTGGTCATCAAAGCATGGGTTTCTATGCACCTTCTCAAACTCAACCGCATAAGAGCAGAGGTTCGTCCTCCTTTCCTCTTCGGGGCCTTTGCGTCCACATTTCCAGATTTCTCTTCTCCTCTCTCAGCATCTCCCTATCTTGTCAATTCATGCTTATTGTCTTGAGTTCACTCGTGATTTTAATCCTAATTTTAAATTGCATATTGTAATATTGTAAATATTGTCGGCTCCTGCTCTCGTCACTTGTCTTCTAGAACAGGTCAAACATATGCTATCCTTGTTGGACCTCCATTCTGCCGTTCCAGCCTTTATCTCAAAGGCTTGATGGTGTTAGTGGATATCCCCAGTTTCCTTGCTTCTGCTGTTATACGCTGATGAATGCCTTGTATCAGGTTGCTGGAATGGAATTGGAATCGCCTCACCCAATCCTCGCAACTCTTTAGATTCTCTTATCATTTTCCTTTCAAGATGTAGGGTCTCATTACGACCCAGGCGGAATGGGTTTAACGGCACCGGTAAAGGTGCGGGTGCTGTTAAACCCATTCCGCCCTATTACGAGGTTCCCTTGCGGGACCCGCTCTGGACGTCTGGTCAGACCAGACGTCCTTTGCGGGTCCCTCGAGGGGACCATGGAGCTAACAGGCCCGTTGTTATCTCCCTCGTATGTGTTCCCTGAATGGGGAAATACCGGGTCCTCCAAGGTTGGAATGGCCCGGTATTTCCCCATTAAGGGACCACTGACCCGGACCTGAGTTTGGAGGCAGCCATGCCCTTAAAGGCATGGCTGCCTCCAAACTCCTAATGAGGCCCGTAGTGTCTTAATTTTAAGGCATTTGTTGAAGGTGAACCACCGGCATTAGCTTTCAGAGCCAACATGGGACCCATGGTAAACAGCTCCCAGGCCTTGATGACCACCCTCTTTCCCAAATTAACTGGAAAAAGGTGTTCGTTCTGGCTGGCACCTTCCTCTGCCTTTAAAGTGAACTATGGTTCCCAGGACAGCAAGCCTGCACACTCTCCCATCATCCTTGGTCAGGCTACCTAGCAGCAACACTACAGATTGTCAGTGGTTCCAGTATAACAAGAAGGCGCAGCAGAGGGCTACTTCGATTAGATATCCTGTTATTTAGGAAATCCAGTTTGTTCTAGAAAGCCGGGCCTGCTGCTACTAGGAGGCCGTGGAACTCCCTGCTAATTTTATTCCATTCAAGCAAGTAGCCATTAGTAAGGCTTATAATGCATGTCTTTTTACTTCTGAGAGCAAGACAGTGGAAAGGGCAGGACAATTCTTTATCCCTCTATTGAAATAGAAAAAGTAGGACCAAACCGAAAACAGTGCGACATCTTCATTGAACCTTAGGAAAGGCATTGCAGAATTTCTATTTCTGCCTAGTATTCTACATGACCGGATATGTAACCGCATAAAAAGCAGCTGGGATATGCACAAAGTCAGTTCACCCCTAAATGAGATTAAATTGAATCCCATAATTTATTTTTATTTTATGTGAGCACAGGGTTCGAAATAGAGGGGAGTTGGGAGCTATGTATCTCCTGCTTACATCCTAAAAAAGCCTGGTTAACCTAAAGCCAACAGTGGCCAGGAGCTACATGTGGATCCCCTGTCCAGCTGATGCTGAACAAACCCAGCTATATGAATTGAGCTATGTACATCTGGGAGTTCAGCAGAGTTCAGTCCGGCTTCAGAGAGTCAGAGTGCAACATTGTTTCACTGTTGTGCGGCTCCTTTAACTTAATTGGTCTGCTCTGAAAAGGAGGTACTTGACGCGTAGCACCTGCGCGGAGTTCGGCAGAGTTCAGTCCGGCTGCAGAGGCCGCCTCCTCTGACTGAGCTAATACGAGCAAGTCTCATGGAACAGTCTTGCCTACCACATACCAAGCGCGACTTTGTGAGATGGAATCTGCAGCACTGGAGGGCGAGGTGGTGAACACTGCACTGAAACTCGGGCCTTCCCCTTTGATCCCCGGGATGGCTAAAGAACCTTTGTTAAATGAGGGTGGTCAGTCAGCACGGAGGGAAGAAAGCATATCGAAGTCCCTACAAATTCTAAGGCACGATTGGCAACAAATGAATAGCCAGCTGCGTAATTCCTCAACACAAGACCTGATTTCAGAGGATATGTCGTCCGCCATCAGCTCCACTTCAGATCCAGTAATGAAGCTGTATGAGCCCTTAAAGGGGGCAACAAATATGGAGGAGACACGAGAAAAGAGGGCTCAAATCGTCTGTGACGAAAACGTGCATGCACCTATCATTTCACCTGTGAAAGCCCGGGACTTGACTGATGTAGAGATGCTGGAAAGGGAAAGGTCCGCAGCAGGTCAGAGTCTTCAAGGAAAATAGTGTATACCTGACTTGCTGACACCACTCGTAAGTTTGACAGGGCAGGCTGGGACTATTGTTGTACCATCAGAAGATTCTACCTCCATGAATTGCCCCCACCCTCCACCTCTAGGATTCTCATTGGAACTGAGTTAGGAGTGGCCCTTCTGAACCAACCTGAAACAGTTTCAGGGCGTGAAGGACATCTGTCTGTATTGGTGGCCCACCTATCGAAGGATATTGCAGATATAAAAGATCAACTGATGTGGCAAACTAAAGCAAGTGCTTCGACTATTGAAGAGGGTTGGCTTGGGGATACTGAACAAAGTGGAAATTCTAGCATTAAAGATCTCTTGGCTGAATCAGAAACAAGTTACAAAGTAAGAACAGAACGAATTAAGGATACAACCGTAAGAGACTTATGCACTCGTGGTTCATCTACATCCTCAACCTTAACATTGAGTGATTCCATCTTCTCTCCAAATCCAAACCAGGCTACAAACTCCAGACTTTATAAAGATAAACATAATGATGCCTTTCAAGTCCAATACAGTATGATGTCAGCGCTGACCATCTCTCTGGCCCCTTTTCTCAAATTATATGAAATGATTAGCGATAACTTTAAAGACCAGGCAACGCTTTTGGCCATTATTCACACAAAAGTGATCTACATGGAGTCATTCATAAATTCGGTTCAAAACAGATGGGAAAGAGAAGCTGATACAACTGCGCTTCTTCAAACATAACTAGAATATCTGGAAGGTGAGGTCTCGGACAAAAAGACAATTAGGGAAGCCCTATTGGTGTCTCTAAAGCGACAGAAAAATGTGCTGGGGGAAGTGGGAGAGGCGAGGGTACTCAGACAACAACAAAACGAAATCATGTGAGCATGGTTCAAATGAGTTGCACGGCAAAAGACACTAGGAAGTGGGGGGGTGCAACATTATTGCACGAGTAAAAATGTCCCTCATAATGTAGAAAAGGTGCAAACGGAAGTACAGTGTACTAAGTACACAGAGAAATTAATAGATATCAAGGTCAACAAGCTCTGTAAAATAGAATAAGGAGTGAACGGGACCAAGATTTAGAACAGTCCTTAATGATGAGTACAGAAGGTTTTATTGAGGAGGAGGTACTACTACAACAGCAGGAGGATTTAGCAGTTAGTGGGAACAGTACAGGGTCGACTGGTGCCTTAGCGGAAGTACCTAAAGAAATTCCACATGGAACGGAGGCGCAAATGCTTACCCCAGAAACCAGAGAAAAATTAACAGCCGAAAAAATGTAAAATCTAACGGAGCAAGGAATTTTTGGAGAAATATCTTTGCCTTCATATGTATGGAAATGTTGCAATCAACTGAAAAGTGTGAAACGATTAAAAAAAATCAAATTTAAAGTGATCTGGACTGAAAGTCCACTACGGAATTATAAACTCCCTGAGGACTGTAGAACAAGTTGAATCAGAAGTTGAGGATTTACTGAATTTTTCTACATATTCGAGTGAAGTAGAAGAAGTTGATTTTGCTGAGCAGCATATAGTGCGATTAACAGAGGAAAAAGCTCTGCAAAGCTGCGAAGGCCAGGCAGTATCGAACCTGGCTGACAATATGTCCAAGAGGGAAGTTATTCCAACAAAAAAAACTAAAGAGGTGGATATATTTCCTCTATTCTGAACCCTGGAAGAGAAGTGGTCAGCTACACACCAAAATCAAAACTGTGCTAAAAAGGTGCCTGCTTTTATAGATTTCGTAAACCAACATGAGGAGAGACGAAAGACCCATGAAGGTGACGAAGGAAGGTAGCAAGGGTGAGAAAGTGGGTGAAAAGGTGCCTCACCCACTAGTCCCCGGGGTTCTGTCATCAAGGGGGCCAGGACATGGCCATCGCTTTTGGATCCAGTTCCTGGGGGTAGACCAGTGCGGGACATTCACTCAGGTGAGGGGCCTTCAGGGAGTGGGATTGGGACACCGTGTGGTGAGACACGGTATCCCCTTCCCTGTAACACTTTTACCCCATCCTACCCAGTAGGATATTTAGGAACTCTGCCCCCCCCCTTTTTACAACACACTTTCTCACTGACAGCCCGCTCTAAGAGAAAATAGAAAGCCGAGGTATAAAAATTGGTTAATTGTGTATAGGGTTCACCTCTTGCAAATTAACTCTGAATTAATGTTGAAAGCCGTTTGTAAATATAGGTTAGGACAAATATGGCAGTTGTTAAACAACAATGGAAATTTCCCAGCGGTTTTGCAAACTAATTCTTTGTCACGTTGAAACTTGAGGAGAACCATCTCTGGTTCCGGAAGCACCTCAAGACCTTCCTCTTCGGCTCTGCCTTTTCCCCTCTTCTCCCCTGCTGATCGTTTTTCTCCCTTGGCATAGTGCACCTGGCCACCCTCTGTCCTTCGGGCCCAGGTACCTGCTCACCCTGCCACCCTCCTGCACTGCCTACGGGCCACTGCTTGCACTGGGGTCTGTATCTGTACCCATATAGCCCCCCACCCACTTTTCTTCTGCACTGGTCAGATATACCCCTATCTGACTAACCTAGCACTTGCCACTTGCTGGCTGCACTACCACTGTTTATCGCTTTTATTTACTTATTTTTACTCATTAATATTTATTCTGTTCTCTCATCTATTCTGCACGTTCCACATCCCCCCCCCTCTTCCATGCACTTCCCCCTTTTCCCTTTCCCATGCACTTGCTTGCTCTTAATGTCACTGGGCCTAGTTAAGATTATCGTTTTTGTTCTCCCCTGTTCCCCTCCCTTTGCCTGGTCGCACTCTGAAACACTTGTGTATGAGCGCAATATAAATAAGATCATTTAATTTCATCATTTCATTTCATCAATGAGTAAATCATTATGGCACCATTTTTTGCATCGATAGATTCTCCATATGAGTTTATGGAAAAAGTAACATTCCAAAAGTGATCATTTGTATTTGAGAAATACGAGCACGAAGTTTGCAGACCACAGTTGGGATACTCACCTTTGCCACAAGACCGAAGTGTGCGTACTACAGCACCAGTCATTTGTGCCCAAGAAATTGTTTCGCTGACGTATTCTTACACTATGCAGCTCCCATAGATCCTCGAACAATAAATCAGTGATGTTACAATTACATCAAACAATTGGGGTAACTCATTAAACTGAAGTTGTCCTGGAAGAAATCGTCTTGTCCTGAAGATGGCCTCTATATCCAAGCTGGCCTGTGTCTGGAATCCTATCCTTGCCCTCACATTCTAAAGTAACTCTAATGTTCAAAGGGCTAATGTCTCTGGTCTTGAAAGGTGTACAAATCTTCAAGTTCTAAAGAAATACACACTTGCATACTGGTGCTTGCCGGTATACTCTCATGCCAGGGCTTTCAGCGTGGTGCACTTTACACAAACTTGCAGACTTGTGATTTTGCAAAATGTCACAATGTGAAGGTCTCTGTTTCTCTCCCCTTAACCTCTCTCGGTTTTGCTCCCCCTGGGTACGTGTCCCAGACTCTTAACTGTCATGGTATTGCAAATGTTCACGAGGTAAGGGGATTTTGTCTCCTCTTTGACCTCTCTCTAGTTTTCCCTCCAAATATGATTCTCTTTCATTCCATTTACCGTTATTTCGTTATTGTTGCCGAAGCACCACAGTGTCCCAATCTTTCTCTCCAGGATTAACCTGCTCTCTGGGTGTTCTTCGTTTCCCTCGTGGTAAACTGGGAGTGGCGTTTTGATGCTCCACTCCAGTTCGCGGTTCCACCGTCCTCACTTGCCGACTTCCAAGTCCTTCACAGCTTCCGCCTGATGGTTGAGTCTCCCTGTGGTCCTGTGGCTGAAATGCTGGGTTTCAGTTCCTCTGGCCACCGACCAGACTTGCCACCTTCCTCTGGGCAGTCCCAGCACGGCACACCTCGTGCTAGAGAGGTCAGAGAGTGTGCTAAGCTCGAGTGTGCCGCGATGTCTCGTGCTGAAAACGTGGGTATCATTTCTTGAACACTTTTCCTTTGCATAACATTGTTTCCCACACGATTTGTATTTAGAAGTAAGGATTGGCAATAGGTTAATTAGAATAGGCCCTTTTATTTTGAAATACGCTACTAGGACTGCGTTATGATTTGATGGTAGCTTGCTCCCATCTTTAGATTTAGGATTAGATAGGCGTTTTCCAAACCCAATTGAAGTTAAATAAACACCCTTGAACTGTGATCACTTGTGTCTCACTGTTTGATACCCTGCCTTCACGTATACCTAACCTGGTCCACGTCCTTACCTAACATGCCCACCTTCCACCACTGCATCATCCCTACCTGGCACATGCTCAGTAAGCGCATGAACTGTTTCCAGACAGGCCGCCGTTCGGTGAAAGTGGCCTCTCACAGAAATATTGTGCATTTTAGAATTATTAACAGGAGCAAAACAGAAAACCCATATAGAGGCCATACAAATAATAAAAACAATTCAGGTATTTCTGTCAAATTTACAGGGTGACTGGCCCTCATTACAACCCCGGCACTAAACCATGGCGCTATTAGCGCCATGGTTGGTGCCGGTGTTGTAACGAGTCCGCCATGGTGGAATGGGGAAATGCCGCCCCACTCCAAGGTTGGCGGGGCAGTAATTCCCCATGCCGCCATGGCCCTTCCCCATTCCCATTTTTGCCCCATAGGGCTCAATGGGACTGAGGAAGGCGCTAATTACGGCACCGTAATTTACGGTGCCGTAATTAGCTCCTAGGTCCCTTTGCGGGTTGGTTTTTTAACGCCTGCTGAAAGCAGGCGTTAAAGTGCCACCCGCAAAGGGACCTCGTAATCAGGCGTTAAGGGTTTCACGGCGCCAACACTTTTTACGGCGCCGTTAACCCCTTAACGCCTGGGTTGTAATGAGTGCTACTGACTTTCTGAAGGCTGTGAAGAATTCAGATCCTCCTTTTTGCATGAACAGTTGAATTGTTTAAAGTTCGCTTGGTCATCTAGCAAGGAAGTGTGTAAGCTTACCTTAAAGGTGCAGGGATGAAAAAGACCATGACGAGCATTAAGTTGCTTCAAGGCTGGACAAAACAATAGGAATTCCTTTCTTCACACGGCTGTGGCTTTGGATACATCTTTTGATTAGGAAACTGTATAACCATTCCTAATCAATTGCTTAATTTTCTTCACTCTTTTCATTTTCTTCTGTAATTTGGTGCACTCCAGGTGAAAAAAGATCAAGACTCCAGGCTTTTTATTTGTTTGGTGCAAAACCAGCCTTGGGACCCATTCAATTTGCTTCTTGAATAGTTAAGTGCATGGTTTTAGCAGACATAAGAGCTTGGGAAACGTATTCTCCAAGAAGTGGACAGGCTTCTTTGGGCAGGCCCTTAAGGTATAGATTGTTGTGCCTCTAGCAATTTTCCAAGTCCTCTATGTGCTTCTGAAGATTAGCGAGAGCCACCTCGAACTCTACTACTTTACTGGACACCTCTTCAACCTCTCCAATTCTATGTTCCTAATATTGCCATGTAACATCCAGTTGTCACAGTTTTACGTTGGTCATTTCCATGAGGTTTTTGAGTGCTCGTAACTCTTGACCGTATCAGATGGGGAATCACACAGAGGAGAGTCACTTTTGGGTCTCTTATGAACACTGGTGGAAGGAGGAGTGGATTCCTTATTAGAAGCTCCTCTTTGAGAGACCATGTGTCTGTATATAGCAAAAGAATCCTGATCATATCTGGGAGCAGGACTTGCAGGGTCGAAACTAGGAAGCCTGCCTTCTACCCATACAAAATGAAAAATTGAAGACTCGCTCCATGAAAGCAAGAGGGTCTTCTGCATAACTGGTCTAGCCCAGAGTTTAACAGTTGGCTGCTGTAAAGGAGTGCCCAGTAGGGATATCTTGCTGGATCATACTCCCAGAGATCACTGCAAAACATAATCAGCACAACTATCAAGAAAACCACGGCACAGACATTTTGTATAATGGAGAAAGTGGCCCCGAATTAAAGTCAAAGTGCCAGGTACAGCATAACAGGGTTATAGCTGCCAACATTGTAATTAAACCATTGTTAGCTGTGAGCAAAGGAAAAAGCAACAGTCAATTCACTCCCTGGCATCATGCAATTTATGAATATACCATGCATGGAAAATATTGACGCAAAGGTAACCACAGCTTTTCTCTTCGGCAGAAAGTTTGTAATAACATGCGCTAATGAAAGCAGTCAGTAGAACTGTTAGCTAGAAGAATAGCAATACAAAACCAGTGTTTGCCCATATTAGTAATGCGGGAGAACCAAGAGATGGTTCACCGAGCTCATCAGAGGCACATAATCACTGGTGCACGGAATATCATCTCAGGAAATTCCAAACGTATCTCAGTGGCCAGGAGAAACCCTCCCGGCCTATGCACAGTTCATGTGTGCTTTTTCACTGGTCTCTCAAATTGTATATGTTTGAAAATACCCATGTGTATTTATTGTGCATTGTAGAAATAGAACAGATATGTGAATTACTACAGAATTGTCTTAATTGAGCAAAATATGTCATCTTATGTTAAAATTCTTTTGTGGAGCATGACCAGATGCCAGAGTGGCTTCCTGGGGCTTGGAGAATCTCAAACTGAAAATACTTGCACTGAGAGTGGCAGAAAATATCGAGCAACATGCGCATTGCTTTGAAATGTTCACATTGGACAATCACGTGCATTAGTTGGCATGTGGACATTGCGCAACATCGTGGCGTTACTTCTACACTGTGGGATGTGGGAACATATGCTCAAGTGCATTTCACAGATAAAAGGTGTTTTCTTGATATGGAGCCACATTATGTGTTGGTATTTGGGCATCTTGAAATATTCAATTGGCTGTTACAATTCTGTGCACAGATCGCATGGAGATATAATGTACTAATATTTGCATGTCACAAATCCCCCAAAATGATTTGCTATGCCTCCTCCTCCATCCACCACAGCGCTTAACATCCAATCCACTTCATGGCAGAAACAGGGCGTGCAAAAAAATATCACAGAGATGATAACGCAAGATTATTTTTTTTTAATTCTAGGGCGAAAAGTATAATTTGGTATAACTGGTATAAATGGTCCCGGACGGTTGGATCAATAATATTAAGCTGATCATTTCGTAAAATGTTGTGCTGACACTAGGGCTATTTACGTGCATGGAAAAAATGTGCTGCCTGGGGCTATTGTGTATTGAAATGGGGAACCTAATTCTGGGTGCAATCGGAGGACTGGCTCTGATGGCCAGTGTGGTGGTGGCCAGCAGCATTGATTTTGGTGCTCACTGTGGGAAAGCGACTATGATTAGCACTAGTTACGAACATGTTTCTACTAAGTGCAAGACCCCTTTAGAAACCCATCCATTTGCCATCCAATGTGAAGCCAAATCCCAAATGGCTACCCCTACTTCCGAAAATTAATCAGCGTAAACTCTCCTTGTTAATTCTTCTAAATCATACCTGGTTTTGAGCTCTGTCTCTTGTCCACTGTGCCGTACAGATTTTGCCAAACTCTTTCCTGAAAATGTATCATGGGTGTAAAATATTGTTTGAATCCTATCCATTTGCAAGAAAATTTACTTACCCATTATGGTGTAAAATGCACGAACTTTGCTAAGAATATATTGTGGTGAAACACCCATACTCTGTGAAAATGTTGATAAACTATATTTAGTTTTGACGAATGTTAGTAGCCCAGCGTTTTTAAAATGCGTCTTGGTTATGCGAATGCTGTGTATTGGTTCTCGTTATGCATTATTTGGGAACATTGAAAAGAACCGAATAAAAATGTACCTGCGAGTGAGTGCTAGCAGCACAGTGTGTTGTGAAACTGTGTGTTTCGGGAATGTGGACCACATGCCGCAGTATGTCTCAGCTGTAAAAATCAAACACGGAGAGCAGTCTTTTATCTAAAATAAAGTGAGAGGTTCTGACTTTCCCAAAGGCCTTTTTATGAGGGGACCTGCAAGACCACAAGAGGCGCAAAGAGAAGGGAGCACATTAAATATAGGTAGCAGTGAATCCGCTAATGAACAGTAAGGCAGCTGCTTGCTTAATCGCAGGCTTTTGTTGAAGTGAGAGCCCAATTCACTGCATGTGTACCCTTGTTTACTAAGGTGTAGCGTTGGCCTGGGATGTCTGGCCTGTTAGAAAACGTCATATCGCTGGGACATGGTATACCCTGAAAAGTGTCGGTCATAAAAGTATCCACAGTCTCAGTACCCCTCACGTTTTCTCTTTGGTTATTCTGCCGCTTGCCTGGCATCACGTACCAACGCCTGGCTTGTTAAAACTTTCATTCACTGTGGGTCAGATGGTGGTATAGGTGATAAATAATTGCAGCTATTAGACATATGCTGTGCCCAGAGGCATGTTTTAGTCCCAATTGGAGTGGAGCGTAAAAGGAATTTGTATGGTAGTGAGAGCACTGATGAAGATGCCAGCCATGCTGCAAGGACATAGCCCAAGAGCAGAGGGCGGGACAGATTGGCACTTGCTTGGTGAAGGGGCATGGCATGGGGTAGAGGAACTGTGAGACTAGACTTGTGCTATTGTGATAAAGGCATACAGGTGTGGTCATATCATGCATATGTCGGGTTTGGTTTGAAGTGTGTTGTGATTGATCCCTGCGTGAAAGGGTCTAGGTGTAAAGATCACTGATTTTGATCGTTTTTAGGGGTAGCTCAGTGATTGTGGGTGTGTGTGTCTGTGATCGCACCACAGCTGCAGATATGCATGTGGAAATTGCTGTTCGGATGACATTTCTGGTGATCTGTTAAGGGGATGTCAAAGATTGGAGCACATATCTCAAGTCTTCATGTCTGTTCTTAATTTCTCATTTGCTTATTTTATTCAACCTGACTGTGGTTTCCTTTTCCTCTGACCTAGGATATGTTGCCAATGCCTGGTGATCCAACGCAAGGAACTGGTAATTACAACATTGAAGACTTTGCAGATCTTGGCATGTTTCCACCGTTTTCTGAGTAACTTCGCCAGGATCATACATCGGAATATAGCATTTTTCTGTTCTTGGCTCTGCTTCCTACGATGTTTGTCATGTGAGCAAAAAGGAGAAATCAGAAGACATTGCTGTATTCCAGGAGACGTTCTGGTCCCTAAAATCATCTCATACATAAATACATTCATCTTTTCTTCTCATCGGGCCTAATGCAGGAGAGGAGTCTTCATCACTGTGAAATTCTTTGCATTTCTGATTGAGAATGTGATTCTCAAATACAATTTCCAGTATGAGTGAAAAGGTCAGAAGGTACTGCCAGTAGTTGGACATTGACAAGTTGTGTAACTAGACTCTATCAGTGTGAGTTGCCCAATGCCTTGTAATCTACTGCACCAGCTATTGACAGCAAAGGGTGATCTATGTTTTCTAAGAAGTCTGTTTAAGCAGGGGAAGCATTTCCAATGTGTGTGTCCCCTTCTATAGCGAAATGCGATTGGCCAGTGCACTAGAGGTGTTTCACTGAACCATACATCACAGTTAAAGTGTACATTGGCGAATCCCTAGGAATTGAAGAAATGTGAAGCGGCTGCTTTCCTGTGACATCCTTGGGGAACATCATGCTTCTACAAGTGGCTGTCGGGGCCATGCTAACCGTGCCAATCTTGGAGACCCTGCTCACACTGCCGTCCGGATGGACTCTGCTGACAACCCTAGAAGCCCTGCTCGCAGTGCCAATCCTGGGCATCCTGCACACACTGCCAGCAAGAGGGGGCCAGCCCAGAATGCCAGTCCTGGAGACCCTAAACAGAGTGCCTGCTTATAGACTTGATGGCAATGCTAACTTAGGTGAGGGGCATTACATGTAAGGACAATTCAGTTCTTAGAGATGCTTTAGAAATGTACTCACAGTACCGGAAAAAAGGACTCTGATTACGGGGTCAGTCATTTAACCTTTGCTTCCCTGCCAACTATGGAGGCTGTTCTCGTACTGTTAGCCAGTGACTGGTCATGTTACCAACCTAGACGGACCTAGTCACAGTGCCATCCCTAAAGATCTCAAATACAGGGCAAGACCTGATCAGAGTACCAGATCGAGGGTCCCTGATCACTGTGCCTGCCGCATAGCCATGACTCACAGTGCCAGTCCTGGTGACTCTCATTAAAATGCCACCCCCAAGGGGATCTCTGACTGAAACAGCCCTGGGCACCAGCCCAGACTACCGGCTATAAGAATAGGAAACCTGCTCATAGTGCCAAACCTAGAGAGCCTAATCAAAGTGGCAGCCCTGGGTTCTGCATTTTTAGGACCAGCCCTAGTTATCCTGCACACAAACTAGTAGTAGAGATCCTGCACTCCGTGGTTGCCCGTACTGAGCCAGTACTCATGCCTGTCACAAAGGTGTATATTGCAGTAGTAGACCAGGGAATGCCACTAATTACACTATCCATGGGAATCTAAAAGTGACTGCTTTGATTCTTCCTGCAAAGCTAGCACTCAATGCTTCAGTTAACTTTTTAAGAAAGGAAGTCATAACATTCCAAGACTAAAAATGTGAAAGTTATTCCAATTGGGAGTCAAAATACTTCAATGAATTACATTTTCTGAGTAAATTACTCCCATGACCAAAAAGTTAATAGTTAAGTTCGAGAATATGTAGAAATGTTTTTCAAGTCTGAGAAGAAAAAGGCGGGCAAAGCAGCAATTGACTTGTAAAGGTCCCAATCGTGCAACCTATAAGGAAAATAAAAATACCATCAGCAAGTTTAAGAATACTCCTCAGGCTCAACGACTGCAAGTTATATTTTAAACACACTGAAATCCATGGAATTCTCTCACTCTTATTCTCTGTTGTTGGGAGATTTGGGGTGTTTTCTGGCCTTAACATCCAGCAAAAGGTTTAACTGAAGTGCTTCCTGTCCTTGGTACTCTACCCACACCTCTACCCCTGTAGACTCTAATCAGAATGAGAGCCGATGGGACGCTTTAGACTTTGCCAGCCCTAGTATTCTCCGTGTTGTTCCAGCTGGAGATGCCTTATTCTAGCCCCCATGACTCTGCCCAGCATGGAAATCCTACAAAGTGTCAGCTCTAGAGAACACTCCCTGGTGGAACCCCCATGCACTATACCCTCTGGGATAACCTGCTGTCTCCTGGTATACCCTTTGGGAATGTGCCATGTGTGGTGTTGTCATGTCTATTTGTTTCTGCCTTTTAAGTGCAGGTGGTTAAATGTGAAATGAGATTTCCCATAGCCACTTGGAAATAGTAGTGATTTTATAAACGGTTTTGTGTGTTGCTGCATCTTTCCAAACCTGTGAATCATTTATATGAATGAACTCCACTACCTTTGTGAGTACTTCATTAGAGAGGGAATGTGCCATCATTACCCAATGCCTAGGGTGCATATGGGGGAGATGGTGGTATATATATATATATATATATATATATATATATATATATATATATTTTCTCCTCATTTTCCTTTTCTTCTTCAAGAGCAGCTTGTATAACTATGGTCTCTGCTTAAAGAACCTGACAGATACAGAGCGCCGCCAGGTTCCTGCTCTGCTTTTCAGACACCTTTCAGTGAGAAGCGGGCTCAGTTTAAGACAAGACTGCCAAAGGTGATGGAGGTACTGGACCTGGCTGGTAGAAGCACTTCTTCTAGCTAGACAGATTTTTGCGCACCACCGCAGGGCCTGTTGGGTGTGGCTTGCTGGGCTGAAAGAGGCCGTTGACCACAATAAGGCTGTTGGGGCAGCCTCCCTCTGTTCCTTGTCCGCTGACTTGTTAAACCACTAGAGAGTCCCCATTCCCCTCCCCTTATCGTGATGGCAGTTGAAATCTGTGACAGTCACCATAGCCACAGGACAGGCAAGGAAGGGGTCTTCCAAAACCTCTGTGGTGGTGGATGTAGCATTACTCTAACCCTCACCTGTTCCCACTGCTCATGTGCAATTCGGGCAGTGGTTTCCATCACTCTAGTCAAATGGGTGGAAGGTGGGGGAGAAGAGGACAGATCTTATCCAAGGTACAACTCTAAACCTGAATGAGGGTTAAGTGGGATGGCGCTTGCCAAATTCTAACCTAATGGCCATGTGCTCAACCACCTCTGCCCGCGAGGAAAGAGCTGAGAGCATGGCCCACAAATATAGAGGGAGAATGTACACAAAACGGATTGTGAGCATATTGACGCTAACTCCGTAAAATAGTGGAATTACATATTTCATTGGTCACTTCAAAGTAAGTCTCTATGTTATCCAGTATTGGCTTTTTTATGCTTTCCCTTACTCTACATATTCCCACCTTTCAGATGGGGAACCCCAGGAAACTTCAAAGTATAATGTGATATAGCAAAGAAGCTATTTTCCTAACATATATAAACTTAGATTACCCAAATGTGTATGCCTCTTTAAGTGCCCAAGTACCACAGCCTTTCTCTCTCTAAGAAGTCTGTGCTTATCCCCTGAGTTCCAAACTCACAACCTTCCTTCAGACTCTTTTCTCACCCTTTAGGATAGGAGATACTGGAGCGAGTACCTGCTGGTTTGTTTTCCTACATTAAAGATTGTCTTTGCAAAACATTTTACTTTTTTCTTCAGTCACTCTACTGAAAGACTGTACCAGGACTCTAAGAGCGCCCCACCCCTATTCCAGCAAGCTAAGGCCATGAGTCGTCCGAGCAACGGTACATTTGTAAATGTTTAAAGCCTGTGAAAAATGTGCAAGACAAAATACGGGTGAAAAGGACCCTCATGTACATTACATCTGTCTAAGTCCTCATGGTGAAAATGAATGTTCCCTAGGCTAAGGTCTGACCTCATGAACCAGGCATGGCAGAGAGAGGAGACTGTTGGCATAACTACCTACATAAATCTGTCCCAGTTTTAGAAAAAGCAGTGAAAGGGGAATAAAGGGCTAAGAAGAAACTCTGGCCAGGAGAGAAAATTGAAATCTATACTTCTAGGGCTCCTTTATGATGTTCAGCCAGTCCAAGTAATTAACATTCATCGGAAAGGAAAAGGCTGATGTCTCTTTCGTCCGGCATTGACAGAAGCACTGTTCGGAAGTCATCAGAAAATGGAGAGCCTCCAACACCAAGATGCCTATCTCCTTGAAATGGGGATTTCTGTACTGTGTCAGTTTCCACAGCTGGTCCAAGATTTCCCTTTAATGTCGATATCATAAATAACACACTCAATTTTGAGTGTTCTCGATAGAGAAGCTGTCCTTGGGCTACCAGCAGCTATTTTCATCAAGGGAGTCAAGATCATGCAGGTTAAGGTTCCATCAGCAGTTGCATTCTCATTGCCAACTGAGGTCATCGTCCAGAAAGCACCTTTCTCGGTCACCATATCCGAGAGGGAACAATTCTTCTTCTCACGAGAAGGGAGGCCCTTTCCAAGGAAGTAGATGGTAGCCCTCTTAGTTTGATAGAGCAAATCTGTGATCTAGTGTAACACTTTACTTTCAGGGGCATCATATTTGTGGAGGACTGCACAAGCACACAGTCCTAAGGAAAAGGGAAGGCATACATGAGGAGGGATAATTTGAGGTGCATGAAGAAGTACCTTGAAAGGATCTAACAGAAAACACTGGCATATGTTCCTTGAGCTCCATCTCTGTTTGTTATGGCTTTTTTGGAGCTCATGACAACAGTGGCCAATCACCTTCAAGTGGATGTGCATGATCCACTGGAGAAGGAATTTGGTTTAACAGAGAAATTGAACAGGTCTTCATGGCTAAAGACTATTCCATTATTTGTGTATTTGAAACCGAGCATCTTGTAAGTTTAGCTGACACATCCCTGCATATTCTGGATGCAAACAAGAAGGATCTACCCAACAGTGGATGGTGACTGATCCGAATCAGAGCATGGGGCACATTATATTGAGGTTGGTTACAACTAAAGGGCCGTTTTTGGGACATGGCATGTTCTACTAGAGGGAAAGCTGGTACTAGCACTTTATTTTTAATGAAGATTGTACTCCAGTAAATCTGCAAGGCAGCTACATGGAGGAATGTGCACACAATAAGCAAGCTTGACTACCGACACGTAACAGAATCAGCACGTTGTCTGGATGGCTAGGGCCTGCAGAGAAATTTACAAAAGTGATCCAATCCGATTGGAAAACGCTTTGTAAAGCAGGCCATTATTGTTTAATAGGTATGTTCCAATACTGCTTGATATTTAAAGTATGAGAATCTATAAAAGTGAGTGTATCGGAAAAAAGAACAAGTTGCTTACCTGCAAGTGTAATTCGCCAGTATTTGTGTATTTTATACATGCAATGCGCATGCACTGCTCCCCAACAGTGGGATGTAGAAGTATGTGGAAGATGGGAGTAACAATGAATCTAGATTCTGAAGTGGAGGATGAGTTTGAAACTTAGACGATCAACATGTATGGTCAGAAGGAGGCTGGCTGCAGTCTATAGGATTGTTAATGTGGTGCTCATCTCTGTGTTGAAGCTATGCACAGATCCCTGGGGAAAAGGTTATTTTGTTGCATTAAATTATATTTTTAAAGTTCCCATTATTCTCAGCCCGAGGGGCTAGAATATTCAAGTAAACGAATGTATAAAGGACACATACTAGAGAATGTGTAAGTAACATATTCTTCTGTATGAATATTTTTACGGAATGTATTTCGATGAATTTTCAATGTTGAATGAAGTTGGTTGATTGCAAATTGGGATTTACGACCCCTTTGACTCTCCTTTCAAATCACCTCTGAAAGTCCTGCTTCAGTCTTAATGCCACTTGTACACAGAACCAAAGAGTCTCGTGCTTAACAGGCAAATGCCAAAATGGTTTTCATAAAGCACATCTTCCTGCTCAAGAAAGGAGTGTCATAAAAAAAGGATTGTAATGCATATGCTCCAAAATCACTGAAAGGATGGGAAGTCACCGGGGCGCAGAATGTCTTTAAACTTCACTTTGTTGCAGCAGGCTGTAAAATGACACCGTTTTTTTTTCCTTGTTGGAGCTGGAAGATATTTGCAGAGTGCCTTATGCATTCAGTCCCTGTGCTTATAGTTTAAAGGAGAGCTAGTGCATCCTCACTTCCACCGGTCCTGTACTGAATGGACAACATCTGTCAAGCTGCCTTCCTGGGCCCCATTGAATTATCCCACCCAATAGGCAACAGACCCTGCTTGCCCCAGCCCTCCTTTCTGGCTATTGGCTTGCCTAGGCCCTGGATCTGCGTACACTGAATGAAGAACTTAGCAGCTCACAGATACTTCTGCTCCCCCCTGTTTGATGACTCTGGGCTTCTTAATTCTGATGTGGTTGGGCATCAGCAACCATCAGAAGAGTGGTCGTCATTTTCCCTGCGCTGAAGTGATATTTTTTTCAATGTACACCTAACGACAAGAATGCTTCTGACCCCCTTTCTGGTTCCGTAGGACTGAGCTCTAATCACAGTACAGGAACCCTAATAGTGCCTCCCAGATGCTATGTACAATCCTCCTCTCCTATCCCCCCGAGCTCCAGTTCATTCCCCCTCTTGATCTTTCATCTCACCCCCCCTACTTTCTCCTATAATCTTACTCCTGCTCCCCTTCTTGTTTATCAAACAGGGTAATCCCCTTTTATATTTCTATTCTTGCTTTGCTGGAAAAACTGTGAATGCGTTTGACTTTGCTTTCTTCAACTGTAATGTTGAGCATGTTACTGCTAAAACATGTGTTCATCCATACCAACTATGTGTTAATTCAAACAGGTCCTTGGCAATTGATATGCCTTTCTTGTGCCATAGTGGGGTGCTGATGTGTGTGGTGTAACTTTTGAATGCAGAATTGAAATCCTACTGTCTAATTTCTTTTTCCCTTGGAAAGTGATTTATTTAATCAAGGACAGCCATCTGCCTCCTGATTAAGACATATTGCTTGTCAAATTCCTTGCTGGGGACATAGATTAATCTACCTCTGACTTCACAGCAAAAGATGTAATGGCCTTACCATATTGCTTGGTGTGGGTTTAGGTTTGTCCTATTCTGTTGTGTTTCAGAGGTTTATCAGAGTCCTTGCTGGGATTTGGTGGGAGGTTTTCAGATTCCTTGGGTAGTGGGGTGGCTATCTGTGAGGCATCTTAGTGAGGTGGGTTTTTCCATGGTAGGGGGCAGGGAAGACTGTCAGAGGTTGCATCCTATTTCTTGGTGTGCTTAAGAGAGGCATTAGATTTCTCGATGGAGTCTAAATGAGGACCATGAATTTGCTTGCTCTGGGGGGCTGATGGGTGCATAAGGTATTTTGGTAGGTTTTAAAGGGGCTATGTGAGCGCTTTATTGAATTTAGTATGTTCCGAGATTTCTTGATTGGGGTTAAAGAGATTTCTTGCTGGGTTCGGCTTGGCCATGTGATTTCTCATTAGTTTGGGGCATGAGATTTCTTTGTGCAAGTTGAAAGTACAATAAGATGTCTTGTTGGACATTGTGATAACCATGATATTTTTTGTTGGGTGGTCACAGGACCATTGATTTCTTGACTTGTTGGGAGAGCCGAGAGATGTTTAGCAATGCCTGTAGAGATGTCAGTGGGTATCCAATGGCCATGCAATTTCTTGCAAGGGATTGAGCGGTCCAGAGATTGTTTAGTAGAACATTGAGGGTTTGTGAAATTACCCTGTGGCATTTGGGCAGGACCTTGAGAATTGTTAGTGGTTATTGGGAGATCTTTGAGGAAGTTTAGGGGGTGATGTGAGAGCTTCATGGGGATTGAGAATGCTGTAAAAGGTTAGCATGGGGCAGGGAGTTCTGTGAGATTCTTTTGACTATGGTGTGATCAATCCACAAGATATTGATGTGAAGGTAAAGAACCATTTCAGATTTGTTGATGGAAAATGTGATTCTTCAACCAAGGTGTTACATGTGAGATCTGGTGTTTTTGCAAGTTATATACACTTGATCAACCCCACCACTAATATACTCTTAACCTGTTAATATTGCTGTAACGTGTATGATGTTTAACATGTATTTTGTACTATTGAAAGTAATGTACTGTAAACTAAATGTATGTGTTTGTGTGCCTCATAACTGCCTTTTCTTAACTCCAGAACAATAAATGATAATCAGTATTAATTGTTATTATTCTGATGGTATTGATTTCATGAAGATCATGAGCGTGGGACCCAGAAGACTGGCAGTGCAACAAGTTGTACTAGTGACCCAGGTATAGGAAGTAATGAGACATTTGCTCTGCACCCTCAACGTTTGATAGACTCAGGGTCATCTAAGTTCTCAAATATTATAATAATCCTTGTTTTTGTCCACAAGTGTTGGTTTGGCCATCTTTCCATTAGTGGTCGATCAATCCGACAGTAAGACCTTATGTTCATGCTTAATTTAATATTCAGATCGCCTTGTATTTGGAAAACATGTCTCACCGCCCTTTCTTAACAAATATGTTCCTTTTTAGTTGTTTCCTCTGCCATACTGTTTTTCCACTTTGTGTAGTGCAACCTTATTTGCTTTGAGCTGCCCCGTGGTACATCCTATAGAGGCCACAGTTTGAACCGTTTTAAAAAATTGGCGCTCTTATTACTCCTACATCTCGTCCCCTGTCCTCCATACTGCATGTTCATCCCTGCATAGGGAAGGTTTCGGAAGCATTTTGCCCCACCAAAATGTGCTTTACCCTTTTAAAATGAGTGCACGCATAGGCTCGGGTGTGACCACGCCCCACCCACCGGCACCACACCTCTGTTCTATTTTGCTCTTGGACAGGATCGGGCTAACCCTGCGCTAACGTGTGCATTGTTTACTGTTAAGATGTATTTCTGAACTCTGACCTGGTGGGCCAGACTAATTTCTTGGACTAGGTCTCAGGAGGGGTGAGGGTGACTGAAGGACCTCAATGAGCACACAAAGCAAGGACACTTACAAATTACGCCCAGACAGGTGTTATATCAAAAATATAGACACGTTTATTACAATGCCTTTGTAACTCAGACCATAGCAAAAGAATCACAGTAACACTCAGTAAACCAACACAACACTATCAATAAAATGTATTTACAAGACCATTGGGGTCTAAAGGGTTAAATGCACGAAATATGCCTGCAACCTCTAGGGGAAGGAAACCGGCAGTGCAGGTAGTCTTTAGGCCCCTTCGACATCAACAACACACCGAACTAAGAGGCAGTCCAAGCCCTAAGAAGAGAGGAGCATTGTGCTCAATAGTACATGCAAAGCAAGCACGTGCAGTTGTTCCAATGGGCAAAACGGGGTCTCTTCAAGGGTCTCTAGCAGCTCAGGAAGGTGGATGAGGCGATGAAGAATAAGTTCCCACTATTCAGGGAGGACCTCCACTTGAAGGCAGAGGCAGTTCCAGAGTGCGGGATGGAGTCGCTAGTTCGCACTAGCAGTGGAAAGGAGAGGGGGGCCCAAGGACTACACGTGCATAAAAAGGGGCCCTGGCGCTAGGGGCCACCGGTTAGTGTTGGAAGTACTCACCGGTCCCAGGCGCACTCTGACCCAAACTTCGCCAGTTCAGTCCACTTCGCTTGCAGGTTCGAACGTGACAAAAAGGACATCTGTGCGGCTTTCAGTTCCTGAGATACAGCGATGATTCCCAAACGGGACAGTGGCGATTTCTCCACTCCGGGTGGATGAATCGACACAGGTTCACTGCAGCAGGCTTCAGGGGCAAGAGGATCACAAATGCAGTGCACCTGCAAAGGTCGTATGCTCTGTCCTGGCGCACTCATCTCACTTCAGACCTGGGAATGCCAAGTATACAAAATTCGGTGTGAGGGTGCCGCGGCCACAGAGCTAGGAGTATACCAGGTTCTGAGGGCCTTCTCGAAATGGCGGCAGTGACAGAGCAAGGCACCTGGGTAAGCTGGTCAGTCCACTGGATGGCTCAGGAACATTTCCGAGAAAGTTTACTTGCAGGTCTTGGTGAAGGTGCCGAGAATAGTTGGTCCCACTATTCCAATGGGTCGAAGTGTCTTCGCAGACCTTCTAGGACGATTAGATGCAGAGGAGTCCCACGGGATGACAGCGGGCTCAGGGTGCCAAACCTTCCAGCGGGTCACCTGCAGTTCCTTGACTCAGCTTCGTAGTTTCAGGATACTTGGATCCCTTCCTTCATTCAGTGAGAACTCAGGAGATCGACATGGTACGGGTGGTTTTGGCCTCCTCTTATCCAAAGTTCCCTTTGCGCCAAAACGAAGAGGACCCAATGGGAGATCTGCTCACAAACACACACTCCATACGTGGACCAATTATGGACCACGGTGGTCCCAGTCATTCACGGCACTCCAGACTCTCTGGCACCCAGGATGTGTATTGGACTCAGACGTTCCAGCCCACATCCTGGAGGCACACACACAAGGAATGCAGAAGCCCGCGAAAGCATTGCGTTTTGTGGGAAAATGCATGACCAAATAAGGGCTGGCCCGGGTCGCCCCGACCTGGGGAGGGTGAAGGGGCAAGATGGCCAAAGGACAGGACAAAGAACCTTGTGGCATGGCCATTTTGGAGCCAGGCCACCTATTTGTGCCAAACGCGGTTAACCTGGCAGGAAAGGGTTAAAAATTATGCAAAAAGATAGCTACCACCAGTCCTGTCCATGACACATCTGCACAGTTAATAAAAAGTCCATCGGGAGTTTCTAGGGCCTTTGGAAATTACTAGGAGACCGAAGTGTGCTGTATGGTAGGATACATTGCACACTTGTTACATGTTGCACAAAAGTTGCAACATGGGAAAAGGACTAAGGGAAACAAAGTCTCCCAGTACTGACTGTCTTAAGGGCATGTCAGTTTCCCCATAAAAAGTGTGCGAAAGCCCAGGGAAGTGCAGCTGAAGGCTCTGCTTCTCTGGCAAAGTCAGTCTATGGTGTCTAAACAGCAGCAAACTGTTTGGGGGTGTACAAATGGAGGGGAAATTACATACAATTATGAAATCTTTCCTAACACTCGCCCCTCCCAGACTAAGGACAGGGGGAACTAATCCACCCCTGGATGAGTTTCTTGTTCAGGTCAGTTAAACATTCTGGACAACTCGTCAGCATTGCTATGTTGGACACTTGGCCTTTGCTCAATAGTGAAGTCAAAGCCTTGCAGACTTATGGACCACCTAAGCAACTTTGGATTCCCTCCCTTCATGTTCATTAGCCACTTTAAGGCCTTATGGTCAGTTTGCACAGTGAAGTGGGTCCCATAGAGGTAGGGCCTCGGCTTCCTTAGGGCCCACACAACAGAGAAACACTCTTTCGAGGGGATTTGGTCCTCCGACGTATTCCATATCTGACAGGTAATCACCACAGCTGTGCTGCAGTGATTACCTGTCATAGATATGGAATACGTCGTCGGACCATTCCTTCGAAAAAAAACGTTACCAGGTAAGAGAGTAACTTGTTCTTCTCTACTGTGGGCCATCTCTCTACTGTGGGCCATCTGAACTCTCTGTCCTTAAACTGGCGACTAATGAAGCCAATAGTGTATTCCTTACCCTTCACATCTACTTGTGATAGTACAGCTCCTATCCCAGTGTCAGAGACATCTGTCTGCACGATAAAAGGTCTTTGGTAATCATGGGTCCCGAGAACAGGGGCCTGGCACAAGGAGTCTTTTAAGACATGGAAGGCCTTCTCACACTCTTCAGACCAAGTTACCTTCTTGGGTTTCTTTGGAGTGGTGAGATCAGTCAGAGGGGCAGCTATGGTGCCATAGTCTGCCATGAAATTTCTGTAATACCCAGTGAGGCCTAAGAAGGCTCACTTGGGTCTGAGTAGTGGGGGTAGGCCAGTCTTGTACTGCTTGTACTTTACTGGGTAGAGGCTGTATCCTCCCTCCACCTACTTCATGTCCAAGGTAGACCACTGATCCTTGTCCAATCTGGCACTTACTGGCCTTTATGGTCAAGTGGGCCTTCTGAAGAGCCTGTAACACAATCCCAAGGTGTATCACATGGTCTTCCTAGGTGGCACTGAAAACTGCTATATCATCCAGATATGCAAGACAGAATTCATCCAACCCATTCAACACACGATTCACAAGCCTTTGGAAAGTGGGTGCATTCTTCAACCCAAAAGGCATTACCCTGAACTGGTAAAGACACTCTGGTGTTGAGAAAGCCGTCTTCTCCTTGGCATATTCTGCAAGAGCTATTTGCCAATAGCCTGCAGTGAGCTGAAATGTGCTGAGGTACTTGGAGGCACCCAAAGTATCCACCAGCTCATCTGTTATAGGCAAGGGGTGAGCATCTGTTTTTGTGACAGCATTCCACTGTAATCCACACAGAACAGCAATTCAGAAGTACCTGCCTTTGGAACCAAAGCCACTGGCTGGACCAAGGACTACTGGAGGGTTCAATCACCCCAAGATCCAACATTCTGTTGACCTCTGTCTTAATGTAAGACCTTACTTTGTCTGACATTCTGTATCCCCTACTTTTGGTAGGTACACTGTCTCCTGTGTCAACGTCATGTTTGCACCAAGGTGTCAAACCAGGGGACTGTGAAAGCAAGGGGGAAAACTGCCTAAGCAACCTTTTCACCTCAGCTTGCTTGTTGATCATAAGTAAGGTGAGGGGCAACCTGGACACCCTCAATGGAGTTGTCTGAAAGACCATTTTGGAACAGGTCAGGGAGAGGTTCTGACTCTTCCTCAACATCTGAAGCCTGTAGCAGTGCAGCTATTTCAACTCTTGGGGTGAAAGCCTTCAGCCTATTCACATGGAACACTTTTGGAGCCTGCCCAGCCCTTCCAAGGTCCACTAAATAGTTGACCTCACCGAGTGGCTCCACCAATGTGTAAGGACCTGACCATTTGTCCTGCAGAGCTCTAGGCCTTATAGGATTCATGATCAGGACTTGCTGACCAGGTGTGAAATTGATAAGGGAAGCCTTCTGGTCACACCAATGTTTCACCAGAGCTTGCCCTGCCTTCAGCTTCTCACTAGCCAGACCTATCAGGAGTAACATCCTTTTTCTGAGCCCTAGCACATAGGCCACTACGTTGGCAGTAATGGGGGGAGTGGGCATCTCCCATCCCTCATTGACTATGGCTAAGGGTCCTCTTACAGGGTGACCAAACATAAGTTCAAAGGGGCTGAAGCCAACACCCTCTTGTGGTACCTCTTTGTAGGCAAACAGTAAGCATGGTAACAGAAGATCCCATTTTCTTCTTTGGGTTTCTTCAAGAGCCCCAATCATACTTTTCAAGGTCCTGTTAAACTTTTCAACCAGACCATTGGTTTGTGGGTGGTATACGGATGAAAACTTATAGATGACACCACATTCCTTCCACATGGCCTGTATATACTTTGACATAAAGTTGCTGCGCCTATCAGACACAACTTCTTTAGGGAAGCCAACCCTAGTAAATATGCAAAGTAAAGCTTTTTCAACTGACTTGGCAGTCGCAGCAGACAGGATACTCCCCCCTCCTCGAAACCTCTACAGTGGCCCGTCCCACATCTAACGACCCATCCATACTAGTCGAGATCTACAACACCACTCTTAAAAATGTACTAGAAAAGAAAAAAGCCAAACATTCACTCCATGCTAACTCTTGGTTCACCCAAGAACTCCAAGATGCCCGAACCACAGAAACGAGCAGCACTAACCTCCTGACAAACTAATCCCTCCACCACCACAAGAGACACATACCTTACAGTCGCCATACAATATAAAAAGGCCATTGCAAAAGCCAAAGCTGCCACATACAACTCTAGAATTGAGAAAGCCAACTCACAATCCAAAGAGCTATTCGCCATCTACAATGAGCTGACAATCCCTCCCACCTCAACACAACCTACTGAGAAAAACGAAGCATGGTGTAACAATATCCAACATGCCATGTCAGAAAAAATTAAAACACTCCAGAACAAAATTAAAACTCAATTTGACAAACTGCCTAAAACCAACCCCCACCATCTAAACCCTCAATCAACCAGCCAGCTGGAGACACTGCTCACAACAAAAACACACCCAAACCATTTCCTTTTAGGGATGTAACAATCTCTGAAGTCCTCCTTATCATGAAGCAGACCAAACCATCATTATGTAAAGGAGACATCTGCCCAGTCAACTTAGTCAAAGGCTGTGCTACAACCCTGGCCCCATTTGTCACTACCTTCATTAACGCCTCCTTCGCCACTAGCACCGTCCCGCTCACCCTTAAGGAAGCCTGGGTTTGGCCTCTTCTAAAAAAAAAAAACGACCCTTGACCCCGACTCCCCAAACAACTACCGCCCAATCACCACTGTGCCATTCCTTGTGAAAATTCTGGACAAGGCTGCATATCTTCAGATCCAGGCCTACCTAGAAGCGCATAGCATCCTGGGAAAAAGACAATCTGGCTTCCGCCCTCGGCATGGCACAGAGTCAGCCCTACTTGACCTCAAGAACCAACGACTCGAGGCCATGGTCAAAGGCAAGTCCTCACTCCTCCTACTCTTAGATCTTTCAGCAGCCTTTGACTTGGTTGACCCCAAGATCCTATGTAAACATCTTACTGATACCGCCCATTTCTCCCAAGAAGCTACTGCTTGGATCACATCATTCCTGGATGGTCGAGCCATGAGAGTCTTTTCTGATCAGGCATCTGCCTCTCCATCACCCATGAGTTATGGAGTCTCACAGGGTTTGTGCGCCTACCCTAACCTCTATAATCTATTCACTCTCCCCTTATTCAGCGACCTAGAAGATTTCGGCATAGCCTTTACCAACGATGCCGATGACACACAAATTCTTCTCCCGCTAACAGGGAACTATGAGCAGGACCTCAGCACTCTCCAGGACACATATGCATGCATCCAGGCCTGGATGGCAGCCAATGGCCTATGTCTAAACGGGGAAAAAACAGAAATACTACTGGTAGGACCCAAAAAATCCCTAAAAAAACTGGACAACAAATACAGCTCCTTCAACATAGATAACACTGTCATTACTACCTCTGCTACAGTGAAAACACTTGGGGACTACGTGGACTCCACCCTATCAATGGATAGGCAAGTCAACGCCATATCATCATCCATCAGCAGCTCTCACTTCTAAAATCATAAATGCTGTGAAACCATACTTATCACCAGAAAACTGCCTCAACATCGCAAGAGCCACTATCGGCGCAAAATTGGATTACTGCAACATCCTACTCCTGGGCACGTCCGCAAATAACATTAACAAACTGTAAACTGCACAAAACAGCGCCCTTAGAGGTGCCCTCAGCATCCCCAGGAGAGAGCACATCTCCCAGGCAATGAAAGATGCCCACTGGCTCCCGGTCAAAGAGCACATAACATTCAAAGCCCTCACAATCACACACAGATGCCTTGCCCAGACCACCCCAGCCTATCTAGCGGAAAGAATACACCAGGCCCCTGCCCATAGGCCAATACGTGACCAATATTCACACCGACTTGCAGTCCCAACATTCAACAGAGTTCAAGCTGGCAGAACCAGCTTTGAAGTACTAGCCCCTAAAGCTTGGAACACGCTTCTGCTCAGTTTAAGAAATGAAGAATCCCTCACAACTTTTAGAAAAGCACTAAAAACAAAGCTGTTCAATTAAACCATGACTAAACGGCACTGCCGCTATCATTGTTCCTTTGTAACCTCGGAACAATTGTCAAAACTGTCATTGAATGTCTCCTTTGTATCAAATGTCTTAACATGCATCAAGTGAATATTCTGTAACAGCGCCACGATGCTTCCGGGCCGCTGGGCGCTTTATAAATCCAAATAAATAAATAAATGGGATGACCTCAGGATACCTGGTGGCATGGTCGACCAGCACCAGTATAAACCTATTGCCTGAGGATGTCTGGGGGTCGAGGGAACCAACAATATCGATCCCTACCCTCTCAAATGGTACCCCCACAACTGGGAGTGGTACCAATGGAGCTTGGATTGTTGAGCCACTCTTACCAGATAAAAGGCAGGAGACACAACTCCTGCAGTGACTTTCTACTTGCACCCCCATCTTGGGCCAGTAGAAGTGCATGGATAACCTTTGCTTGGTTCTCTTTATTCCAAGGTGACCAGCAAGAGGCACTTCATGCGCCAGCTGCAGGAGGAAGGGTCTTACAGCAAGGGGAACTTCCAACCTCTTATGATCTCCTTCTGTAGGCTCACTATACAGGAGCCCACCTTCCCAATAAATGCTGCGCTTCCACGGAGGTTCACCCTCAAGCTGGAAGCAGGCCTGTCTCCTTACGCCTTCCAGAGATGGCACCTCACGTTGGCCCTTACTAAATTCTTCCCTGTCAGGACCACCTTCTACTAACAAGTTTATTAGTTCAGGATGGTCATTTGGTTCAAATACTTCAGGTATCACCACCTCCTCGTCAGGTCCTGGTGATTGACCAACTACCTCCACCTCAGTGGTAGGTGAGATAGGGGGAATGTATTCTTTCCTTCTTTTGGTTTTTCTGGCTCCTTTAGCCTTGGGTTTCCCCTTTGGCTGGGGCACTGCAGCGGTCATGGCCAGTCGTGCCCTTGTTTGAGACCTTGTGCAGGGTCTTTCAGCTGCATCTCCCACAAGCCCTAAAGCTCTTAGATCATTTCTCAGCAAGACCTTTCCTGGGACTTTCTCTTGGATGCTCACTGGAATCCTAACTGCTGTACCATTCAAAGTAAGAGTTACAGGTATTACTGGGAACATGAGAGGTGGGCCATGAGCCAACTTAGTGGGTAACAGAGTAGCTCTGGCAACTTCCTCTGGGTCTACCAAGGTAGAATCCACTACAGTTCGACTACACCCACTATCCCTAAGAGCTGGAGTATCTACTCCATTGATCAGCACACTGTCTTTAAAGTAGTGATTGGTGTTATCTAGAATCCTAGCATAAACCTCTGAGACTTTAGGCTCCCAGGAACCCAGGGAAACTAAAACGACCTCAGAATCTATTCCACTGGGGAAGGAGTCTGAGGAGAAGGATTCCCCTGTAATCTCTTCTTCCTCATAGGAGGAGAAGGCCAGATTAACTGAGTGGACCCCCAAGGCTTTGACCTTACATCTGGGTTCCCCCTTCACGTGGTCAGTTGCTCCACAAGCAAAACAAGATCCACTGGGTCTGTTTACATAGGGAGGCTTACTGTAACCAGAGTTCTGTTTGGAGGCAGACCTCCACTACCCTGTGAGTTCTCTTGTGACTTACCCTTATGTTTCTTTTTGTGGCCTTTCTGGGAGGAAGTGTTATCAGATCCCCCACCCTCCTTATATTTGGGCTGTTTCCTCTCTTCCTGCTTACCAGGATGAGTCTTGTCCTTATGGGACACTCTGTGACACCCACAAAGCTGCTGCTATGGCAAGTTTCTTAGGATCTAACTCCTTTGAATCTGCCAAATGCTGCTTAAGCTCAGTGGAACAAGATGCAAAAATATGTTCAAGCGTGACTAGACATATCATACCTTCAAAGGTGGAGACCTTGTAACCTTCAACCCAACCAGTCATGTTTTTTTAAGGAATCCGTTACATACGACACCCAAGTACTTCCTTCTTTCTTTTTGTACTCTCTGAATCTTTTTAAGTATTGGGCAGGAGTCTTTCCAAACTTTAAGATGAAAGTTTGCTTCAACATTGCAAAATCTGCTCTCTCAGCTTTTGACATTTCCATAATGGCACTACAGCCAGAATGGTGCAGTCTGCTAAGCAACCATGCAATCTTATCAGCATTGTCAACCTCTTGAACTTCACATGCATACTCAAAAGTATTCAGCCAGTCCATAATGTAATTCTTTTCCTCATACACACTGAGCAGATCTTTGGGAAACCTTGGATGTGATGAGGACCCAGACACATGTCCAGGACCCTTGGATCCATTGGAAACCTGAAACTTGGCCAGTTCCAACTGGTGATCCCTGTCTTTCTGTTTTTTTTTGCCTGCTCTATCTTTAACTTGGCTATGTTAAATTCAAGCTCCTTCTGCCTAAACAGCAGTTCTTGCTTCTTGAATTCAAGCATGGCCTCACCATCGGCACTGGCAGAGGAAACATTGGACATCACATCATCCAAATCCTCATGGGTCCCATGAACCAGTGCAGCGGCAGAACTTCCAGTTCTACCAGTGGGAGCGGCTCCACCTCCTTCTGCACTGTCATTAGAAGCTATGGCACTAAGCTGAGCTTCTTGCCATTCCATGAGTCTTTGGATAATTTCCATTGTTGTGCCATGAGCAGAGACACCTCTCTCAGCACACATCTTTCTCAATGTTTCAGATTTAGAAGCATTTAAGGTTAACAAGGTACTTGTTTCCATATTGTTAGATAGGACTATGGCCTTTTTCAGTTATACTATAACAATTCACTATGTGTCCTGGTAGGAATAACTTGAAATGCCTTCACTAGTCTGCAACACTGGATACCTTCAGTCCTATCCCACCATTGTACACCAATTTGTTAAGATAGATTTCTGAACCCTGACCTGGTGGGCAGAGGTTCAGAAGGCCAGCCTAGTTTCTTGGAACAGAGTAACCTCTGGACAAGACAGACCAATCAAGGTAGCTATGGCAGGTGGTAAAGACTAGAACTCAGGAGGGGTGAGGGTGACTGAAGGACCTCAATGAGCACACAAAGCAAGGACACTTACAAATTACTCCCAGACAGGTGTTATATCAAAAATATAGACACATTTATTACAAGGCCTTTGTAACTCGGAACATAGCAAACGAATCACAGTAACACTCCGTAAACCAACACAACACTATCAATACTATGTATATACAAGACCATTGGGGACTAAAGGGTTAAATGCACAAAATATGTCTACAACCTAGAGGGGAAGGAAACAGGCAGTGCAGGTAGTCTTTAGGCCCCTTCAACATCAACAACACACCTAACCAAGAGGCAATCCAATCACTAAGAAGAGAGGAGCCTTGTGCTCAATAGTACATGCAATGCAAGCGCACACGGTTGTTCCAGTGGGCAAAACGGGGTCTCTTCAGGGGTCTCTAGCAGCTCAGGAAAGTGAATGAGGCGATGAAGAATAAGTTCCCACTATTCAAGGAGGACCTCCACTTGAAGGCAGAGGCAGTTCCAGAGTGCGGGATGGAGTCTCTAGTTTGCACTAGCAGTGGAAAGGAGAGGGGGCCCCCAGGGGCTACTCGTGCGTAAAAAGGGGCCATGGCACTAGGGGCCACCGGTTAGTGTTGGAAGTACTCACCGGTCCCAGGCACACTCGGTCCCAAACTTCGCCAGTTCAGTCCACTTCCCTTGCAGGTTCGAACGTGACAAAAAGGATGTCTCTGCGGCTTTCAGTTCCTGAGATACAGCAATTATTCCCTAATGGGACAGTGGCGATTTCTCCACTCCGGGTGTATGAATCGACCCAGTTTCACTGCAGCAGGCTTCAGGGGCAAGAGGGTCAGAAATGCAGCGCACATGAAAAGGTTGTATGCTCTGGTCCTGGCGCACTCGTCTCACTTCAGACCTGGGAATGCCAAGTGTATGAAATTCGGTGTGAGGGTGCCGTGGCCACAGAGCTAGCAGTGTACTAGCAGTATACCAAGTTTCGAGGGCAAGTTTCGAGGGCTTCCTCAAAACGGCGGCGGTGACAGAGCAATGCACCTGGGTAAGCTGGTCAGTCCACTGGATGGCCCAGGAACACTTCCCAGAAAGCTTACTTACAGGTCTTGGTGAAGGTGCCGAGAATAGTTGGTCCCACTATTCCAATGGGTCGAAGCGTCTTTGCAGACCTTTTAGGATGATCAGATGCAGAGGGGTCCCACGGGACGACAGCGGGTGCCAAACCTTCCAGCGGGTCACCAGCGGTTCCTCAACTGAGCTTGGTAGTTTCAGGATACTTGGGTCCCTTCCTTCATTCAGTGAGAACTCAGGAGCTCGACATGGTATGGGTGTTTTTGGCCTCCTCTTATCCAAAGTTCCCTTTTGTGCCAAAATGAAGAGGACCCAATGGGAGATCTGCTCACAAACACACACTCCATACGTGGACTAATCACGGACCACGGTGGTCCTAGTCATTCATGGCACTCCAGACTCTCTGGCACCCAGGATGTGTATTGGACTCAGACGTTCCAGCCCACATCCTGGAGGCACACACACAAGGCATGCAGAAGCCCGCGAAAGCATTGCGTTTTGTGGGAAAATGCATGACCAAATAAGGGCTGGCCCGGGTCGCCCCGACCTGGGGAGGGTGAAGGGGCAAGATGGCCAAAGGACAGGACAAAGAACCTTGTGGCATGGCCATTTTGGAGCCAGGCCACCTATTTGTGCCAAACTCGGTTAACCTGGCAGGAAAGGGTTACAAATTATGCAAAAAGATAGCTACCACCAGTCCTGTCCATGACACATCTGCACAGTTAATAAAAAGTCCATCGGGAGTTTCTAGGGCCTTTGGAAATTACTAGGAGACCGAAGTGTGCTGTATGGTAGGATACATTGCACACTTGTTACATGTTGAACAAAAGTTGCAACATGGGAAAAGGACTAAGGGAAACAAAGTCTCCCAATACTGACTGTCTTAAGGGCATGTCAGTTTCCCCATAAAAAGTGTGCGAAAGCCCAGGGGAGTGCAGCTGAAGGCTGTGCTTCTCTGGCAAAGTCAGTCTATGGTGTGTAAACAGCAGCAAAATGCTTCGGGGTGTACACATGGAGGGAAAATTACATACAATTATGAAATCTTTCCTAACATTTACTGCATAGCAGTTTTTTCCCTGCTTTTTCTTCATCTTTCTCTGGCCTGCCGCCTCGCTTCCTGGCATATGTCGGTCGTCAATGGGTTTACTCTGTGCTCCTCCTGCAAGGGATACTTTCTGCACCGCCCACCCCATTCACTCTGTTTCGTTTCTTGGGCCCGACCACAGGTGGGATTCTTGCTCAGCATGTGACACACTCGCCCCTAGATCTTTGAAGAACCGTTTGTTCATTTGGAGAGAGATTTGTCACGCTGTCGTCTGCGAATCACCTCAAGGACTTTGCGCGTGACAAAATGAAGAACACCAGACAGGTAAGTCCTAATTTTTCTTCATTACCTCAGTGGAGTGACTTCTGTCAAGGGAGTTCCTCTGCTGAGAATCCTCATACTGACACTCGACCTAAGGCCTCTCAGGCTACCATTGCGCATACTGTGGGGTGCTCAGATCCTACCAGATCGGGTGTTGAGGGACCGGCTGGTCCTATTACCAAACCTCGGTCTGAGGGGTGCAAAAGCTATAGCACCAGGCCTAGGCCTGAGGGGGCACCTAAACACGGCCTGACTTCTGGGCGAGAAGCCTGAGGGAGTAAATCCTCCCGGGGGCAATTCAGAGGTCAGTTTCAACACCGGGCCAAATCTCGAGGGCCTAAAGCTCAGGGCTCGGCACCGAGCATCCAGCCTTGTGTACTCCCCACAAATCTACCACACCAATGGCGGCAAGCTCTCATTCGGATGAGGAGTCTGTCACAGAATTAGGCTCATCTCTTTTGGAGTGGGCCACGCAACCACATAGGTTTTCAGAGCGGCCCGCACAACCTACTTACAGTCTAGCCCCATTGGCGCAAGGGCACCCATCTCATTCACCATGGGCTACTGCATACCCCACGCAATCATAGAGGCCTTCAGAGAGAAGTGGTCTTCAGTATAGTAACGTGGGAGGTAGACCTCCCAAATCTGCTTGGAATCCTACTGTGGTAGCGCAAGTATCGAGCCCCCAGGTGCAGCAATCACAGGCTGCATCTGAGGAGAGGTTCTTTTACAGCTTCATGCAACTCATGAGGTCATGACAAATGACAGGGATATTAAAATCTCTAATTAAGGAATTGCTACCTCAGGTTCAGCCTCCTCAGGCACCACAACCAATGCCTCCACCTCCCCCTCCACCACTGCCTCCCATGCACCCCCCCCTCCTCAACCAGTGCAGGAGACTATGGGCCCTTCACAGCCTCAAGCACTGCCGTCACAACCTGCTGACTCTATTCTGACACTTGTTTCAAAGCATGTTCCTCATGTGAGGTTGGCATGATGCAAGGAGACAAGACAACAGATTCAATAGGTATAGGTAATAATAGGCCTTGATTAATGAAAAGGTCAGGGTGGTGTAAAGCCTAACTTGCCCTATGCTAAGGTGGGACTTCCCAACCTAAAAATCTAAGGATAGTCTGTGTCAGTAAGTTCAACAGAAAGATCTGTGTCCAAAACCTATGCTTGCCCTAGCAACTAAGACAAAACAATATGTAGGGATGTAAACCATAAACTAAATAGTGTTTCAAAAGTAAAGTGCTGAGCTAGTTCCAGCTCAGGCTTACTCTTCAGTTTCTTTTGCCCAAATGGCAACAGGTTCAGTGTGATGTTCCAGTTACCGTCTTTTGGATTTAAGTTCCACGCCTTTGTAAATGTCAGGATGCCCTTCCTCAAGTTCAATATAGTTTCAGGGCAGCAAGTCTCGGGATTCCCTTCCCCAAGTTCAATATTAAAAGATGTTACTAAAAGAAGTATCTTGAAGCTTCATCTTTAAACTGAGTTTCAACAATTCTTCACAGCTCAGGGTTCCCTTCCCCAAGTCTAATATGCACCAATGGCAGTCTTCCCTTTGACACATTAGCAGGTTTCCTTGTTAGCATATAGGGGTTCTCTGGTCTTGGCGTAGTTGTTAGACCGCACGGTCCATCCATTACAGGTCATGCAACCAGCAACCTTGAATTCTCTTCCAGCAGTTCATTATTCAACGTATACGAGTTCTCTGGTCTTGGCGCAGTTGTTGGATCACACGATCCACCCAATACAGGTCACTCAAACAGTAATCTTAATTTCTCTTTGTGTAGTTACATTTTTAATAATTCAGTATTCAAGGTTAGCAGGCTTGTTGTTTCATTCAGTTCAATATTCAATAATAGCAGTTTGCTGTTTCATTTGATTCGGTATTCAATATTAGCAATTTGCTTATTTTCATTCAATTCGTACAGAAGCCTCTAGCAGGCATACGGCAGTGGAGCACTGCCCGCAGGTCAAGGCCCCCGGCACCTAAACATGCCTGAACCGACCAGAGGCCGGCTGGCAAAGTTCTTCAGCGCATGGAAGAACATCACCACTGACAGATGGGTGCTGGACGCTCTCAGGCAGGGGCACAACTTGGAGTTCCAATGCAGGTGTCCTCGTATTACCTCTGTAGCTCGACAAGAACAGCAGGTGGCACAGCTTAGGCAGGGTGTCCAAGCCATGTTAAAAAAGGGGACGATAGAACCCATTCCCCAGCACCTCCCGTTGTACTCCAGATACATTCGGGTCCAAAAGAAGACTGGAGGGTGGAGGCCAATCCTTGACCTGCGACACCTCAACAAGTACCTGAAATCCCAGAGGTTCGGGATAGTCACGTTGCAGCACGTGCTCGGCCAACTTTAGGAAGGCGACTTCCTAGCATCTCTGGACCTGGAGAACACCCACTTCCACATCCCCATCCATCGGAGGCACAGCAAGTTCCTGCGGTTCGTAATCCAGGGGCGGCACTATCAGTTCAAGGCACTTTGTTTCGGCCTGAAGTCGGCCTGTGGGTCTTCACAAAGTGCTTGGCTCCGGTGGCCACGCATCTTCGTCTCTAGGGCATTCACGTCTACCCTTATCTGGACGATTGGCTAGTTCAATCCCGCTCCCATGCTCTGGCGAGCCAGCCCACTGCGAGGACCGTGCGTCTACTGACAGATCTGGGATTCTCCATAAATTATCCAAAGTCCTGCTTGGAGCCGTTGCCGAATGCTCTGTTTCTGGGGGCACAACTTCACACGGTGGCTTGCCTGGTGGCTCTCTCGGAAGAGAGGGTGGTAGCCATCCTAGGGAAGGTGCAGCGCCTGTCATCGGCATGGTTGGCTACTGTGCAAGCTGTCAAGTCACTATTGGGAATGATGTCCTCCTGCATCACCCTCGTCTTGCTTTGCAGACTAGCCTCTCCAGGAGTTTATGGATGGGAGATGGCTGCAAGTCTCGGGATCCTGGACGGACAAGATCCCCCCTCAAAAAGGAGTTCCGGCAAACAAAGTGGTGGGGCGTGCACGCTCATCTCACGCAAGGGGCCCCATTCCAAGTCCCTCCTTACCAGGAGACTGTTACTACGCATGCTTCTCTGGAGGGCTGGGGAGCTCATACCGGACAACTGCATGCCAGAGGCCTCTGGCTGCCAGAAGAAAAGACCCTTCACATCAACATCCTGGAGCTTCGGGCTGTCTTCTTGGCCCTCAAGTGTTATCTGCCATCAATGAGGGGCAAGGTGGTGAGGATCTTCACAGACAACATCACCACCATGTTCTATATCAGGAAGCAGGGTGGAGCGTGCCCTCTGGCTCTCTACAGGGAGGCCCGGGATCTCTGGCACTGGGCCATTCGTCAGGACATGTTTCTCATCCCTTTTCACCTGGCAGACACCAAGAACCTCATTGCAGACTCGCTCAGCAGGGAACTACGTTCTTGTCGTGAGTTGGAGCTACGCCAGGACCAGGTGGACCTTCTATTCCACAAATGGGGTTATCCCCAGATCTGCTTTTTAGGGACGGTGAAGAATTCCAAGTCAGAAGTTCGCCAGCAGCTTCACACAGCTGAGGAGCATGGGAGATGCATTCTCGGTCCTGTGGAAGGGACTTTAAACGCTTTTCCTCTATTCCCACTCCTCTTATGAGTGATCAACACATTCAGACAGTGTCACTGCAGGATGATACTCGTCGCTCCGGCGTGGCTGTGACAAATCTGGTATCCAGACCTGCTAGGTCTGTTGGCAGTTCCGTCCATCAATCTGCCACTACTTCTGGACCTTCTGTCCAGAGAGGGAGGAGCGATTCTGCACCACGACCCAGCATCATTGAACCTCAGGGCCTGGCTCCTGCAGCCCTAAAGTTTGGACATTCTGCTTTACCTGCGTAGTGTAAGGACATCCTGTCCAAGGCCAGGGGTGCTACGGCCATAAGCGTAAGCGTCTCATTGTGTGGTGCCAGGCTCAGAAGATTACCGCTCTGCGCATCACAGCCTGCAGCTCTTGCCATACCTATTGTCCTTGGCCATGGCTGGACTGGCTCATGCCTCTATCAAAGTGCACCTGGCCGCCATATCCCGTTACACCAGGGTGCCAGGTAGGCCTTCTCTGTGCTCGCACAGACTCGTTAAGGAGTTCCTCAAAGGACTCTTCAGGACTTGTTTCTGCCAGTAAAGGCTCCTGCCCCGCCTTGGGAGCTCAATATGGTTTTGACTAAGCTCAAGGGAGCTCTCTTTGAGCCGATGCGTCAGGCCCAGCTCAAGTTTCTATCATGGAAGACGGCTGTCATGATGCCTGCCCCCGGACATCAGGATCAAGTCCATCTGCCCAGGAAACAGGCATCCAAGCACCCACTGGGATTCCCACAATCCCAGTTAGGAGCTATATGGGTGCAGTCCTGGCGCCGTAGGCGCCAGCCTCATATTGTTAAACTTACCTCATGCAGACCATGCTGCAAGGAACTTAAGCATAGGCCATCGTAAGGCCTGGAAGGGATTACTTTTCTTTAGGGACTATTTTTTGCTTGGGTGTGGTTTTGGGACTTCTTACCTGGGACTACTTTGAAGGCTATTTAAACCACGCCCGATGAACAGCACACGCTTCGCGTTATTCTGCCTTCTGCAGCGTAACGCTCACCGTGCCTGCAAGCCGAGCATCCTGTCTTCAGCCACGCCTGCCTCGACTCCGGACCAGATCCTAGAAAGAAGTGAAAGAAGAAGGAAAAGTTAGAACAAGGACATTACCTTTTGATCATCAGCAGTTCTCAGAGCTGCCGCACCATCGAATAGAGAAAAAGACTTAAAATTCAAACGCGTTGCATCGCCAGCTGCAGCGCCACTCCATACTCACCAGTCTTCACAGCATCTCCACGACCCGGCGCAGCCTCCATCACCTCGTCGCCGAAATCCTGGCATCTGAAAAGACAAAACAAATAACAAGGTGAGCCAATTGCCAACAAGGACAATCTTCTTTCACCGCAAGATACTTACTTGAGTTCATCGCCCGAGGCATTCTTCTTCTACACACCGTTTCTTCTTACGCCGCACCTGTAGGGAGACAGAAGGTAGTCAGTTAAATACATTTGGACCATTATTTTTTGCCGGACAGTTTGGGAAATACAGACTCTTACCTAAGGGCTTCTGTTTCCAATGAGGTGATCATCCCTCGGCTCAAGCTGCAAGAAAAAAGGGAGAAAAGAGGGGCAAGAGTGAATAACAGACATTTTGAACTCTAAAGAACTATATGCTACTTACCTCGGAGTCATCAGTTGTCTGGAACTCGCCCAACTCCTTCAGACCAGTGAAGTAACTGGTTTTCTACGCGCCCCTGCCTTCCACGCAGGATGGAGAGCTCATCTTTTCAAACTATAAGGTGAGACCAGTGAAAGGGAATACAGGAGGTGTTCAGTGGGGAACAATTGAGTGTGTGTATCCTCTCGCCCACGGGTGGCTAATTCCCTTTTCCCTACCTTTAGGAGATTATTCTTATGGGTCAAGCAGACAAAACTAGGAGGGCAGTCCAGTCAGCCATCACCGCACTACGAGTCACGCTGGTGGAGTCCGTAGCAGTCCAGTTCTGTTCGACGCCCCTCTGGGGTCCAGGTGAGCGTTAACAACGGCTTTCCTCATGGTGATCCCCTCGGCCAGGCAGGTTGGAGAGATCCAGGCCTGTCATGCAAGCAGTGGTACTTGTTCTTTCACGCTTCAAAGGTGGTACTACGTACACACCCCATCTTTATGCTGAAGGTGCCATTGGAGTTCCACCCCAACGAGCCTTTGGTGTTGCCTGTCTTCTTCCCGAACCCATAGCCGTCCAAGCAGAGGTCCTTGCATTTACTAGATGTTGCTCATGCCTTGAGGTTTTACGTGGCAAGCACGATGAGCTTTCGGAAGACTTCTCAGCTGTTCGTCAATTTTGGACCTGTGACTCACAGAATGGCCTTGTCAAAGGATTCCATCTCCAAGAGGCTCTCTGACTGCATCATGCACTGTCATTGAATGGCTAGCAGGCTGCTGCCAGGCCCGCTGAGAGTCCACTCCACCAGGTCTACGCACACCTTCACAAGGTTCTACTGCGTCGACAGGGGTTTCAGGGAGGAGTCCTGAGTCGGCTAAGTGCTGCTACGCAACCTGTTGACTTGAGGTGAGGCTGTTCCAGGGGTAAGTGTTTATTGCTTCTGTTGAGCCTTGCCACCTCCTGTGGTTGTGTATATGTACTGCTATGTAATTGTTATTCATGTGCCTGTAAATCAATGCCAGAACCCATGCTGGGGAAGGTTTAAGTTACTTACCTGTTATTGTTCTCCAGCTTGGGCCTGGCATGAACTCACATGCAAACCTTCCCTCCTTCCCCTCTGTGGCTCTTCTTGGTTCATACTGCCACTTTACGTGCTTACCAAATCTGAAGATGGCCACCAGGGGTGGAGTTTAAGGAGAGGACTGTCATTGGATGGGTGCAGTAGGACCCAGAGTACAGTGATTGGTTTAGAGGAGAAATACAGTTTAGTTTTCTAGCGAAAGAAACAGTTTTTTCTTTTACAGGGGATTCCCAGCCTGACGATGTGGAATATTCATGAGCATATGAATCCATGCCAGACCCATGCTAGAGAATAATAGCTACAGGTAAGTAACTTAAACCATATTCATTCTTTAGCATTGTTCAGGGATTTTAAATGTGTATTTCTTAACTCGCGCCTTTCACATACCGGGTTTCCCATTATCTGAAACTCACCCATTGTGTTCTTGGCTTTCAGCTAGATTCTGTTGAAACGTCTTTTTCCTCCAAGGTCAGGGCCTCGCCAGGGGCCCCTCAAACACTCCTGGCCTCCTTTCTCAGCCCAGCGGAAACAAGTATTTCTTCCTAATCATATCATAAGGGATCGGAACTCCTCTTGACTCCCTTCCCCGCATGCTACCTCTCGCTGCCTCCTTCTGCAGACTCTCTCCGTCTCTGAGTCTCGTTCTCCATCAGCTGGCCCTGGGCAACTCTGGTGTCTCAGCTGCTCTCCCAACTCGCTTGCTTCCTGTTACTGCTCATTGTATGCTCTCCTGAGACTCTGATGAGTTACAGGTGGGCATACTTAGTTTCAATTGCCTGACTTTGACTGAACCTATTAGTGGGACATGCCTGTTCAGAATACTGGTGTGCCTCTTTAGTCAACTTCTTTGTCGAAGTACCACCAAAGTGGTGAGAGCAAGTGGTATTCATTACTATGTTTCTTCTTCCTCGTCTCGGTACCAGAGTGGGGAGAGTGTAGTGTTCATTACTCTGTTGTTTCTTCCTCGTCTCAGTGCTGACAGGTACCCCAAAAGGGAAAAAAAGAGGCACTGACCTGCAGTAACCCATAAAGGTTGGGGTAAGGTTAAACTGGTTGTCACTAGCATAAGGGGCATACTGTGTCTCATTGAAAGGTACCCCATTCCCAATCCTTCTTTCTAGTATGTCTAGGTTGATAATATCTCCTGTTCTTCTCAGGGACATGGGGAACAATATCCCATAACAACTTCAGGGTTAGGGGTTCCTTCCTGAAATGAGACTGTGGAATACTGCATCTCATCTCAGTGTATCCCACTTCCAATCCGCAAGGACCCTCCACCCGGGTGATCCTCCCCCGCTAGTCCACCCCCAGGGTTGGGATCCAAATGCGATGGCCCTTCCCTGGCCATCTTCATAAAGAATCCAAGGGGAGTAGATGTGAGGACGCCCTCAGGTTTCTCAAATACCTGTCCCGCCGGAAGTCTGAAGAGGAGGGTGAAGATATGCCATATTCGGCTCATACATTCCATGATCGCATGGAAGGATTGGCAGATTTTGTTTGGGGTTCCTGTACCTCAGCAAACACTGCCAGAAGGAGGGGGTGCTGGCGGAGATCTTATCTTTAAAAGCATTTTATCGCTTGGGCATTCCTTTCCAAAATTATGTTTTGTAGGTGGCCAAAAGGTTATGGCTCAAACCACACTCTATTCCATCCAACAACAAAAATGCCTAGATATGCAGGTTCAGGCAGTTGGGAGGTGAGACAATTTGTTTGTCCTCACACCCACAACCGCATTACTCTGTGGTTGCGGCTGCCTCCTTATATTCCAAACCCTTGGCCAGAACATCCTCTTCTGCGTCATCAGTGGCTTCATGTCTTTCCAAGGAGAACAGGTTGTTAGAATCTTTTGGAAAAAAAGATTTATCTTAACTCTGGATGACATCTAAGGCATTCTAATGCCACAATAGAGTCACCTTTTCCAGGATCCATGGTTACTATCAGTAGTTTCAAGGGTTTTTTGACTCCTGGTCCCTACTATTCTGCCCTCATCCCATCCCTTCCTGCAAATTGTACAGGAGCTGCAAAAGCTCATACAGAACCAAGCTGTAGAGAGGGATCCCCAGACAGACAGGGGTCAAGGATTTTACTTGTGGCTGTTTGCGATCCACAAGATGAACCAGGCGGGCCTGTGAGTGGTTCTAGACCGGTTTCGGACAAACTGACTGAATAAAAAATAATGAATGCGTGATTTGGCTGAATCACGCATTCAGTATTTTTTAATTCGGCTGCCGTTAGAAAAAAAATCTGACGGCCGAAAAGTTCGACCAAATCATGCATTTGTGCTGGGGGCTGACCCCCGTGCCATTGCCCACTATATTGTGAGCGGGGGTGTCCCCCGCAACCATCCTAAAAACATTTTTTTTTAAAGGCTGCGGGGTGTCCCCTGCATCCTTGCTCACTATATTGTGAGTGGGGATTGCGGGGGACACCTCTGCAGCTGTCCCAGAAAAAAGACAAAAACAAGGGAAAGTACCCTGCAGCACTTGTGCCCAATCACAGAAGTAAAAGGGAACAGACGTTGCAGGGACACAGTGAGACAGAATGTAAGGTTTTAAGGGGGTTGGGGGTGTGGGTAGGAGTTTGGGCAAGTCAGTAATGTTCAGGGGAGCAAAGACCAAAGATTATTTCGAAAAAATAATCTTCAGTCTTTTCTCCCTCAAGCCTTTACGATTAGGTCTTTCAACCCCAAACCTCTAGACCTGTCTTACCTCAATCTTTCAATTCCCCTGGAAAGGTTCAAGATGGTGATGCCAGCACATTTCCGAAGCGCTCTGCAAGGGAGTTTGGATTGCTCCCTGGACCAAAAGCCTACCTCCATGGTGCCATGTTGCAACCACATAGACAACTGTTGTGGTTCAGAGTGATGGGTCTTCACAGGGTACATAGTCCTCCCTTTCAGCTTAAACTCGGCTCCTCGAGTTGTCAGAAAGATCATGAATGCAGTCGCATCCCTTCTCAGGCTGGAATGGCATCACATATATCACCACTTGGATGACTGGATAATAAGATCCAACTCACCGCAGGGGACAGAAATGTTATGCACATTTTATTCGATCTAGGTTTTTTTGATAAACCTCAAGAAATCAGAACTCATGCTGATACAAAACTGGGTCTTTCTAGGCATACAATGGGACACCCTCTCAGAGAGGATGTTCTCTACGCAGGAGAGATTCAGTGATATTATTGCAGCAGTCAACCACTTTCTCTCCATTTGGTGAAGCAGTGTTAAGCAACCTGTTTGCCTTCGTGTCATAAAGGGATTTAGTTCTCCTCCCAATCTTGATGATGCATTGTAATCGTCCATGCAGTATGGCGGAAAGGGGGTGGGACGTAGGAATAATAAAAAGTTACTCACAGTAGTTACTGAAGTACTGCTAGTCATAGTCGGCTCTCCTTCATAATTCCCACCCACCATCCCCCATACTAAAAAAAAGTTGCCAATATGGACTGTCTTGTGCCGATGCTAGAACAGTAACTGGGTTGAGGTGTGGGTGGGCAGGAAATGGTCACCACCGCGCACCTGCGCATGCTGAATTTCAAGGGGAAAAGCACATTTTTGCAGGGCAAAAAGGTTCCAGTCCCATCCCTATGCAGGGATGCCCATGCAGTATGGAAGAAAGGGGACTATGGACTAGGAGTAATTAATTCACTACTGTGAGTATCTTTTTACTTCTCCTGCAAGTGAAACTTTACAGAATTACCTTGAACATTGGGGAGGAAGGATAGCTCAGGGCAACGCGTTTGTCTTGGAAGCAAGACAACGCAGCGCAACCAGATTCGAATTCCAATTCCGAGCTTAGAAACCACTTGTTGGAATTAAGCCTGTTATAAAAGAACAATTGTAATTATAACATCCCCTGCAACAGCCTGGATCCTGGTGGTGGTGAATTTTCTTGGTAGCATACAGTACAGTTCTAAAAGCACAGAAAAGTAATACTCATTAATATTTACAAATCTCTTTTTCACAACCAGCGTTTAGATTCTTGACACACAAAAGACAACCCAACATAGATGGCACAACCGACGATTTTGTATAATATTCACAATAGCCCCTTAACTAATATCTACAGAAGATAACCCAAGTGACTAATGATTATTAACTGTACAATTCATTAAAGGGTCCCCAAATTCGGGAATAATGGCTATCTCTCCCCTGCTTCAAAAACATAACTTTCTCATAATTCAATAAGGCTCGAACATCTAAAAGCCAGTCATCTACATTTGGCTTTTTCCTCGACTTCCAAACTTTAAGTATTTGCTTCGCCACCATTACCAAAACCTTATCAATCCAATCTGTTCTTATTCTGGCTTCATCCCCTCTGTCCATGTTAGACAAGAAAATTCTCGAGTAGAAGATACGCAGAAGAGGCTCTCCCACCACAATGTCTAATCTATGTAAAACTTCATTCCAAAAGGTGGAAACTCTAGAGCATGTCCACAGCATATGCATCAGGGTGCCCCCACCACAACCACAGCCCCAACAGGCGGCAGAATTTAAAAGCCCCAACTTGGCCATCCTTGAAGGTGTCCAATATAGTCTACAGATAATCCTTTGCCTAACATTCCTGAGCCCCAGGTCCATTTTTGTCTGCACCCCTATATGAAGCAAGTAGTCCCACTCCTCCATAGGGATATCTAGCATCCACTTTGTCAACAGGGCAAACAGGCATTGGAAACCACACTTGGCCTTTTTCATAGTGAAATAGTGCTTCCTCCATAGGGATATCTAGCATCCACTTTGTCAACAGGGCAAACAGGCATTGGAAACCACACTTGGCCTTTTTCATAGTGAAATAGTGCTTTGTTGCCAGATATGGACATCCCGTAACAGATATTCACATTAAATTGTCAGCCGACCATCGTTCCAGCTATTCCTTTTAAATACCAGGCACAGTGCTCAGATCATAATACAGGTATCCCCATCAAATGTCAGGTATTTAAATCACATGCTGGGTACCAATATCAGATGCCACGCATTCCCATCAAATGCCCAGAAGCTCACATCACGTGGCAGGTTTAGCATCACATGCCATGTACTCAAATTAAATGCCTGGGTATTCCTTTTATGCCAAATATTGCCATCAAATGGCACCCTGCACTTTCCCCCTTCCCCATCCCATGCACTTGTGCGATCTGAATGACACCTGTCCTAGTAGGATCGTTTTCCGTCCTCCCTTTGTTCCCCCTCCCTGCCTCGTCGCGCCTTGAAACACGTCTGTATAGGCGCGTTATAAATGCCATATCATATCATAAGGTATTATGTCCGATAGTGGCACCAAATCAGAAGGTACTCATATCAGATGTTAAGTGTTGCCATCAAATTAGTCTGTCTCCCCTAAGGCGAGCAATGTGGGTGTCTTTTGGTGACAGCGACCACGACCGCCATCGCTTTTTCAACAACACTGTGAATGCAGCCAGGATTAGCCTCCTTTGCATCAGAGAAATCTACTCCCTCATTACTTAGTCAACTAAATCTCTTGTTCAGACCTTGGTTCTTAGCAGTCTACACTACTGCTTCTGTGCCAGCCTCCTTCCTGCCCCCTCCCCCCCCCGCTCTGCTTCTTCTCCCTGCTCGACTAGGTACTCAACTTTGCAACCTGCTCCCTCTACAGTCTTCCCTGCTCTACTCCCACCTCAAAATACTGCCTCCACGCAAATTGGCTCTCGAGGAAATTCTCTCACCACACACTCCTGCGCACCATTTGCTCTTTTTCACTCCCTAATCTCTGTTCCCCATTCTGCCTTTCACTTCCGCGCCTTGCCCCACTTTACTGTAACTCTCTTCCCCTTCACATTAAAAACCTGCTACTATTCACTTATGAAAGTCCTTGCGCAAGCTCCACCTGCTTAAACTTGAAGGCGCTTCCCGCGCCCTATCCTCACGTGATGCCTCTCCCCGACCTGTCTGCCGTGTGTCCTGGCCCTGGTCTCCATAACGTTATCCCTCCATCATACACCGGCCTGCAAGCACCTCTCGCTCACTACAGTGCATGGCATCCGATTGGGTATTGCCACACTGACTGCTTCTCAATAAATAGAAATACCAAAATGCCCAGATAGTCACATAATGTGCGAGTTGTTGGCATTGTTATCAAATGCTCAGTCGTCATTTGATATATTGCATTAAAATTCCCAGTTATACCATGGCCAGCTATCACCATTAAATAACCGGTACTTTCATCCGCTGCCAAGTACTTTAAGCATGTGTTCTTTGCTGTATCAAATGACAGTGTTCCCTTTTGATGAGGGATATTGTCATTAAATGCCAGATTCTTTAACCCTAGGCAGGCTTAGCCATTGAATGGTAGTGTCCATTTGGTTTACCAGGTATACTGATCCAGGGGAGTGCAGGGACGTCACACTCTTCCCCCACAACCTGTCGGCCTGCAAAGGCAGCAGGTCGGGGGGGGGGGGACTTGGGGCAGAGGGGGCGCTTGCTGCAGTGGTGGTGATGCATAGCATCCCTGTTGCCCCTCTTGCCTGCCCATCTCCCTTGTCTAGTTGCCATTAAAAGACGAAGTGGAAGGCAATCCGTGCCGCGCGACAGCTTGAAGCAGTGTTTCCCTTCTTGTCCCTTGCCCTGCCTCGCCCCACCCCAGTTCCTTTCTAGTGAGACAGGATAAGTGGGCAGGGTAGAGCAGGTGGTGGTTACCAGTGCCACTCTTATTTGGCCTCTGATAGCCTGCAGAAATCAACATCCGTCCCCTTTAATGTATCCCAGCCTTCCAGGCAGAATAGATTTCATTGTAGTTGTGTTAATGCAGTTTCGAGGTGAGTTCATGTCTTTCAGCGAGAACTACACAGTGTACCAGGCCAGCACAGCTTACCTTTAGGGTGTAGGTGGGGAATGGTTCAATATAAGTGCTATGAGCGGCTCCAAGCACATATTTACTTAAGAAAAAACAAAAGCTCCTGGAGGAGAATAAAAAGATGACTCACTGTTCATCTGTGTGCAGCATTCCAGGGCATCATTCACACATCATTAGTCACAAGAATTGGTATACGTTCTATACAGGGAATTCGAAATTGTTTTGCTGGTCCATGCATGCTGGATCAGTAAATCGTGTTTTGTTTACTGTCTGCCCCATTAATAGTTATAAGCAAAAACTCCTGCCCAATGGAACGCTCTTCTGCTGAGAAATCAAGTGAGCCTCGGAGGGGCAGAAGGGAGATAAATTCCGAGAGATATGTCGCCCCTATTCAATACAACTGCTCAGAAGATCGGTTTCATCTTGAAGGGTCCTTGGCTCAGACGAGTTCTGCCCATTATACTTTTTGCGACCCTTGCCATTAGGAGACACACTTGGAAGGAGGATATTTGAAGGGGTCCTCCACAGCGGGATCATGTGTGATGTGAGCTTTGCTGTTCTTTCCTCCATCTACGGCACCAGCCAGTTTCCTCAGGGGTGCGACTTTTTTGCGGGTCGAGATGGTCTGAGGCGTGTTGTCAATGGCGTGTGCAGGCTTTGTTGGTGGCCTGTTTCGCCAAGTCATAACTTTAGATTAACTGAGCACACATGGCATCATTGGCATTGACTAATTCACACAATTGCATGAGGTGCCACACTGTGGCATCGAATGCATAAAGGGATTCGCCAGGTGGATGCTTTGACGAACGTAGATTATATCTTTCATAATTAGGGTTTACCTGCAGCTAAAAGTGTGCAGACGGCACAGCTGCCGCAGATGAATATTCAGTGTCATCACAGGTGTTTGTGAGTGAGTAGAATAGTGTGACATGGCCCGTAGGCTGTCCTTGTCAAGAGGGGGTCAGAATCCCTCTCCGCCCAGAGTGGGAGGACTACCAGGCAGAAATCCAGATTTAGTCCTACCCCTACTTCAACCTCCAACCCCCCCCCCCCACACGCCCCCAGCAGTATGTTCTTGTGTAATTTGTGCTGGTTAGGCGCCTAGTATTTAAAGCCAGTATTGCACCAAGATCTTGTTTGACATTGTATGCCAGTCGTTTGTGCTGTGCGTTGTGCACTTGAGTTTTAACGCGTGCATAGCATTGTTAGTACTTTGAATACATTTGTATCATAATTGGTGCTTGTGAACAAAGAACTAAGAACATTACCCAGCAGGTGTTTTATCCTATTTATCTTCATTGCAACTCACCCAAAACAGGACTGCGAGACTAGTCCTTGGCCTCAAGCCCAGGGATCGTATTTCTACAGGACTAAAATCTCTGCACTGGCTCCCAGTGGCGGCGCGGATTAAGTTCAAAACCCTCTGCATTGTCCACAAGGCCTTCTGGGGCCTAGGACCTCAATACCTACAACTCTCTTCCTAAATATCTTCCTTCTCAAGCTCTTTGCTCGTCTGCCCCCAACTCCCTCGGAGTTAGTTGCTTCTCCAAATAGCGAGTTGGTGGTAGATCTCTTTCTACTGGGGCCACCCGCTGGAACAGCCTGCCTGCCTTTCTGAAACTTGAGGAGAACCATCTCCGGTTCTGGAAGCACCTAAAGACCTTCCTCTTTGCTTCTGCTTTCTCTCCCCCTCTCCCCTGCTGATCCCCTGGCTGAATCTGAAACTGCACTGGGTACTTGGCTACCCTCTGATCTCGGGCCCAGGTCCCCTCCCCGCCAGTTGCACTCCTGCACTGTCCGCCTGGCAACCCATGCACTTGGGGACTGTTTCTGTATCCCTACAGCCCCCACTAGCACTTGACAACTCCTGATGTCTGCACTTCGCTGCACTTGCTGCCAGCTGGCCACACTTTTATTTATTGTCTTTCTTTCTTTCTTTCTTTCTTTCTTTCTTTCTTTCTTTCTTTCTTTCTTTCTTTCTTTCTTTCTTTCTTTCTTTCTTTCTTTCTTTCTTTCTTTCTTTCTTTCTTTCTTTCTTTCTTTCTTTCTCTGTTATCCTATGTACTGCACTGCCTCCTCCCCTTTCCCCCTGCACTTTTCCCCTTCCCCCTACTCTGCACATGCGCAATCCCAATGTCACCTGGCCTAGTAGGATTGTTGTCTCTGTCTCCTCTTTGTTTCCCCTCCCTTGCCTCGTCGTGCCTTGAAACACTTGTGTATAGGCGCGGCACGTTTGGGGTGGTTGGTGTCTGGGCGCTTGTGCATTATGGAGATTGCATCCCCGCCAAGTTACGTTTCCTGACTTGTGAGCAAAATTTCAGATTGCGATGGTCTATTTAATGGCAGTATGGGCCCTAACAGCCCATGTGGCACTACTGTCCCGGTAATACAATTCCACTTAAACCTAAGGGAGCTAATGGTGTGCTATTTACCCATGGCGTTGGTCCCTCCTACTACACCACTAAGTCCTGCGGATGAAGGGATCGTAGGAGCGCAGATGGAGGGTGGCTATTTGCCTTAGCATACTAGCATGTTGTGTTTGGCAGATAAAGAAAGGAGGATTGAGCCAGAGCAGGCTCTTGCCGAGGCTCAGCACTTTGACGCTCTTACTCTGCTCACTTCGACTTATGATCTGATGTATAAGTCTCCAAGGAAAAATAGCCCACAGCTGAATATAAACATATTGGATACTGCAAAATTGTTATAGACTTTTCATGTTCGACTGTTTCATTTGAAGTAGCTCCCAATGAGAGGAAGATTCTTATTGATGAGAAGGATGATTGGACTTGTGCTCTAGTTCAAGCGCAGAGTCCGCTGGCTAACTTGGAAATGTACACGTCTAACCAGATTAAAAGTATGTTGCTGAACACATGATCATTAATAAAGCATGCCTCTGAAATTGCTGATTATATCAGATCGATATTTGCGCTATCATTGAAATATGGTTGCATAAGGCCTATTCCAGTAGGCTTTGACCTTTTTCGAACAGATAGACTCAATGGCAAAGGGGGCGGGGTTGCATTTATCTGCAGATCAATGGTATGTCAATTTAATGGTATGAGAGGTAGAAATGCAGGCACCAGCGGGCTGTGAGACTATCCATCTTAAGGTCCCAATGGACCCTAACACCACAGTCAAGTTAGTATAGGCCGCTGACGCCCATGCCTGAGTTTGCAGATCAACTCACTAATATGTTGCTTCCCTTACTGAAACCTTCATCTAAATTGATTATGCTTGGTGACTTTAAGACCAAATCGCTTCTTCTGTGGTTTTTTCTCTCAAAGAATTGGGCTTTACTCACCATACACATGAGGCGACAAACACAAAAGGTCATATTTTAAATCAGCGAGCCTATAGTGTCATCTTGCCCTTGGTTGGACCACATATCACCTTTGGTCTGTTACTGATTCGAGTCGGTAGAACTAAACTCAGCAGAACTATGAGCACTTTGAGAAATATGTGTGAACTTACAACAGAAGCTATGGAGGCTTTTATGATATGGCATTTATAAGGCACCTGTACACAAGTGTTTCTAGGTGTGACAAGACAAGGAGGGGGAAACGGGGAGGACAAAACAACATTCTTACTAAGCCTTGTGTCATTCAGATCGCACAAGCACAGTGAAGGGGAAAGGGAAAAGTGCAAAGTGGGGGTGGAGGAGAAGTGCAGGTAATCAAAGTGCAGTCAGCGGGTGGCTCAGTGCAGGTAATCAGAAAGTGCAGCCAATGGGTGGCTCATAAGTGCTGAGAGAGGAGACTGTAGGTTTACAGATACAGACCACAAGATTCTGGGGGAGCCAAGAGGCAGTGCGAGGTGGAACTGGACAGGCAGGGACCTGGACTCAATTTCAGGGGGTGGCCAGGTGACCAGTGCGTAGAACAGATGGGTCATCAGCAGGGGAGAGGAAGAGGGAAAGCGGAAACGAGGAGGAAGGTCATGAGTTGGTTCAACTGAAGTTTGAGAGAGGCAGGGAGGCTGTTCCAGATGGAGGCCCCAGCCGAAGTAAGAGATATGCCCCCAACTCTATGCTTGGAAAAGCGACTGACCCCCAGAGAGTTGGAGGTGGAGATGGGAGATACTTAGGAAGAGAGGGTTGGAGGAGGTGGGCCTGGCCAGCCTTTATCTCAGGTAGATGTGTCCATTGTGAGCTCCCGCTAGATCCTGTGCATTAAGATCCTGAGTGTGACAGAGAGCCTTATTTGAAGAGAAAAGCTCCCTACATGCGTGTGAACCTCGGCGGAGATTGTTGCACTGCTTCTTGCAGTCATCCGAGACATACAGGAGGAGGACTAGACCACGGAGGACAGGGGATAGAAGCACGCAAAATTCTGCCCAAGGAATCTGAGAGATAGTGTGGACAAGGAGCACATAGACTCGTGACAGAAAGAGCCTGTTGGCCCTCTGGAGAATCACAGGAGCCGCGGTGTGGCATTGCAGATAAGTGGCAAGCGTGGCGGGCTGTAACCATGACCTGCGTGGCGTCTGCACAGTGAGAGGGGGTGGACACTGCGCAGTGGCTGAGGGGGGAAGTGGAGAGACAAGAGTTGGTGTATAGCAGCAAGATCGTAGAGACGTTGCGCCGTAACAGCAGAGGAAACGGCTCCCGGTCCCTTCACCCATAACTGCATATAAAGTGCCAGAAAGGCATATGAAAATATGTACCTCTGTGACTGCCTTACATTAAACATTGGGTAAACGGGAGGGAGAGCCCAAAACAATAGCACAGGACAAAGGGCTATCAGTGGAAGAAAAACACGAGGGGGCGTCCTGTCTATGGAAGTCAAAGCTTATTGCAATTTGATTATATGCAAAAGAAATTCGGGGTGTATCTAATCCTCTATTGTAGCCTTATTTCTGCATATCCAGAGGATAGGTGTACAAACAAAGGAGTAATAATACACATGCACTCGTATAAATTAAAACTGGGAGTGGTTTTTATTTTCTCTCCTCCGTCATTAAATCACTTTTTTTAAAAAGAAACAAAAATTGGATTGCCCAATATGAAAGACAGAAATTGCATTTATACAATTGTTCCGCATATTCAAAAACATGGTGCATGGAGACTTTTGCGGCATGCATTAAACAGAACCTGAATGAATGGATACATGAATATGCCGTATGCTGACATTCTTTAAGGAAGACCCATGTACAGGCAGATTTTTCTTGTATTTAGTACATTTCTTGTTCTTCTCATAATTCACCTAATATCAACACCAGGTAAGTAACATGTTTACCTCAAATGGATAGAAACAACATAATCAATTATTGCTCTAAACACAGGACCTTGGATAGGTCTGACAAAAGCCAGGCTAGAGGGTGACCAAAGTGGATCGACGTCCCTGACATGAATCGAACCCAAGATTGTAAAGCGGGGGGGGGTCCCTGGACGTTTCGGCTAAACAGTGGGTCACAGCCTTCTTCATGGAGCCAAGGTATGAAATCCCCTGTGAAAGATGAAGGGGAATTATGGTTAAAACACCATATGTGATGCCGAGGTACAGTGTATAATACAGTCAAATATTACATTGATAAGATACTAAAGGACAAACAAAGAGGTAGATTGAAGTTTGTACACCTATAACATCACCAACTCCCTCAATTTCAAAGAAAGTTGGTGGGTGTACAAACTTCAATCTACCTCTTTGGGGCTCAATGAAATAGAACCACATCACTATTTTTAAACTTGCCCCCCTCGACACTCTATTGCATTTGAGCTCGGGACATGTGCCCAGTTTACTTCAACCCCGAGCTCCCCTCTGTGCAGCCCATTATTTGCCGGTGAGCTCTGGAGGCTCCAGTACCCTCCCCCTCCTGAGCCCAAGCGCTCCAGCTTGTTCTAAGTCCTTGTCCCTCCACATTTTTCTGCCCCTATACTAACATCCTCAGCATTTGCTTAGGTTCGACGTATTTGCGGATTTATGGGTAATATTCTGCCCTCCCTACCATAAGCACCGGGTTGCTATGACGCCGCTCCCCCCGCGCATGCGCCGGGAAGCGGCGTCTCTCACTTCTGAACATGCGCACATCTCCACTGTGCATACAGCTTCATTCCGTACTGCTCTTCACTCACGATCGCACACGTCTGCTGCGGCTCGCGCTTACAAGGTAAGAGCAGCTCCTGCCCTGCATTTTTAGGCCATTGCTTATGCTCGCAGCCTTTACATACCCTTACCATCTTTCGGGGTGTTTGTCTTTGTTTCTTTAGACTCAAGTTATTCCGGTCTTCTACTGGCTATTTGGTTTTCTTAGCCCGCTTTCCATTTCCATTTGAACCTCAAGCTACCTACCCGCTGGGAGATCAGCTCTCTTACCAAGGTAATCAGCTCCTGCATTCCCTGGTGTTCTACCACAATTGGCTCTCACCTATTTTCACATGACATATCACCAGGGGCATTTACCCACTTGTGCCTTATTGCACTTTCCTGTTTCTTCCAGCTTCCTGATGCTAGAAGCTTCCGAATTATTTCCATTAAAGTTTTCCGTCGGAATTCTTTAAATTCAGCCACCTGGCTAGCACCCAGGTTCCAGTCCTGTGTAAGGTCAGTACTTGACCATCAATATGAGTTTACCAGAGCCTTTCTAAATTGTTTGTCCTTTAGTGTCTTATCAATGTAATATTTGACTGTATTATACACTGTACCTTGGCATCACATATGGTGTTTTAACCATAATTCCCCTTCATCTTTCACAGGGGATTTCATACCTTGGCTCCATGAAGATGTCATGCCGCCGTCTTTTGGTGGTCGCTGGCGGTTATGGAAGGCTTGGCGTTGGCGGCGCCATTAGATTGTTCCGTGTTTTTTCCTTTCACTTCCTGGTTTGACGGTCTAGTCTTTTTCTCTTGTTTCCGTATTTAACCACGCCCTCCCCTGGGCTCTGTGCGTTGCAAATTTGTTTCCTTTTCCTGGTTGCCGTGCTACTTTGTTTTCCGTGCCTTTTCCTGTTGCCTTTTTCCGCGGAGTCTATCGCGGTATCCTTTCACTCAGCTTCTCCCCCTTCCTTCCCTTTTTCTGCCTTTCCGTGCTCTCGGTCCTCTTACCTTTCGGGGTTTCTCCTCTCCTTCCTTTCTCCCGGATCTCGTTCCTGGTTCCTGGCGGTGCTTCCATTCCAGTCCCTCGCACTGCTCCTAGTTCAGTATCAGCATCTCTGGACTATCCAGCTTACTGCCGCACCAAGAGACTTACCTTGATTCTCCTGCTCCGTTTTTTTCCTGCATTTCCCGGGCTCTCCAGTCATCTCTTCCTGCACAGCATCCGTACCAACTACATCCGTAGAGAGGTTTTTTTTAGCGGCTGCTTTTTTCCTCTCGTCTTGGTTTCTGCGGGACGGGGGCCGGCTGCTTCCCTGTTTATCAGGGGATCAGGGTGGCTTCTTCCCGCGGACGGCCGTACCTCTTCACAAAGAAGAAGAAGCCCAAGAACAAGGCCTCCAGACGAGAAACCGTTCCGAAAGAGACAGGTGAGGAGAAAGGGGAGGTGGACGTTGATTTATCAGATTTGGAGGATAATCCGCTGGTTCCCATCATCCATGACAGTTTGCAACGCCCAAAAGAGATTCCAATGTCTATTCCGGAACAGGTCCAAGAGCTGCTCACCGCAATGCAGAATGTGACATTAGAATTACAGGCGGTGAAGGCCGAAAACGCTGCTTTAAGACAGCGAGTCGACCACTTAGAACAGTCCCGGAGTGACCTGCCTCCCATGCCCTTAGCCTGCGGTAAATATGATGGTTTACCTACTAGATTTAAGGAATTCATGGAGGCTTGCATAATCTATTTCACCTTCAGACCTCAGACATATGCCTCAGATGCAGCCCGCATAGGTTTTCTGATTTCTAACCTTACGGGTAACGCTCTTTCCTGGGCTACTCCGCTTGTGACCAGTGCCAGCCCGTTACTACACGATTACGCCGGTTTCACCGCCCAGTTCAAATTGGCCTTCGAGAGGCAAGAGATTGCGGTAGTCGCCAGTGAACAGTTACTGGACATTCGACAGGGAAGTTCAGATCTTCTGTCCTATATCTCCCGCTTTAAACGGGTGGCTGCAGACGCAGGCTGGCAAGAGAACACTCAGTACACCATTTTTTGCCGAGGATTAAGGGAAGACCTTAAAGATGAATTAGCAAGGGTAACCAGACCAGCCACTTTAACCGACTTGTGGTCTACAGTGGTTCAGCTGGATTTCCGTCTCTCAGAACGGCGGTCTGAACGTCGAAAACAGCGTGGATTTCCTGCTACGCCTGATCCTGGGATTACCTCTCCTTCTCCTACCTGTATGTTGAAAGAAGAGCCAATGCAAATTGGGACTACTCGAGGGCCACTCACCTCGGAAGAAAGAAGAAGACGCAGGGAGAACAACCTGTGTATGTATTGTGGATCTAACCAGCATATTCTTAGAGACTGCCCTAATGTACCACCAAGACGTTCGGGAAACGCCAGTCCTCGGAGCTAGTAGGGACAAGTTACCGAGGGGGATTTCCTGGTCCCTTCGTTTCTTTATCAGTCACACCCATGCTTACTACAAAAGACAACCGTCTCATGGTAGTCGGAGTAGAGTTATGCATCTCTCAGCAGTCCTATGAGGTTCTGGCTCTACTGGATTGCGGCGCTGCTGGTTGCTTTATGGACTTGGTTTGGGCGGAAAAGGTCGGTATTCGCCGTTTGCAGAAAGACGAGGACCAAAAGGTGGAAGGTGTGATGGTAGACCACTCAGCTCGGGTCTTATCACCCATACCACATCTCCTATGCAGAAGAAGATCCTACATCACAACGAAACCATTCAATTCGACCTTATCCGAGCAGCACATTTTCCAGTAATCCTGGGAATCTCTTGGCTTCGGAAGCATAACCCGACCATTGATTGGACAAAGAATCAACTGTCATTTACTTCAACATTTTGTCGTCGGTCATGTTCTTCGCAGACCATGCATACTTCTGTCCACATTTTTCCAGATATAACCTCCAGTTCAGATGTATTGAAGGTAAACAGCATCCCTAAAGAATATCTCCGCTATCAGGAGGTGTTTACGGACGATGGCCCGCAGGAGTTACCTCCTCATAGACCAGAGGATTGTCAGATCATCCTCCAGCCCAATGCTGTTGTCCCTTTTGGACGAATGTTTTCTCTTTCTCTTAAGGAAAAGAAGGCTCTCAAGGAATATCTGGATTCTAATTCACATCATGGCCTGATCCGACCTTCATTCTCTCCCGCTGGGGCTTCACTTTTTTTTGTTCCAAAGAAAGGTTCCAATGAACTTCGTCCTTGCATTGATTATAGGGGCCTAAACCAAGTCACGCTTAGGGATAGGTATCCCATGCCACTTATCGGAGACATTCTGAAAGCAGTTCAAGGGGCGAAAGTCTTTTCCAAAATCGATTTAAGAAGAGCCTACCACCTTTTGCGGATACGAGCAGGTGATGAATGGAAGACGGCCTTTCGCACTCCCTTCGGACACTACGAATATTGTGTCATGCCCTTTGGCCTAGTCAACGCTCCATCGATATTCCAAAGATTCATGGATCGCATCTTTTCTGATCTACTTTTCCATAGTGCCGTCGTCTATCTTGACGACATTCTGGTTTATTCTAAAAACGCCCAACTAAATTCTGATCACCTCCACCAAGTCCTTCAAAGACTGCGAGACAATCTACTTAAGGCCAATGCTGATAAATGCATTTTTCAAGCCTCCGAGGTCAACTACCTTGGCTTTATCCTGTCTTCGGAAGGAATCCGCATGGATCCCACTAAGATCGACGCCATATTGCAATGGCCTACACCCCATTCCATCAAAGACGTCCAAAGGTTTCTAGGGCTAGCCAATTTTTATCGCAAATTCATCCAAGGTTTCTCGGATCGAGTTCTTCCCATTATGAGGCTGTTAAAAAAGTCTTCAATGCCCTTTATCTGGTCTTCTGAGGCAAACCGAGCTTTCCAACGACTTAAGGAGGAATTCTGTTCTGCCCCGGTACTTCGTCAACCAGATCAGAATCTAAGATTCATTGTGGAGACTGACGCCTCCTCTGCGGCGATTGGTGCAGCTCTTCTACAGGAACATGAAGGTTTGGAGTATCCTGTTGCCTACATGTCCAAGACACTGAATGACAGCCAGACACACTATTCGGTGATAGAAAAAGAACTCCTGGCCATGAAATCCGCATGCGAAGAATGGAGACATCTCCTACAAGGAGCAAACCATCCCTTTGAGATCAAAACTGACCACAAGAATCTTAAAATTCTACAAAAGATGGAATGTGTCAACTACCGTCAGGCTCGCTGGGCGCATTTTTTCTCCCAGTATGATTTCACATTGACTTACTTACCAGGTTCCAAGAACATACTAGCTGGTGCCCTTTCTAGAAAGCCATATCCAGACGTTTCTCAGAAGGAATTTCCCAGTCTCATGCTTCCTGAGGTCAAGGTAATCTGTTCGGTGGAGTCTTTCTTAGAAAGGGTCCGCAAGGCCACGCGGTCCACCTCTCCTCTCTCAAAGGACCTATCCATTCAAGATGGTTTATGTTTCAAGCAACAGCGATTGTTTCTGCCAGACAGATTCACCCGTCAGTCGGCTTTAAAGTGGTGCCACGATGATCCAACGGCAGGACACAGAGGTGTTAAGAACACTTTGGAATTGCTTCATCGCAGGTTCTGGTGGCCCGGTATGGCCAAAGATGTTTCAACCTACGTCAATCATGTCCGGTATGCTGTCGATCCAAGCATTGCACTCAAAAGTCGATTGGATTTCTCCAACAACAGGACCTTCCCAAGAGACCCTGGAGTCTTATTTCCACAGATTTTATTGTGGATCTGCCACCCTCGGAAGGTTGTTCATGCATCATGGTAACAGTCGACTGCTTCACTAAGATGGCACATTTCACTCCCTTGGCTGGTCTTCCCACTGCCGCTGAGATGGCGGCTGTATTTGCCAGAGAAATATTTCGCTTACATGGTACTCCAGACAAGATTATTTCTGACAGAGGTTCTCAGTATACTTCAAAGTTCTGGAAGGAGCTTTGTGAGAGACTGGGAATGGAACGTGCATTGTCATCTGGCTTCCACCCACAGACTAACGGGCAGACTGAAAGAACCAATGTCACGCTGGAGCAGTATCTTCGATGCTTCACAAATGCCCAACAGGATAATTGGGTTAGTCTGTTGGTCACCGCGGAATTTGCCTATAACAATGCCAAACACAGTGGCACTGGTCTCAGTCCTTTCTCTTGTTCCTATGGTTTCCATCCCAGCTTTATTCCTTCTCTCTCCTTTCCTCCTTCTACCACTCCATCTGTGGATGCCCTACTTACCAGTATCTCGGAGGCTCACAAGTCTGCTACAGGATGTTTGCGGGCAAGCAGTCTTCGGTATCGATCATACTGCAATCTTAAGCGTCAGCCCGTTCCGGCATGGCGGAGGGGCACCAAGGTCTGGTTATCTACTAGGTTTCTGCCTCGCTGGCTTCGCCCCTCTAAACTGTCTCCCCGGTACCTGGGTCCTTTCCCTATACTTCGGCAGATCAACCCCGTGGCTTTCCGCCTCCGGTTGCCCAAACACATGCACCGTCTCCATCCTGTGTTTCATTCCTCTCTCCTGAGGGAATGTAGGGGTGATCCCTACCATCGTCCTTTGCCACGGGACCCGGTCCCCAAGGTGGTTCCTTCCGATGAGTATGAGGTGGCCTCCGTTCGTGACTCCCGCTATCGGCGAGGTCGCTTGGAGTATCTCATCCACTGGAAAGGGTACCCCCACTCAGAGGACTCCTGGGAACCGGTGTCTCATGTGCACGCTCCGGCGTTGATTCAGCGGTTTCACTGTCTGTTCCCAGGTAAGCCAGGGGGGTGTCCCTTGGGGGGGGCATACTGTCATGCCGCCGTCTTTTGGTGGTCGCTGGCGGTTATGGAAGGCTTGGCGTTGGCGGCGCCATTAGATTGTTCCGTGTTTTTTCCTTTCACTTCCTGTTTTGACGGTCTAGTCTTTTTCTCTTGTTTCTGTATTTAACCACGCCCTCCCCTGGGCTCTGTGCGTTGCAACTTTGTTTCCTTTTCCTGGTTGCCGTGCTACTTTGTTTTCCGTGCCTTTTCCTGTTGCCTTTTTCCGCGGAGTCTATCGCGGTATCCTTTCACTCAGCTTCTCCCCCTTCCTTCCCCTTTTCTGCCTTTCCGTCCTCTCGGTCCTCTTACCTTTCGGGGTTTCTCCTCTCCTTCCTTTCTCCCGGATCTCGTTCCTGGTTCCTGGCGGTGCTTCCATTCCAGTCCCTCGCACTGCTCCTAGTTCAGTATCAGCATCTCCGGACTATCCAGCTTACTGCCGCACCGAGAGACTTACCTTGATTCTCCTACTCCGGTTTTTTCCTGCATTTCCCGGGCTCTCCAGTCATCTCTTCCTGCACAGCATCCGTACCAACTACATCCGTAGAGAGGTTTTTTTTAGCGGCTGCTTTTTTCCTCTCGTCTTGGTTTCTGCGGGACGGGGGCCGGCTGCTTCCCTGTTTATCAGGGGATCAGGGTGGCTTCTTCCCGTGGACGGCCGTACCTCTTCACAAAGAAGAAGAAGCACAAGAACAAGGCCTCCAGACGAGAAACCGTTCCGAAAGAGACAGGTGAGGAGAAAGGGGAGGTGGACGTTGATTTATCAGATTTGGAGGATAATCCGCTGGTTCCCATCATCCGTGACAGAAGAAGGCTGTGACCCACTGTTTAGCCGAAACGTCCAGGGACCCTTCCACCTTCTGTTGTTATGCCCCCCCCTTTACAATCTTGGGTTCGATTCATGTCAGGGACGTCGATCCACTTTGGTCACCCTCTAGCCTGGCTTTTGTCAGACCTATCCAAGGTCCTGTGTTTAGAGCAATAATTGATTATGTTGTTTCTATCCGTTTGAGGTAAACATGTTACTTACCTGGTGTTGATATTAGGTGAATTATGAGAAGAACAAGAAATGTACTAAATACAAGAAAAATCTGCCTGTACATGGGTCTTCCTTAAAGAATGTCAGCATACGGCATATTCATGTATCCATTCATTCAGGTTCTGTTTAATGCATGCCGCAAAAGTCTCCATGCACCATGTTTTTGAATATGCGGAACAATTGTATAAATGTAATTTCTGTCTTTCATATTGGGCAATCCAATTTTTGTTTCTTTTAAAAAAAAGTGATTTAATGACTGAGGAGAGAAAATAAAAACCATTCCCAGTTTTAATTTATACGAGTGCATGTGTATTATTACTCCTTTGTTTGTACACCTATCCTCTGGATATGCATAAATAAGGCTACAATAGAGGATTAGATACACCCCGAATTTCTTTTGCATATAATCAAATTGCAATAAGCTTTGACTTCCATAGACAGGACACCCCCTTGTGTTTTTCTTACATTAAACATTGGCCTGGCAGCAAGATTGCATTGTGTGATCACTGCTCCCCTGGGCTTCCCAAATATGCAAGCAGAGAGCAGAAGCCCTGAGTGCACACAGAAGACTCCCCAGAGACAATACACAGAAAAGTGCGATGATGAGTGGAATCGAGCCCCCCCCAGCACATGAGACCTCAGGAAACGTGGGTGGAGTGTAAGAGAGACGTGCAAGCTGGGAACCACTGAGATGGGGCGGAAGAAAACCCCAAGCAATCAAGAAGATACCAGAACATAGTGAATGGCAAACGAAGAAGACACAATATAGCCACTAAGCTCACCTGTCTGAATGGCAAAGAGTGCTTGCAAGGCAAAGAACGCTACCCCAAGTACCCCCAAGAGAAGTGAGAAATAAAAAGTGAGGCTAACCATTGCTAGACGGCGCACATAGGAAATCAGATGCCCCATAGGATCATAGAAATTTGGATCGAGCGACAAAATGGCTACGCCTGGGCCCGTGCCTGAACCAGTACAGGGTGCAAGCAGGACACATGGTCCTAGTGCCTCCTTTGGTGCCAAGAGCATAAACAACACCATCAACAAAACGGAAAGTAGCACACTCAGTAGGTCCCCAGACAGAGATAGGTGCACCATAGCTGGGTGGCTGCCACCAAAGGCTCAGTTCCCCCTAAAAGGAATCCAGAGTACCGAGGGAGCTTGGAGAAGCGAAAGCACAGATAGACACCCCGGATGCCGGAAGGGAGGAGAAAGATGGCTGCTCAGCCCAAACAGGCAACGATGGACACCTATACCAGGAAACATAATCCAAAAACAGACTCTGCACCCCCGGGAGAGGATCCGGAGACAAGTGAACCGGAGCCCCAACACATGGCCAGTGAGAATAAGATCCTGGAGGCGATTACAGCCATGGGCACGTCCATGCAGACGCACATAGGAGAATTAAAAAGCGACCTAAGTCTCCTGCGTCAGGATGTATCCAATCTTGCTGGCAGAGTTGGGGAAACTGATCAAAAACTAGACGAGACAGCAACCATCACCAAAGAACTGCAGTCGACGGTCCGAGACTTAACAACCAAAGTCAGAATGCTGCAGGAGAGAGCCGAAGATGCAGCGGGACAAGCGCGAAAGAGCAACATTAGAATCCTGGGACTACCGGAGGGGGCAGAGGGCAGATTTCCCTCCCCCCGGGAGCTACTCCGAGACCAATTATAGCAAAAATCCTTAATTACCAAGACAAAGAGAAAATCCTGGCCCACTCCAGTTCCGGCAGAATAATCAGGAGAGACGCGGCTACTCTGGCAATATATCCAGATTACACAATTCAGGTCCAAAGAAGAAGAGCTCAATACATACCAACTAAAGAAAGACTCGGGAGTCACGACATCAAATACATGCTCCTCTATCCCGCCAAATAAAAAAATCTGTATAGCGGGAAATCACTCTTCTTCGAGATGCCAGAGGCAGTAAATGAATGGATGGATGAACACAACATGGGTCAGATTCCGGAAACGCAAGAAGATCCACACCGTCACAACAAGTGATACAAGAACATAAATATGAAACTGTCAACACAACAATAAGGAGACAACATAAGCAGGAATCTCACACTTTAGGCTACTAATACCCGCACAAAGAGAAGAACCCAAGGCCTGGACAATCACGAAGGTCACGAGCTACAGGGAACCTACTCCCACTCACCCTGGTCATTCCTGCTCAACATGCCTGGGCACCCAGCCCCACACTTATATGGACTAAGAGTACTCCTCAGTGCTCGACCACCGATCTCCTGAGATGCATCAGGAACTATCGGTGGCGTTGCCTCTACGGAACTACGTCGCTGGGCAGCACCAAATTGAATGTTATGTTAAAGTTCAGAGGTTAACAACACAGTTAAGACCACACCAAAGACGAAATAGCCAGAGAAGATGCAACACAGAAAAACTCCAGGGATCAACAGGACAATCGGAGACAATCAGGAAGAATTCAGAGAAACTAGAGAAAATACAAACTGAGGGGAAAAGTGAACAATGCAGAAATGGGTGAAGACCTAAGGTCATATATCTAGAAGTACAAGGGTGTCCCAAATCTATGAGAAGAGACACTTGGAAAAGCCCACCAGACAGAGACAAAGGCATGGAAGTAGAAGTAAGCCCAGATGTCGGAAACCCTAAAAATAGCCACGTGGAATGTGCATCTCCTCAACAACTATGTCAAAAGGATGAGCGTGATGGCATACTTATGGCAAAAAGCAGTCCACATTGCCCTGCTTCAGGAAACACACTTAACACCAGCTAAGCAGACACATATACTTAGTATATGGAAAGGCAGAGGGTTTGGGTCGGCATACACCAGCTATGCTAGGTGAGCGTTATATGGATCGCCCCAGGAGTGCCGCTTCAGGTACTAAACACGCATTCAGATCTGGAGGGAAGAGTAATACTACTGCACGGATTCTTAGAGAAAAATGAGATCTGTACAATAAACACCTATGCGCCCAATCATAACATAGCAGCATTCTACCGCTCATTGTACACCATTCTAGTCCCATACAGATGCATGCTGTGGATCTGGGGAGGGGATTTCAATTGCATACTAGACTCCTCTTTTGACAGGTCAGTGGCCACATCCTGACCACTCCCCCACTCCCCCTTGTCTAAAACACTGAATACACTAGTGCGAGATCTGGAACTCCAGGAAGTATGGAGGTGGGTGCACCTGGACAAACAAGAATTCCCATACTTCTCGAGTGTACACAAGACTTACATGAGAATAGATGATATCTTTACAGGGAAAGAACACCTAGGGAACATCGTAGGGGCCTCGTATGAGGGAAGAACGCTATCCAACCATTCACCAATGATTGTAGAATGGACACTCACCAGCCATCCAGCCACCATTCCCACGTGGAAAGTGAGGGCAGAATCACTTTGTGACAACAGCTTCAGGGAAGAATTAAGGCTTCATGTGGAACAATACTTAACCATAATCCAGGGAGCCTTGAGGACACCCGAATAGTAAGGGAGGCCTTTAAGGTATTGGTAAGAGGGGCTGCCATAGCTAAAGTGGGGGGGGGTCCAAAAGGATCTGACACGCCAGATAACAGCAGTAGAAGCTGAGATTAAAACACTGGAAAGGACAGACCCGATGTAAAGAGACACATAAAGCACCCTCATAGCACTGAGACAAAAATGCATTGAAAAGTGGGAAACTTTAACTTTGCAAAAAACACAGAAAAAATACATGGCCAGGAAGATAAACCCAGTAGACTCTTGGCTTGGTCAGGGACCAAAACACTAAGGGGGTGACAGTGGAGATAGCGAACGAGTGTGGGACCATCTGGAGATCGCAGAAGGAGATTAATAACACCTTTAGGGATTTCTACTGTAGACTGTATGAAGACAACACACACCCCAGAGATGCAGAAGTAGTAGAAACCTTAGAGGACATAGGACTACCCGTAGTGATAGAATAGCAGAAAGAGATGCTAGACGCCCCCCTAACTATAGAAGAGATACAAGGGATTATTGCTGCACTGCCCACTGGAAAAACTCCAAGAAGCGACAGACTTCTGGCAGAATTTATAGAGAATACGCTGATTTAATAACCCTGCAATTACTCTCTGTACTCGAAGAGGCATACAAGAGAGGAGCTCTGCCCGATACAATGGAGCAAGTGATGATACTCTCCATCCTAAAACCTGGTAAAGATAAAACTTTGTGAATCCCAAAGGCCTATAGCACTTATCAATTAGGACACCAAAATCCTCACTGCAGTATTTGGGGAAAGGCTTAAAAGAGTAATCACAACACTAGTACACCCAGACCAGCCGGGCTTTGTCCCGGGCACGGCCACAACAGAGAACCTAAGGTGACTTCTGGCGGTAATAGATAGAACACGCAACTGGCCAGGGGGCTGCAAAGTGGTGGCATTAGATGCCATCAAGGCATTAGATTCTGTGAGATGGGAATGGCTGTTTGCCTCCCTGGAGCAGTATGGAATGGGGCATATATTTATGAGATGGATATGGATGCTCTACTCGACACCATCCGCAAGAGTACGTACAGTGACGCACATCTCGAACTCCTTCCCGATCCGGAGAGGCACCAAACATGGCTGCCCCTTCTATATATCCTAGCACAAGAACCCCTAGCAATATGCATGAGGAAAACATTCATAGACACCGGGTTACAGGTAGAAGGTACTCTGCACATAATATCCCTCTATGCAGATGACATGCTGCTATATATAAAACACCTGAAGGACAACGTAGAAATATACTTGGAAGTACTAGAAAACTTTGCACGGTGGTCAGGGATCTCAATCCGCAAAAGCAAATGCTGCCTGTTCCCTCTAGCAGGATGGGCAGACGTAGAAGAGGATTTCCTCCCCCACCTCGGCATTCGATGGAATCCACACACATTTCCCTACTTGGGCATAAATATATGTCATGACATTAAAGATACCCACACCACGAACACACTAAAAGCAAAAAAGAGCCTAGAAGCAACTATAAAAGACTGGGAAAATCTACCCCTCGCTGTAATGGGAAGAATCTCATTGGTAAAAATGATAGCACTCCCCTGGCTATTGTACCCATTCATTAATGTGCCATACCTCATACCAAAAACCTTTTTCAGAGAATGAAATGCATTGCTAAGCAGCTTCATATGGGGGAAAGTCCGGAAGAGAGTTGCCATCCATGAAAATATTGAGACTACACAGAAGGAGGTGTTTGCCTCCCAAACTTTGAGCTCTATTATCTAGCAGGACAGCTCCAACATGTAGCGAGTTGACTAGCAGACACAGAGATGATAGAATACACCCTGATGAGCTCCATAATAGCCTCCTATCTCCTTAAGGAAGTTTTATGGCTTAGAAAAACCAGATTTGAAGACCCTCCACTGCTTCTACAGCTAGGTAGACAGATATGGGCGAGAACAAAAAAGATACTGAAAGTAGTAGAGCCATATTCCCCCCAGATCCCACTATTGGCCATACATGGAACTAGCAGTGAATACCTTAAGCTCAGTTGAACACACTGGGAAGACAAAGGGCGAAGCACAGTAAGAGACCTCTCCCCTACGAGGAAGCTACTGGAGTTCCAGGACCTAGTTGAAGCGCACGAAATACACCAAGGCCAATACAGATCTACATACAGAAAATCCAGTATTAGGACTGCTGTATGACATTTCCAAGGGGAGGTCATATGGTCTCCAGGTTATATCAGGTACTCTTGGAGACGATACCAAATTATTTGCACAAAGGGAAGCTCCCATGGGAAGCAGAGATAGAAAAGGAAATTACGGGAAAGGAGTGGTCCAAAGCAGTGATATACCCCAAAAAGGTCTCCAGAAACGCTAGGCTGAAACAGATCCAACTCTACATATTCCACAGGGCGTACATGACAGCCCTAGAGGATATCACAATTCCCGGAAGCTGGTATACAGAGCTGTCCACGATGAGGAGTAGATGATGCAGGAATGGGACATATGTTCTGGTCTTGCCCAATAATGCAGATATACTGGCAAGACATTGAACAGCGCCTACGACAAAAGGGGATAAAAGATCAAGAATGGACAGCTGAGGCCTGCCTCTTGGGGATCTATAGGTAACGATGGAAAGACAGGGCCATGAAAAGAATGATAGCCCTGGCGTGGATACTGGCCAAGGGGCAAATAGCAATGAAGTGGAAGTCCAAAGAGGGGCTGAGTACAGAGACATGGTGAAAAGATCTGGAAAGATGGGCTATGGCGGAGACGGCCGTGTGGTATGAAGCACTGGGAGTGGGGAGTCGAGATGCTCACTAGATATCACGTCATGGAACACACTTGTGCATGAATTGTTCACCTCACCAGATGACAAACCCCCCTAAATATCACACTTAGCATAAAGACAATTGGATGAGAGCTAGAGAAAACCAACATGATTAACATCTCATTTATTACTCAATCATTGGACAGACTGACCCTTGGAGCTAGTATTTCTATAATATGGACTGTGGTCATAGTTATTGTTTGTATTGGGTTAAGGAGGGCGTTGGGGAAAGAGAAAGGGAGGGGACATGAAAATAGCCCAAACTCTAGGCAATTAACTAATATGTTTATCTATACTTGTGAAACTTCTAATGAAAATATTTTTAAAGGAAGAGAGAGTTGGAGGTAGTGCGGTCCCAGAAAGCCTTGTGGACAATGCAGAGGGTCTTGAACTTGATCCTTGCTGCCACTGGGAGCCAATGAAGAGATTTCAGAGCTGGAGAGATACAATCTTGAGGCCAAGGACAAGTCTCGCAGTCCTGTTATGGATAAATTGTAGAGGACAGAGAGAAGAGGCAGGAAGATTTAGAAAGGGGCTGTTGCAATAGTCCAGCCTTGAAAGGACCAGAGCTCTGGAGACAGTGAGCTTCTGGGGGAAAGTGAGGAAAGGAAGAATACCTCTGAGGAAGTGCAGTTGATAGTTTGACTTCTTAGAGATGTCAGAGATGTGAGGAGAGAAGGAGAGGGTGGAGTCGAAGATGACCCCAAGGTTCTTAGCCGCACAGGTAGGAGCAGGAAGAGGACCCAGAGTGGGAAACCAAAGAGAGAGAGAGGAAAGGAGGGAGCTGGTGTTCCGATGAGGCGGATCTCCGTCTTACTGGTATTAAGGCAGAGATTGTTGGCAGCACACCACTCCTGAATTGCACATAGACAGTCTGAAATGAGAGAAGGAGTAGAGGCGGCCGAGAGGAGCCTGAAAAAGACCTGGGTGTCATCCGCATAACACTGAAAGTTGTAACATAGAGCAGCGATGCAGTGGGAAAGAGGGGATAATTATTGGTTGCACAGCCAGGGAGAGAGGTTAAACCCCTAGGGAACACCACAGGTAGACAGAGCGATAGAAAAGAGGAAGGACCCCAGTTGGACCTTAGGGGTTCGGTCAGTGAGAAAGGAGGTCAGCCAGTCCAGGGCCTGATCAGTGATGCCCAGGTTATCACAGAGGCGTTTGAGCAGATTGGCATGGTTGACCGTGTTGAAAGCAGAAGAAAGATCGAGGAGAATGAGGACAGAAGGAAGGTTAGAATCCAGGTTCGAGAGCAGGTCTTCACGGATGTTCAGGAGAGCAGTTTCCCTGTTTCTGGTCGCTCTGAAGCCAGAGTGATGGTCATGAAGACAACCAACAGATTCAGTATGAAGGTTAAGCTGGGAGACAAACAGCTTTCCCAAGAGTTTGCCTACGAAAGGAGTAATGTCTCCCCCTAGCACAGAATAAAGCTTATATTGGTTTTGCCATGAATGACGCTTGCATCTATCATGAAACCTTGTCTAAGGCAGTTAATTTGATTGCCCTGTTAAAGACTTCATCATTGCCTTGCTAGAAACCGAGTACTTGGTAATCCACTGCATTACATGATCTGAAAGTGTGCAAGAGAAAGTGCTTTAGCATGTGGGCAAAAACAGGTTCCACTATAGACAGGGACATTTACATCAAAGCATCAGGACAAGACAGGACTTAGACAGTAGGGGTTAACATTCAATATCTACTATCCAGGGTCAGGGACACCTGGGTCATGGTGGAGGATGAAAACAAGACTAGCGAGAAGAACAGCCCTATGGCCCACCAAGACGATAATAAAAATCCTTGAACCATTACTGTGTCTTGCAGTGATTATTTTACCATCTGTGACAATAGGTCTTGTACATCGTAACCTACTAGGAGAGGTAGGGTGGCCTTCTTTGCACCTGGCTCAGTTTCTCTGATGGCCGTTAAGTTGTCTATAGGGCTCAACCAAATTGTCCACTTGGGCCTGTGGGAAGAGGCGTCTTGGACAGCATCAAACTTTGGCAGAAGAGGTAGACTAAAGCCTTTTTTGCAGGGTATTTTGGGGGTCAACACATTTGTATTGAGTTGATCCTATCAGGGAATGCAAGATGTGGATACTGACATAAGCGCCTCACAAGAGATCAACAATCATACTTCAAATATGGACAAAATTTGCAGTCAGCAACAGTATGACATTGGCATTTTAAAGAGGGGAACGAAGAGAACTAACTATTTGGCTGCACTGCCTGAGAATTCCTGCTTGAACATGGGGTTGGTCCGCTTTATTTATCAAGTGGTGACATCAACAGTCACCTGCTTGCGGGTGCCTGTGTGAGTTGGTGTTAGGTTGGACAGGCCGGGTGAAGCCATATGTCAAATGTCAATACCTAACAAATACATGCAGTGATTTTCTGCGGCATCAGCCTCCCATCTCTCCTGCAATACTTCTTAATTCTGTCTGATGGAAAAAGTATTTGGATTGCGCGCCACCATGCAAAGGATAAATACAGTGCCCAGGCATGCCACCTGTCTCTTGGCTGTAATGAGAGTCATCCTTCAACACCCCTACCGGAGGCAATTTTTGGCCTTGAACTCATGCCATTCAGGCAGCGGTCATTCCTCTTAACTTCACTATGGGCAGCAAAGGGAGGCATCTATATGGAAAGTAGGCTTAATGAATACAGAAGATGTCTCTCACCCTAAGGATCCAGGTTCTCATCTCATAAACAGTTGGTCGGCTCACATTGGATAGCTATATGTAGGCTTTTCTGGGTCCCATGCCCACAGAGGACAAACAGAGGCTGTCCATTTGGCCCAATTCTGCTTTTTCGTACATCTTGATCTGCCAATGTGATATGATATCATAAGTCATTTATAATGCACATGTCCACAATGTGCTGCCTCCAATAGCCTTGGGTAACGCACAAGTTCCAAATTTCAACTTCTCACCCTCGACACTCTCTACCTTCAGGGTCTTCAGGGTGGCACTTCATGACCTGCTCTCCATGCATCTCTTTAAACTGATGGCAATCTTTGTGGCTTAGTCGCATTTCTGCTTCCACTGGCAGCTTCTGCTTAGGGCTGGCTTCGCCCACCTGAACCTTACTATTCTGTCTTCTCCCATTATTACCACCCCTGACGTATTCCTCTTCACATCTTTGGCTAGTTTCACTTGAGGGCAGTACCTCCTCCACTCTCTGTCCCCTTAATGCTACTTTTTCTTCCAACCTCCTACCACCTTTTCCTCTCACCACCTCCTCCTCTGAGGTCTCACCACATCCTGATGGTACTTCCTGCCACCTTCTTTCACCATCACCGCCTCTGAATTCTCAACATGTCCTCCTCCTGATCTGAATTATTTTTCCAATCTTCAGCCTCTTACACCTGGCTTCTTCTGCCGCTGTCCACTCTAATAACCTCCACTGCTCCACAGTCCTTAGAACTTCCACCAAACTGCCAAACACTACCGTGAAGCCCCATACTGCCAGATTGGCTTGGCTGGCTTTTCTGCTTTCCTCTAGGTGGATTATTTCATTGAAGGTCTGCATCTATGAGCCATGATTGGGTATGGGTTGGGATTGGTTAGCTTCTGGGGACACACCTGTGGTTAACGTGGGTTCAGTGGGAGAGACCACAGATAGATCTAATGCAGCTGCCATCTTGGATTGTATTCGTATCACTCTAAGCCTCCCTGGGTTTTCATGTGCGGGGCTGTTGGTTGTAGTGCTTCCTGCTGGTAATTCAGGTTTTGGACAAATGCTTGGTATGGTCTCTCTTCTATGATATTTGTTTTTAGCAGTGTGGGAGAGGAGAGCATCATACTTTGGTCTGCTTTGGTCATGAAGTACAGTGGAAATTGGAAAACCGCTCCTGCACATTCAGAATGTTGCTGATGGAAATTACTTACTGTCTGAGGCATCGTGAAGTTTACTGTGGGTTCTGCAGGTCTTGAAATAGGTCCCTTTTTTAGGTGCACGCTGAGTCGCCAACTGCTGCAGTGTACATGCCATCTTAACCCTGGCAGAGGCATAACCCGGCCATGTGTCCATTATTGTGCCAACATACATTACTCTTGTTCATTCCTCTTGGCCCCTTCCTTTCCCAACCAGTAAGGTGCAGAATGAGACATGTTTTCTTTTGGCATAAAAAGGATGCAGGTTTTATTTTCACACACATAATAAAACACAGCCAACATCTGTGAAAATTGCTCCGTAGGTGCGGCGACTGCTCCGTGTCCAAAACCTGCTTCCCCCTTTTCCCAACACAGTCCATAGTAGGCACAACTCCCCCAACCCTTCGTGCCTGAGACCCGCCTGTCCCTGCAGGTGTTCCTGGGCTGGGAGAGCGCCGTTTGTTCAGGGGAAGCTGAGCCTCTCATTGTTACCACCAGATGCCCCCGCCATTTAGGCTACCAAGAGGCGCTGGTACGAGAAGAGCAAAGACCCTTCTGGCTTTCCCATGGCTCATTCAGAGTCTGTCTCTTGTCACTGGTCGCCAAAACACTGCCACACCGAATGTGGGTTACCGCCCACCACAGCTCCCCCCTTTCCGACCTCATAATTCCAGTGGCTACTTGGCTAGTTCCAGCAATTACAAGGCCAAGGGTGACAACTGCACTCCTTCCCTGTTATATCCTGCAGGGAACTACCAATTGCTCCGGACCACAAGGTCTTGCTTTTTACCAACTATGATGAAGTTGCACTTCATTCCTTCGATTTTAACCTTCAGCCAACGTTGCCTTCCATCCCCCTTTTCTCGATCACATCCGGCCCCCTGGCCCTTTCATAATCCTCAGCCTTTGCCGAATGTTTTTACTGGGCTGCGGGATTGCCGTTCGTAGCCAGGAGGTGCCGGGCCCTCCTCTTTTAAAATAAACTTCCTTCACCTTACTGTTCCTTACATAGGCCAAAGCTCCTCAGCCCTCGCCTCCCCCCCGGACCCACATCTGGCATTTAAGCAGCTTCTACTCAACCTACCAAACAAACCCGGACCACTGCAACTTGATTAATGACTCCAGAAGGATAAAGGCTAGGTTGGCTTTATCGCCCTGTTTAAGCTAAAGTCCTACTCCTAATGCAAACGATGTACCCCACTCCATTGCTAAAACTTAATAGTCTAGAGATGCTGAATCACTCAGTTTACCTTGCCGCAATGGTAATACCTTACCCCTGTCCCCCAGTCGAAACTTCAGAAATCCTGTTGTCCCCGGGTCATCCCCCACGTTAAACAGACTCTGCCTATCATTAGTTGCAAGCCGCTACTCCTACCGCTGCTTTCTTATTTACACCATCGATTGACTTATCCAACTTATTGTTTTGTACCCATGGCGTTAGATCGTTCCGGTTTAACCTCCCCCTGCACTCAGGCGATATTCCGTTGATTTACTCCTCCCTAAATTGAACTCTGGCCTTCGAGGGAGATAACTTTTCCCCGCATTCAGTGTGCTCCATTGCCCTTTTAGAACTGTTACTGTTAGTGTGAACCGGTGTACTGCCCTCATCTACACCCCCACACTTCCACCGAGCGGCGAGGCACATACACCCCAATGTCTTCCAACTCTGTTTTAAACTCCTACTGATGCTCCCTTAATAATAAGAATAATTATTTGGACACTCAATTGAAAACCGGCCTCCTTGACAGTTAACTTATCCCGAGTTTTGCGCTCCTCTTGTCCTCTCAATGCTGTACTTGAATTAAGGTCCTGGGTGCCACCCCCCCACTTTTGATCCGTGAGGCACGTACCCCCTTCTGCCATCAAACTCTGTCTTACAGCCCTGCTTGCCGCTACCGCCCCTGTGTAGACGCATTTGACCCTTATCTGTGTCACCCCATTATGTAGGTCATTCCAACTGCGGCATCACCGGCAATCAACCCCTTTCCTAGGTCATTCAAATTGTGGCAACACCGGCGATCGATGCCACCAGCGCCTCAGCCTGTGTGTTCCATACCAGAAGCCCCTTAAACTTATGACCAAGCTGCCGTGGGGTCTGTTTGTACAGGCGCCACTACAGTGTAAGAGAGCCCCAACCCCGGTGTCTTAACTGGGTTATAGCCCCACACTACCCTTAACCTCCAGTACACCAAGTGGACGTGCCTTTTTCTAAGGCATTGTTCTACGGACCATATATATACGCCCCAGCACATGACCCATGTGGTTTCCATAGAGGCCTTCATCCACACTACCGCCCCCTAAACGCCAGTGACCACCCTGAGCCTTTACGGGGTCTTTTGCAGACAGACTTACGCTGTGTTGTAACCACCTCAATGTGATCCGTGGCCTTCAACAGCTTGACCTTACCACCTGCAATCGCACCTGCATTGTTTAATGCGCGGTTGTGCCCTGTCTCGTGCCACCACATCTTACTCTGTCTTGCAGACCATTACAGCCGACAGGCAACTAGGGTTCAGGAACCGTGCTAAACAATAGCTCCCACTCCCCAGCAAGGCCGCCCTATCGCTTGCCCAAGTTCTCTTTGCCGATAGCCCAGCCGCGTTACCCGTGGCTTATTGGCTCCAAATATTGTAACCTAAAGGAGACCTGAACCCCCGTGTTTACCGCCACAACCAATTTCAGATGATGCCTCATGAGATGACTACCATCCCTTACTGCCAAGCCGCACTTCACACATACCATTGCCAGCGGTACCTACATAACCGCCCGGTTTACAGCCCGTCAAAATCTGGCAACCTTGCACATTTAAAATCAGCCGCGCCCATTTAAAATCGGCACGGCAGGCATGATGGGTACAGCTGCAGCGCAACTACCCTGCCCCTGCAATATAAAATGCCATCCTAACCTTTCTTTAACATAGCAGCACTGCAACGCCCTGGCCTTATCGTCTCTGCATAACAACCCCATAAAAAAGCATGCCCTTTTACCACCGTAACCTGTACACAAGCTGCATCTAAAGCCGCTTTAGAACTCCATCTAAACGCATCCTCACTCGCGCTCCTTGTTTCCTACTCGCCCGTGAAACAGAGCTCCATGGCGTGCCGCAAGGAGCAATCACCTTGGGGAATTAAACCATTGCATAGTACTGCAAAATGCTGTCTCTGCGGATCTGCGGCACATCTGGACCATCCATATTATTACCAATCCGGCAAATTAGGCAAAAGTTCCGCTGGGCCTCCAGCAATGCATCCCTTAGTACTGAAAAAATGCGGTCTTGGCGGACGCTGGTCAAAACGTGCGATCCATCCACAGCACTGCTAATCCACCCACAGCATTACCAATCCAGAAAAATAGAGAAAAACTTCCCCTGGCCCTTAATTGCTCGTTTAGCGAAAACAATTCAGAGAAAACACTGGGCATTCATAAAGTTGTGAACGTGCGCAGGCTAATCTGCCCCGATAAATGCACATGTTCAACTACTAGCAGCGCATCCGTTTCCTTGGTCGCCCCAGAGAACCGCCCATAGACGCTTTAAAACTATGTTTAAAAACATGCCCTACACCAAATGGAGAAGTCTGCAAATGAGCCTATGGTAACATGCCCATAATGCACATTAAGCCAATGCTTGACCGAACACATGAAGGCCGCATTATGTAGAGATAGCGGCGGCAATTGTCTAAACTGCATTCTGGAACTTGTGGTCTTACCGGTGTAACAGGGAACTAAACAACTAAAAAAACCACCGAGGCTAAACTGCATTCTGGGACCTCTGGGGTTGCTGGTATACATGGAGCCATCTGTGTAAGACATCCGAGACCGAGCATCAATGATAACAGAACAGCCCCAACTCAGAAATGACCACGCGGCTCGGCGGCCAATCATCCCAGATCCAAACCATGCTTGCCCTAACAACCAAAGACCCCCCTCCCGGCCGCCATGCTGGAAGAGTAAGCGAAGCCACCTTTATGTTAAATCGGTCCCCCGCCCTTCACCAACCTTTCCATTTTATTTTAAAATTTGTTTATTGGCATTTATAGTTACAATCACTATTCAGGTTGACCAACGTGGTCAACGGACAAATGAACAACAACATTTACATAACAAAAACATCAAACATTAACTATCTCCGATCCGAGGGCAAGCAATGGTTGATTGGGTCGCAAGCGGGGGGAGTGGCCGGGCGCCACGGGCGTGGGTTTGGGCTTTCCAAGAATGATGATGATGGGGGGGTCAGGTATCGAGTGTTCTAGTCAACCTTTAAGTCATGTGATAGGGCCAGGGAGATGTTCAGGGGGGCTTATCATCGGAGGAATGGAACAGTTTGGACATGGTGTCTTTCCATGCAGCAAGGGCCATGCTCGACTCGTCCGTGGATCTGGCCACACTGTCCTCCCAAGCTCTTGTTTCGGCAGTCGCCCATCTTTCGAATTCTTTGCGCCATGCTCTATGATTCGGCCCTGCCGGCCGTTTCCATGCCATGGCGATAGTCCTCTTGGCTGTTATGCATAGCAAGTCCACCAGCTTAACCGCATATTTGAGTTTGGCCAATCTGGGGTAGCAGCCTAGGAGGCATTCAGCTGGGGTCCATTTATACCTAGTGACTTCCGCTTCTTCGCAGGTTTTTTTCACCATTGACCAGAGGCTACGTGTTTTGGTGCAGTTCCATAACATGTGGATTAGATCTGCTCCCTCTGTCCCACACCAGGTGCACTGTGTCTGGGCGGTTTTATTGAACTTCGCAATCCTGCTTGGGGTTAAGTATGTGCGGTAAAGTATATTTAATTGGATTAGTCGAAATCTCTGGTTTCTAGAGACCTCTTTCAGAAAGGACAACGCTCTACTCCATTCTACCTCGGACAGCTCTTGTCCCATATCTGTTTCCCAGCGGATCTTTAGTGCCTCACTGCGGGGATTGGGGTTGTCAATGAGAAGACTGTAGATTTGGGATATTGCCCTTCCCCCCTCGCTCAGGCTGTATAGTAGTGTCAGAAAGGGGGTTGCCTCCGGTTCCTCTGGCCAGGTGTCCCATTTCGTGCGTGCTATCTTGCGGATCTTTTGGTACCACAGGAATTGGCCAGAGTGAATGCCCTCTCCCTCCTGCAACTCAGTGAAGTCCCTGAATATGCCTTCGGAGTATAGATCGCCCCAAGTATAAACACCTTTGTCTTCCCAGAGCCTGATAGTGTGAAGGGTGTTGACAGACTTATCGAGTCCCGAGAGTATTGGTACTTCTTGGAAGTATGGTTGCTTCCAGTGCAGTATCATCTCGGTTCTACGCCATATTTTCCTGCCCAGAGTTGCCAGAAAAGGCAGATCATGTAGCAAAGTCTGTGGGGCCCAGATCAATTCCTTCAGACGGATTGTGGAGATCATGGCCTGCCGCAGGGGGGTCTCTGAAGTAGTCCCATCTGCTAACCATTTGGTTACATGGCTTAACTGGGCTGCAAGGTAGTACCTCTCGAGGCTCGGTAATTGGATCCCTCCTTGCCTGTGTGGTAGTACTAAGGTAGACAGTGCCACCCTATGTCTGCCCCTCCCCCATAGAAACTCCTTAAGTATTGTGTCCAGAAGCTGGAAGAAGGGTTTGGTGATATAGAATTGCACATTCTGGAACCCGTACAGGAATCTTGGTAGGATGATCATCTTGGTTATAGAGGCCCTATCCAGCATGGACAGTGGGAGCTTAGTCCAGAAACTTATGGACTTGCGCAGTTTGGGTATCGCAGCTCTGGTGTTTTGTGTGTGCATTTGTTCTGGGGTGTGCATTATTTGGATCCCAAGGTAACGAAAGGATTCAGTCTCCCATTTTATGCCCACTGAGGGAAGCTCTTCTGCGGTTTTATTTCTCAGGGCTGCTAATGGAAACATGCAGGATTTCGTCTTGCTAAATTGTATGCCTGAGACTTTGGCGTAGTTGTCAAGGGCCTCTAGTATGGTTGGAACATTGAGGTGGGGGTTGTTGACATATATCAGTACATCATCTGCATACAGTGAGACAATGTGATCTATCCTGCCCAGTCTGATTCCTGCATCGAAAAATTGCTGCCTGAGGAAGATTGCGATGGGTTCTAGGCCCAGGATGTAGAGCATGGGGGAGAGTGGGCAGCCCTGCCTGGTGCCCCTGCGAATATCCCACGCGTCTGACACATACTTCCCAGATTTTAGCCTGGCCCTTGGTTCATTATACAGGATCAATACCCATCTGATAAATCGTTGGCCAATTCCAAAACCCTCCAAAACCGCCACCAGCCACTCCCAATAAATGGAATCAAATGCTTTAATTGCATCTAGGGACAGTAATGCGAGTTGGTTTTCGCTTGTATTGGTCTCAGCTATGATGTGTTGAAGCCTGCGTAAGTTATGGGACGTGTTACGCCCAGGTACAAAACCATTCTGATCTTCGTGTACTATGTCACCTATAACTCTAGATAGTTGCTTAGCCAGTATCTTCGTTAATATTTTAACATCATAGTTAAGCATGGCAAGCGGACAATAGGAGTCGCATTTATCGGAGGGTTTATTAGGTTTGTGCATCGGGACTAATAAGGTTTCCCTCATGCTGTCTGGTAGGATACCGGTTTCGAATGTCTCAGAGAAGACCTGGTGCAATACGGGCGTCAGGGAGGGTTCATATGCCTTGTAGAATTCTGGGGGAGCCCGTCGCACCCTGGGGCCTTACAAGTGGCGAGAGACCTAATAGCCTCTGTTATGTCTTCAGGTGTGATGTCGGAGTCTAGGGCTTCGGACTGTGTTGGCGACAATTTAGGCAGGCCGATTTCTTCCAGGGTATCTAGCATCTGATCTTGTGGGACTTTGTGTGTGTGGGAGTATAGTTGTGCGTAAAAGCTCTGAAAGGTGTCGTTTATGCTCTGTTGGGTTCTGTGTACTGTGCCTTGTTCATCCTGTAGTGCTGTAGTTGTATGCCTAGGGTGTTCTCTTTTACAGAGCCATGCTAGGAGCCGACCCGGCCTATCGGCCTCTGCATGTGTCCTGCTAGTTCTGACGTTAAAATCGAACTTAGCCAGTCTGTCCCATGCTTTAGAGCAGTACTCTCTGAGAGAACTTAGTTCCTCCTCCCTCCCGGGTGTGTCGATAGGGGTGGACTCTAGCCGCTGCACGGCCAACTCTTTCTGATTCAGTTGCTCCCGAAGTGTTCTCCTGATGCCCCTGCCTTTGCAATTGCTTCTCCCCGTATCACCACCTTTAGGGCGTCCCATAGCGTACTTATCTGGTCTACACTGCCTGAATTTTCCATTACATAATTCTCTATGGACTCCTGGAGCTCCTCTCTGAAGGTCAGATCCTTCAGGGCCTCGGCGGACATCCTCCACATCGGAATGGGCGGTCTGGGGCTGTTGTATTGCCAGTCTAACAGGAGTGGGGAGTGGTCAGAGATGGTCCTCCCCAGGTACTGCGTACTGCCTATCTGAGGCATATGTTCTCTACTTATGAAAAAATAATCCAACCTCGTGTGAAGTTTGTGTGGGGATGAGTAGTATGAGTATGCCCTTTCGCCTGGGTGAAGTTCCCGCCAAGCATCAATCAGATCAAGTTCCTTGGTCATGACATTCAGGGATGAGGTGGCGACGGGGAAGTCATTTGCCGGTGGATAAGACCTATCTAATTCAGGATTGTGGACACAGTTGAAATCGCCTCCCACAAGAAGAAGCTGTCCCGGTATTGTGACATCTGGGTGCTAAGTACCCTTAGATGGGCTGGGATATTGATGTTGGGGAAGTATGAGTTTACTATACATATTTCTCTTTGTTCTACAGTTCCCCAAATGATCAGATATCTACCTTCTGGGTCTTTCACCATCCTGTGTAGGAGAAATGGTACCTGGGGGCTGAACCAGATGAACACTCCTCTGGCGAATTTTGAGTAAGGGGCTCCGTAGCCTTGTCCCCCCCAGTGTTCTCTGAGCTTCTCGTCGGCTTCAGCGGTGCAGTGAATCTCTTGTAGGAGGGCGATGTCCACTCTCTTTCTGTATAGGTAGGATTTAATCCTGTTCCTACGGAGGTAGGTGCCCAGGCCTCTTACATTCCAAGTCAGTAGTTTAATGTGCGTAGCCATCTCGGTTTCGCAAAACGCTTAGGGAACCCCCTTTTCTAACAGCCGTGCAGATGGCGACATCTGGTGCCGTCGATTCGGCACTGTTTTGCAAGGTCCAGCCCATCTCGGCCCTCAAGCAAGCCCCCCATCCCGCTAGTTGTGTTATTGCCTTCGGAGATTTACCAACTTCAACAACTTCCATCCCATGGAATGGATCAACAGAAAAGAACAACAGTAAACTTCCCCCAGCAGTCGATACAAACACTCGACGCTCTGGGGCCCCCGGGCCTTCCAGTCCTCTCCAGGTCTTCCGGCTCGGGTGGTGTGCAGGCATTTTACCTGCACCGCTTCGGTTGGGGTGGGTCTTCGCCAGTTTTGCATGTGACCCTTCGAGCTCCTGCCCAATTGCATCGCCTTCCTGGTGTGGCGATGCAGTTCATTCCGAGGTTGTAATCATGGTTGATATGCCGTTTAGCTTGTCGTGTGGTCTTTGACCTTGCCCAGGTGTTTATTGCTTCTCGCCGTTCCTTCCGCATCCTCTGCCAGGTTGTTGTGTTCAAGCCATAGATTTGCCGCCTCCGGGGTTTCCAGAAAGATTGCCTTCCCATTGTGAAGCACCTTGAGTCTCGCTGGATATAGCAGCATGTATTTAAGGTTGAGTTTCCTTAGAGTGGCCTTTACTGGTATGAAAGAGTTTCTTGCTTGTTGTACCACAGGGGTGTAATTGGGGTACATGACTATTGACGCCCCGCCTCTTCTGATCTCGCCGCCTTCCCTCGAGAACCTCAATATGGCCTCCCGATCCCTAAAGTTTAGGATTTTTGCTATTATTGGTCTCGGATGTGATCCGGGGGGTGGGCGCTTTTGAAGGGATCGGTGAGCTCTCTCCACGGAAAAACCTTGGGTGAGTTTGCCTGCCCCGATTTCTTGCAGGAACAACGATTCAATGTATTCGGTGGGGTCAGGGCCCTCTGAATCTTCCGGTATCCCTAGTATCCGGACATTGTTGCGGCGGGCTCGGCCTTCCGCATCTTCTGAGCATGTTTCCAGTCGAGCTACTGTAGATTCCAGCTCTTTGACCTTCGCTTTGAGTTCCTGTGTGGTCTCCACGTTGTCCTGCAGGGAGGCTTCCGCTGTGACCATCCTGTCGGTTAGGTTTCGCGCATCTTGTCTCATCAATTGAATGTCCGATTTTATTTCACCAATCTTGTCTTCCATGGATGTTCTCAGGGCTGCTATCGCCTGTAGGATTTGGGAGTCCCGAGGATCTATTGCCTGAGTCGGAAGTTCTTCAGCGGGACTTGTCTCCTGTGGCATCTGTTGTCTCGGTCTGACTGAGGTGAAGGAATCCATTGTGACGAGTTTGGGTTTTTGTCTTGGAGGCGACATTCTTTTTAAGGGGGGTTTCTGGTGGGATGCTGTGTGACGTCCGCTGAAGGCTCTTGGTCGGCGTGAAGTAACCTCGGAACCCCGTGAGACGCCCTTTCACCAGGGCTTATGGGTTATTACCGAGGGTAGTCCACCCTCTCGGTGCTGTGCGGTTTTCCCCAATTAGGTGTGCATCATTCATGCAGGAGGTGGGGGAGTGTTCGCAGGAGTAAAGCCCCTCTTGGCTGTTGGTGCGGGGTGTTATTTTGTGCTGGGGCCAGGCCCTCCTGTTCTATGTGAGTTTCTGTCCTCCGGCTGCACTGCGTGGGTAGACCGTGTGGTGGGCCCTGCCACGGGGCACGTAGGATTGCGTTGTGTTTTTGGCTAGAACCGGGTGTCCTGGGGAACTCCTGTCCCGTAGGGTCGTCTGCACCAGATCGTGTGGTCGCCGCCCGCGGGGCCGACCGGCATCTGCCAAAGTTCAGTGGTGGTCTGGATTGGCCGGGACAGAGCCGAACCGTCCGCCGAGGATGATTTTTCACCAGCCGCCGGGTCCCAAGAAGGGGCCTGGTGTCCCTGGAGGGTTTCGTGCGGCGCTCCTAGTTTGCCCAGGGGCCTGCCGCAGCCCGGGCCTCCGGCCTCTGCCTCCGCCCTCCCCTCCTCACCTCACCTCACAGTGGTGGTGCGCGCTGGGCGGCAGATGCCCCACGATGAGCTCGGTGCAGGGATGGGGGGCGCCGGTGTCGGAGCGCCGACGGCGGCGCCGGTGGTCTGCGACTCTGTGTCTCCCCTAGTTGTCTGTCGCTCCTCGTGAGCGGGATCAAGGTGTCAAAGCGCCGCGGACCGAATTGTCCGCCGAGGATGAGTGTATTCCGGCGGCGGGGTCCTCCACGAATGGGCTTGAAGTTTGTGCGTCACCCCTCGCGGCACTCACTATTCACTTAGGGGCCTGCAACGGCCCGGGCCCCCAGCCGCTGCCTTCTCCTCCTCGCCTCTCGGCGGCGGGGCGCCCCCGGCGGCAGGCACCCTGCGGTAGTCTCGGCGCCGGGATAGGGGCGCAGATGTCCGAGCACCGACTGTAGCGTAGGTGGTCAGTGACTCTGTACCCACCGGTTGTCGGGCACTCCCCCTCCGCGGGCTCAAGACAGAGTCGCGGCCGCCATCTTGGATTCCCGGGGGCTGGAGCGCGGAGGTCGTGTTTTAAGTTTTGCCAGCTCTGTTTTTTACGAATTTCACCTTCAAGCGGTGCAGGATCGGATGAGGCAGCTGGGCATAAAAATATTTCCGCCCTCGGAAAAGATTGGAAACTCTTTCAAGGATCGGTCTCAGGATCGGGGCAGGAGCTCGAGAGAAGTGCGTCCTCACTCCATGGATCTAGGCCACGCCCCCACCAACATTTCCATTACCAACGTGTGTGTTCTTGATGAATGACACCTAGCTAGCCACTGCCATACCAACACGAGGTACTGTTTAATGTGCTGGCATTGCAATCTTCTCACAATCCCGGCCATACTTCGGCCTGCAATGGAACTCAAACGATGATAAAAACCCCAATCAACACTGGCATGATCCCCGGACCGTGGCTCGCCGCCCACACAAGGTTACACCCCTGGATACAAACACGTGTACCGCTATAACCACGTTGGCGTACGGCCCCAACCTAGGCAGTCTTATATCTACACCATAGGTAGAGCCTAACTTGTTTGCCTATACAAATACCCCTGGCATCACGAAACGTGTACCCCAACCATAATAAGGCACAGCAGTGCAGCCAACAATAAAGACCTGCTCACCCTTGTGGCCGGTGGCCCCCCTCCCCCCCGCGGATGCACCCCCCCAAGGGACACCTAATGAAATGCACATCGCCATTACTCCAGACTATCCCGTGTGCGCTCAAGCCTATTATAATACATGCGCCAATCCATGTGCAATAGGCCGCAGCTGCCAGCTTTGCATGATTGAACACATGCAGACGCTCCTGATCACAAAGAGATGCCCGTAACCACTCCTGCCATTGTATGGAGCACATGTGCAGCGTGGGCCAGGGCAGGGCAGCTCTCCTTGCGACGGGGGCCCCGCACTCTATTACTTTTCTGATCCGGGATGGAGCACTGCAGCAGATCACCACTGGAGGGCCCGGGTCTTGTGGGGGCCAGCGCAGTTCTCCTCCTCAGCTGGGGGAACAGCAGTAGCTCTCGCGGCTGATGCGGCTTTCCTTTGTTTTTTTTGTTGAGCCCACTGCAGGGCTTTGTTACCTTTACTGTGTCATTTTTCTCTTTTGTTCAACTTCGGTCGGAGCATTTCACATTTTTTTTTTTTCAGCCTTGGTGCGGGCCGCCATACGCACGCACACGGCTCCTTTCACGGGGGGCGGGGTTCAATTGCTTCCGTGACCATTGCAGCTGTCACCGCATGGGGACATCTTGTTGAGGCGCCAGGGCCGCCACGCATTTCCATTTGCTTGAAAGGAGGGGGGTGCCAGATGGGGATGTCTCAGTTCTTTCATTCGTGGCTGCAGCCGCATGGCAGTCCTATCCGTTCTAGGAGGGGGGGAAGGTCTGCATCCGCCCCTCCTTTGTTCCCTCCGGGGAGCATGGGCCTCCCGCTCCAGTTTCTTTTCCGCGGGCCCAGTTGGTTTTGGGCCCGCCTCTCATGAGGGCCGCCTTAGCTGTTTGGCGGCCCCTGCACCTCCTCTGTGCCGCGGCCAACGCCGCTCGTTGAACGGGGCCACCTCAGCTGTTGGGCGGCCCCCTCCTTTTTGAATGTGCGTCCACAGCCCGCTCCTCGGAGCAGGCTCCCCTTCACAGGGCGGGCCTCCTGGCGTTACGGCCCAAGGTGGGCCTACTCTTCATCTCCCTCGTGGCCGACGCTGCGCACCATCATGTAGGCACCAGGCTGTAATAGCAAGGAGGCTGAGTACCATCAAAAGGAAACACACCAAACACAGGCTTATAAAGATTCACAGATCTTTATTACTACTGCGCAGTTTACAAAGAAACAAATCAGATAGCTATCTGGCCCTCAGTACATCACAGTGAATACCAGCACTTCAGTGTGAGAAGTGAGAGGTACTGGACATCTAGACATTTGTACATTTATACAGTTTCAGTCATAATGTCCAGCCCCCTGCAAGTTAATAATCCATGGTCTAGAGTTTGTGCCGAGTTCACTTATGGTTTGTACGACAATATGCACACGGATTACATTTAGTTTACATACAAATAAGTCACAATGGCAACAGTGTATTCCCAGGGTTAGCAGTAAGCCTTAGCACATGTCCCTCACAATGCAGTTCAGACAGTGTCCACGTTCGATATTTGCATTACATTGGCCCTCATTACGACCCTGGCGGAAATCGAAAAACGATGGCGGAAATGCAATACCGCCATCGAATAGCGCTCGGTGCGATTATGACCCGTCACCGTAAAGTACGATGCCATTAGCGACACCGTAGTGAACGCCAACGCTAACTGCACCAAGTACGCGCGCGCGCGCCATGCCAAACCGTAATTAGCACCATGGCGCAAGGGTACGCGAATTCCGACCCTAGCGGACATGTACTTAACACCATCAAGCACGGCGGAAAGTACCATTCCGCCATGGTGAGAAGTACGGCATCGCGAATCAACCGTAAACGGCCCCACTGAGTGCCTGTACACCGCTCCCTGGCCACATAGTACAACTCCCCGTAGGTGCAACGAAGTCACAATGCAACCAGTGAAATGTACAAGTCACCCATGCATGCCAACGAACAAAAGAATCACAAGAGGGGCCAATGGGAGCTGCAGGGCACAGATGGCACGAATACAGAAGCTATACCAAAGGACATGACCTCAGTCTCCCACCAAGAAACGCACGCAAACACAGGCACCTGTGACCAGCAATATTCCGATAATCACATCATTCCACCAATCCACCTGGCTGACCGGCATCTGTTACACAAAACCTAATCCCCCGCCCCTGAGCATGACATCATTCAAACAGTCATATTGGCAGCCCTCACCCCTGACCTCACTGGGCTTCGTAGGCAAACGCGCCCAGCACAGTACCACGCAACTATACTCCGAAGCTGGAACCCAATGCAGATCTCCTCACAATACATCGCTCCCCAAATAGGAATATGCCACATCACTTGCAAAGAAGAACGCTACACGGCCCATATCAGAATAGAAATTTAATGCACAACAAATTCACCAAGCCCATACAGCCATTAGGCCATGAACTCCAAAACACATTTCACCATTGTGGGCTGCATCCGCAATAAATGACCAGCTACTTCTTGTGTGACGCCCTGTTCCTTCATGGTAAACAGGGGCTACATTCTCGTACGAAAAGGCAACATGGAAGCGCCTAGAACCGCAGGGCCGTCCCAATAGGGAGGCACTAGTCCAGCTGAAAGGCCGAAATGTTGCTCCGAGCCACTAGTACTGCGTAAGGGCATGTGGCCCATTGGCGATCGTCCCATAAGATCGTAATGCTGCTCCACTGATTAACACGAAGCAGCAGGTGTCGGGAGTAAAACCCATCTGCAGGAGTGGCATACAGATGGCAGTGGCAAAAGGGGAGGAGATACCCGTCAACCAAAAGAAAAGAAAAAGAATAGAATGGCCATCAGAACTACATTCGAACAACTCACTTCAATGATCACACTAGATCCACAGCCATATGCATGCTAGCCCACTCCAAAGGATCATCACCACCCCAAAACCACTTGCGACTCATAACTATCCATATCGAGGTGAAAACACCATCACAAACGAGTGTACCTGTGCATGCGTCTGTGAAAACAGAATCCATCAGATGGGATTGGTAACGTGCATGGACACAAGTGTCTGAAGGCGCGTCGAGACAGGGAGGGCTCAACAAGGCCAGATAGACGATGGTCCCACTATGGCAGCCCTGCATCACATAGCGCAGGGGAGGCGGACAGATTCCAAGAAGCCCTGTACATGGCAAACACCGTATCAAATCATCTGTCCATGCATCCATTCATCATTCCCTCATCCCGTAATGAGAACGCCTGTTTCCATACTCACATAACATGTGAGAATTCCATTGAGTCTGTGCGTTATGCAGCCTGCAAAATCCACTGTGCCCCAGCCCGTAATTCCAGTGTTGTGAAGTAACATGTATTTGGGAACGTCCGGCCTCATCATCCACTTCGCTATTGCGCATCCCAAACTATTCATATCAATCATTGCATCCTCGCCATGGCCCCTGTCCCAAGGACACTGAACAATAGAACGTTATATTTGCAGTCAGACCTGTGGGCATCTCCTCGCCGCTAGCTGAAGACCGAAAGCGCCGCCCTTCGAATTCCTCATTTGCAACATCACGTCGAAAAGGCATCTGTGGCCGCTTGAAATCACAAATTAATCCATCTAGTGCGGCTGTGTGTGAAAATGGCAACTGCCTTCACTCACAAATGGGAGGCCCCGCCCGTCGGTGAACCTCGGTACAGTGATGCATGAGGGTCCACCGTTACTCGAGTGCTACGTTCCACTGACCCTTCACAAGTCTGTTCGCGACTGCATAGAATGCATGTGAAACAATGGGACCATAGCCGAATGAACATATCAACCAATGTTACACGGCCATCGGGTACTAATACATGATTGTAATAGCAAGATGCCATTCCTCGAATTGCAGCGTTGTGTGCGGGACGTGCTCGCCTGTGTGCGGGACGTGCTCGCCCAAAGGGGAGAGCAGCTTGCACAGGTGGAATGAATCACCACAGGTGGAGGCCATACAGCCTGAAAACACATAAATTGCACACCCAGTCTCCTCCCACAACCACACCCACTCCGAAATGCTACCGGCAGGACTCGCGATGTTGGCCCTGGGGGACCTGATAGCACTGCAAGTACTCCAACTCCAAGAAGAAGACGAACACCAACTACAACCGGCCGCACGGAGGAGACGCAGGAGGAGGAGGAGGGCAAGGCAGGGCCAGCAAGGGCTGCCAGCACAGCCACTACCACCACGCAGGCAGCCCGCAATCCCACGCCTCCGAGCACATCCGTTCAACCTCACTGATGAGCAGATCCACACCCTCTACCGTTTGGACCGGGACACCATAGCCGCCATTGTGGACATGACACAGGCTGACCTTGTCAGCATGGTAGATAGCCCAACCGCCATCCCACCCCTACTGAAGGTGGTGTCTGTACTCCACTTCCTGGCCACAGGCACCTACCAGCACACAGTCGGACAGTTGCATGGCATTTCTCAGCCACTGTTCTCACGGACACTATTGCAAGTGCTCGATGCCCTCCTGCAGCACGCAGACGACTACATCTCTCTACCACGCTCGGAGCAGGAAATTACCAACACAAAAGTGGGATTCCATGCACTTGCCGGCATACCGGGTTGCATTGGTGCCATCGACTGCACCCATGTGGAATTGGTCGTCCCACATGCCATGGAGGCCGAGTACCGCAACCGAAAACAATTTCATTCACTGAATGTACAAATGGTGTGTGACTCCAACAGGATCATTACACATTGTTGTGCCCGATTCCCTGGATCAACCCATGATTCTATGGTCTTGAGGAACTCTACAATACCACGCTACATGGAGCGACACGCAGGGAACAGATCCTGGCTACTCGGTGAGTCTCATTTCATGCATGATGATGTGGGGTATGTGATGCGGCAATGACCTGGCAGGAAGGGGGGGGGTGCGTACGTAGCAATGGCATTCCACATAATTCGTTTATCGTCCACATACAGGTGATGCCGGATATCCACTGAAGAGATGGCTCCTCACACCAGTCCGGAACCCACGGGACCAGCATGAGGAGGACTACAACCATGCCCACTCACGTACCCGTGTAGTCATTGAACAGGCATTCGGCCTACTGAAGACCCGTTTCCGGTGCCTCAGCAGGTCTGGCGGGGCACTCCTGTACCGCCATGAGAAGGTTGCAAAGATGGTCATGGCATGTGTCATGCTCCACAACATGTGCGTACGTAGAAATGTGCCCATGCCCCCTGACGCAGAACTGCAAGCACCTGAAGATGGTCATGATGAGGGTGGGGATGTGGCAGCACCTCAAGGAGTCTGCGAGGCACAGGAGGGCCGTGAAATTCGTCAGCATCTCATAGATGCATGCTTCTAGCACTCACGCCCGGTGGCTGATACATGGACACGGGACTCGTGGCACTGTGTGTGTCTGGTACATGCACAATATGGACTGTACGCCTATGATGGCCTAGTACACAAAGATCATTGTCCACACATCTCATTGTTTGATCGTGCATTGTTTATGGCATATGTGATATCATGTTGAACACCCTATCGACCCGCCACCCAAGTGAGCCCAACACACCCCCTCCACCCTCCTACCTCCCCCCCGAACACCAGTGTCCAAAGATGCTCATTGTCAGTGGGCAGTCGCTATTGCAAGCCCCCTCTGCGGGTATCAGGGGCACCCCTGCCTGTGGAGCGCAGGTTCCTCCCAGATCTACGTTGGGGGCTGCCCTGGACGGAACTTGCAACGGATGATGTCTCTGCCTGCTCACGTCCATGCATGTCCCTAAGGGTTTGTGAGAGCTCAGTGAGCACACGGCGCACTGCGGCAAGTTCGGCACATACGTCTTTGGACGTCGCATGCAGTTCCCCCCCTCAGGCTCTCGGTGCTTCTCTCCATTTGGACTCTCAGGCTCTCGGTGCTACTCTCCATTTGGACTCTCAGGCTCTCGGTGCTACTCTCCATTTGTGCCCTAAGTGTCTCAGTTGATGTTTCTATGTCTGCCTTAGTGCCCCCACATCCATCGGCATGGTCCTTGAGGAGCGTGGCCAGTTGCTGCTGTTGCACGATTAACTGGTCGAGGGACTGTTGCCTCTGCTGGGCCATGGCCATTTGCGGTGGTGTCACAGAGGGGCTGTTCGCCTCATGTTGCCCTGCCACAGGGCTTGTGGGGGATGGCCAGTCGTCGTCTTGTGGGTGCCCCTGCGTGGTATCCTCATGGTGTACGGGATGGAACAGACAGGGGGATTGGGACAGGTCATGGATGGATCTGACTTCGACATCCCCGTCTTCTGTGTCGGAGCATGCTGCCATTAATGGGGTGTCACCTATGGTGCTGCTGCCACCAGAGGCAGTACCTTCTGTGGCATCCATTGGGGGGACCTGTGGTGGTGCTGTTGTGGGCATGCTGGCTGCTGGGGTGCCTGTTGATGTTCCCTCCTGTGTGCTGCCACTTGATATGTGCTGCTGCCGTGTCTTGATGCGTGCAGCTGAGGTGGAGGGTCTTTGGCCGTCGGTCTTGGCCCTCTTTGCAGGTGTGCTGGTAGGGGTGTCCTGGAGCTCGTCGTTTGGATCGGACCCTGTGGTGGAGTAAAGGAGGGCGAGCGTTATTAATGGGTCTGTGGGAATTGGAATGGCAATGTATCACATGCATTGGGGTGGTACCTGAGGGTGATTTGGGTCGGGGCCTTGGAGGTGCTTTCATTTGTGTGTGGAGTGAGGGTGCAGTTGTTTGGCAGCCTGCAGTTAGGGTGTGCCTGCTGCACGTGTAGTGGGTGTTTTTGGGGGTTTTACTTATTTATGTATTTATTGTGAGTTTTAAAGTGCGCTATCAGGCCAATGTGTGTGGACGTTCTCCTGGCCATGTGTTGCTGTTGCGCTATGTGGACACATGTGAGTCACATGATTGGACATTGTGGATTTGGCATGGTTTTATTTGGGCCACCTACCTGATTCTCCGGATGTCTGCACTCCTTTCTCCATCCCTCCGACTCCCTCTATGCTCTCCATTCCTATGGTGGAGGCACAGATTTCTTCCCAGGGGGTCAACTTGATGGGTGATTCCGATCCTCCCCCGGTGGCTGTGGCAATGTTGCGGTTGGCAGAAAGTATGCTACGGACGCGTATCCGCAGGTCGTCCCACCGCTTCCTGCATTGCTGTGGGTTGCGGGGTGCGGTCCCCACCGCACTTACCCGCTGTGCCACCAGGGCCCATATGGCCTTCTTGTTCGCAAGTGCCGTCCTGGTCATTTGCGTGGAGAAGACGGCGGCGGCATTCTCCTGGAGGGTCTCTGTAAGCACGGTGAGTTCCTCATGGGAGAAGTGGACCTGCCGCTTGCGGTCGCACGCTTTCTTCGCTACTTTTCCCATTTTTCTTGGTTTCACTAGGGTGGATGACGGGTTGGGATGTGTCTCAGGGTGGTGTTTTTAGTGGTTGTGTGTATTTTGTGGTTTTATAGGTGTACGGGGTGTTGTTTCCCGTTCCGGGCCCATGTTTTTACTTCCGTTTCCGTATATTTACGGTCACCGTACTTTCCGGTTGGCGCTCACTGCGGTGTCCGCTATGATGGGTGGCGGTAGTGCACCTAGGGCGCCGTACGGCGGCGGTGTGGGCCGTTTTGGGGTCATTTCCGCCATCGCGGACTTTGCACTTCCGCCATGGTGTGGTGCTCGTGCCCGATGGGTCGGAATGGGCCGCACTTTGCTCCATCGTGCAATGGCGGAAACGCTATTTACGCTGTGGCGGTCCGGTCAGTCACTTTCCGCCAGGGTCGTAATGAGGGCCATTGTGTCGATGTAGGTCCTTGGATCAGGCTTATTGGTGTAGACAATCCTCAGACCACAAGTCAGGCATGGGACAAGGTCTCTTTACTCAGCCTAAACATTCGGCCAACGGAAAGTCTAAACATTAACTAAAGTGCAAGGTTCGGGAAGGCTCGGTTACTAGTTGGAAACACAGTCCACCATTTTAGAACACAGAGTTACATTTGAACAGAAATCAAAATGGCGGATGATCCCAAAATGGCGGCGAAGTCGATCTAAAATCGGCACATTTGAAATGCGGTTTTATTCGCAGAGCGACCGGGTTTAGGCCAATATATATTACAGAAGGAGGAACAATATGATTTCCCATTTAACAAGGCGGCCCGCACCAACAGGATGCGGGGCCCTGGGCCACCCACAAGCTCCACGCCCAGATGGGCCTCCAGCTGCACGCCCTACACCCGCGGGTTCGGGTGATCCTCGTCGCCATTGTTGGGGCCCTTCCCTGGATCACCGGACAGGCCCCTGTCTGTGTCCTGAACACCCGACACGGACCCTCGGTGCGGCGATCACGCCGCAGACCATGGAGTTGGGATCACCCCACTGCTCCGGATCACCGGAGGAACCTCTGTGGCTGGGGTCACCCAGCACACGGCCGCCATGATCACATGGCTGCAGCATACCCCATGGACGGCGTTGCCCAGCAGGGGCACTGTCCTCATGCTGGGCCCCGTCCTTGGGACCAGAGCACGCGGTGTGGCACCAGCATGGTGCGTGACACAAACCACACCGGAGTCAGGATCAGATTGACTGACGAGCCGGAAACAGGTTGTGCTTTTTATTAACTTGGTCACATGGTTATCCATGTGACCAAGACAACACACAGGGAGATACCATGTCTCCCAACAGGGGAAACATGCAACACTTACGTTCACCACCTTCGAAAGCCTGAACAAGCCTCTTCTTCCCTTTCACCTATAAAAGCATTTCATTTTGGCAAGTTGAACGTTGCACGAAAGTCATGGCACTCCGTATTCGCCTCCTGATAAACATCCTGATAAGCAATTGCAATCCCTGACAAATAAAACTGTTTGTCCTCTAACCACCCAAGGTTGCAGTGCCCTTGATATCTTTCAATCCCGATACCATGCCAATTAAGGGGGCCACCATTTCCCACAATTCTACCAGCCATACAGTGCTAACTCGGCGTACGCAGCAGCTGTTTTCCATGCAGTTTTTTTCACCGTCCCACACCAGCGCACAAAACACCCCGGTTGTATCTGCAATACCCTTAATTCCCGACATCCTCTTGGTGCGATTCCCATATTGGGCCTCCACCTCGCGATGCCCTCCACTACGTCGCCTGCCTCTAACGCAAACCCTCCCTTGCATTTGTATTTACCTCCTTCCTTGCCACGAAAGTTATGATCCCTTCACGCTGGAAATGGCCAACTCCTTTACTGCAACTACTGGAACGACGCTCCCCCCGGACCGCTTCTTTCACCATCCGGACTCGAACAGCAACAAAACTGGAGCTGGAACAAAATGAAAAACTCCTTTCTGCTGCGGCGGGCGACCTCCTTCTGCCAGAGGGGTTGGATACTTCCTGCCACTTGCCGCCCACCGCTTATACAGGGCTTAGCCCGCTCCCTCCCTTTGTTCGCCCTTTGCGGGCTTTTCTAGCGCTTTGGCGCGTTGCTCATTGTTCCTCCCCATTACCCAGGGTGGAGGGAGGAGAGGAGGACCCTGCCCGAGTTATCGGGCTGCCTCCTCCATTTTTGGGTTTTCTTCATCGTCCCCTTCATTCTCATTATAGGAGCAGTCACTTGTTTTGTTGTTGGGACTTAGGGCCTAAAACCCATATCAGCCAGGCCCTTTCTCTTCGGGAGGGGGCTTGTTTCCCTTAGTCAGCAACCATGTTGAACTGATGTGTTGGGGGAGGGTCAAGGCATCCCGAAGTGGCCGAATAGTGTCACAACGCCACTGTCCGCTGCCAGGCGTCAGAACCCCAGGTAAGGTGACCTAGGTAGGCATCATCTCTCTTACCACCACAGACCCAACATGCGCTGGCTCAGGGTGGCAGCCGGCAGGCCTGCTCAGAGACCTCCCTGCGGTTCCCACAGTCAGACTGGAGACCTTGTCATGGTGCCTTACCACTGTTTGGTGGGTGCTTGCCACACCTCCTCCTCGTGGGCACAAATGTTCAGACCGTGCTCTGTCTCACCCCTTTCCGTCACTGCACGAAAAATAATAGAAAATTAACTCCTAAAAGGGTTACTTGTTCTTCTATTGACACACTTGTCTGTGGGCGTAGTCACGTCTTAGGAATTCCATGTCTACGTCATTAAGAGTATAGTTAATTACTACAGCTGTGCGGTGCACTTCCTGTCACAATGAAGCTGGAAGAGAAAGTGCAGTGCCCTGTCTTGTTGCTGGTGTGTTTACTCTGCTATTATACATACCGCAGAGGCCGGGGGTGGAATACCAATATAACAAAAGAATAAACTAATCCTTTCCACAATGATCTTTGCGTGTGCGATATAAAAACAAGATGGCCGCCCCGTGTGGGTTTTTCTCCGGTTACCGTGTTTACACAGGCAAGATTTCTAGCGACACTCCTTGTCAGCGGTAAATTGCTGTGGTTTTTCTATTTACGTATTAGTTATGTGACCCAGGCCTTTGTGTGCGTGATAATACGCTGCCAAGAACAGACACAGTTCTTTGTTTAACATGTTGTGATCTATTTTACTATCCATGGTGTACAAAATGAAAGAAACTCATTTTGACACGCAAAGGGGTTACAGATCCATGCAGCAATTCTGGACCCAGCATCCAGTTATGGAAAAGTATACACTCCGATATATACATAGACTTTGCCTATTGAACGGCAATGTTAAGCAAAGCCAAGAGAAATTCATAACCAGATGCTCTGCTCCCCTACCCCCGAAACCTCCATATTCCCTCTTTCCCCAACTATGAAGTGCTTGGAGGTGATTCGGTTCTTAAAGGAACAACACGCGAGCCACATTTGTAGTCATTCGTTTATTTGAGAGTTTTTATAATGCACTCCAAGGTCATGGGAACAGTGAAACGGGTAAAATATAGATATATATGGATAATGAGAGGAAGAAACCAACATATGTATAGGCTCGTGGGTAGAGACATATGTGAATACCGTATTAGGGCAGGGTTACAGAGGTTGAGTATTTTTTAAGGCTGAACAGAACACATGACTATTCAGCTGTCTATGGAAATGCATCTAAATGGGTTCCCATTTTTGGTGGTGGGGTCAGGTGAAAGAGAGCTCCAAAAAAAAAGGAGCCTTGAAAATTAAGCGGTTTACCACTGAAACACGTGTACTTCGGTGGAATGGTGACAAGCCACTTATGACCAGCCAAACGTAGGCCCCAGGGGACCTGACCAAATCATGATGCTTTGCTGGTGATCCTGTTGCAGAATCATGGAGGGTCTTGTGGGCCAGGCAGAGCACCTGGAAGTTCACTTTTATGTGTGCCAATATAAGGCGTCAGGGCCAGTGAGACATGAACTTCTGCAATGTATCTTTCGTTAAACCAGTATTGTTGTTACCAAAAAGCCTCTCTTTTGGCAAAACAAGTGATGAATTTCTTGTTGGTAAAGAACATGAAGACCATCGTGGTGCGGCTATGTCTGGGCAAGTATCAGAGGTTGGTAGGAAAGCCGGGCCTTTTAGCCACAACCTCACTGTTGCCAAGGCTCTACAATCTGTGGAGGACCACCCATGTGATGCAAGATTTCTGCAGCTGTCACCCACATTTGTTTTTAGATTAGTCTAGCGCATTTAAGAATGTGCATGAGTTTGCATAGCCTATACCTCACCTGTGGAAATGATTTGCTTTTGTGCACTATGTCATTTAAACCCATTTGGGGGAAAGATCCCCAACTTACCTTTAAAAAGAAATATAGGGCCTCCTTTTTTAATTATATAGTACTACTAGACACTTTCTGGTCAAATGAACAATCAAAAGGCAATTTTATTGTCATGATAGAGTACATGCCCAAACCTTTACATTTTCAAGTATTTTTAATGTCCAAAGATTGGAAGGGCTTCCACGTTGTTGGGCATGTGGTTGTATGACGCCCTACCTACCTCCAAAACAATGAAACGAAGATCTGCTTGAAGCTGTTGGTTACATGATTCTCTGTGTAGCCCTTCCTTTCTATGATAACACGCAGTATGTGCCTGATATGTGCACCCCCCACATAGCTGCAGTGCATGAAACATGGAGCCGGTATAACCTCCTTTTGTCTATTAAAAGGGGCCTTAATTATAGGCAATTCCAAGAGACTGTAACCCAAGGGATTCTTTTAGGTTAATGATTGTAGCTGCCAGGCGGACACTCTTATATTGCATCAAAAGACAGACATGGAATAAACAGTAATTCCACCGGCGTAAAATTGTCTGCCAAATGTAAAAGTGGCCCTGAAAGTGAAGGAAACCCACTCACAAATAACATTAACAACACTGATTGCACCCCCTTCAATTCACAGAAAAACAGCAAGATGGTAACCCTCTCACTTGCAAAGATCTATGCATTCAAATGTTGTGCAAAACGTTCATTATATGGCCCTGCTACCTTTCATTCTCCAGCACGGGGTTCTGGCACAGGTCCACATGCACATGGTTATTCCCCGTCGTCAAGCTGGGAATCCTCGGTAAAAGAAAAAACTGTTTCACTTTCACTTTAAAACTGTATTTCTCCTCTAAACCAATCATTGTCCTCTGGGTCATACTGCCCCCATTCAATGACAGTCCTCTCCCTAAACCCCGCCTCTGGCAGCCATCTTCAGATTTGTACCGCACGCTTCAGTGTTGGGAGTCCTCGAGTTTGCTCTCTGAGCTATTTGTATGTTTTTTTAGACGAGAAATGTGAAATTTTTGTTCCAAATAGCCTGTGTGCTCTTTTCCTCACCTGCCGGCAACAGAGATCCGTTGTTGGAGAAGTTCTGCACCACTCAAGGGAGAAGATTCATCGAAGATTCTAGAAGGCCATCTTGGGCCACCGTTGCGCCCTCCGACCATGTTGGAGGAGAAGAAGGAGGAAAGGTCCCTCTTCGGCCCTTGCACCAGATGAGGGCTACGCAATTTGTTTGTGGAAGACAAGCACCTACAGTGCCTCTACCGCCTACACCCGGACCATAAGGAGGTAGAGTGTGAGATATGCCAAGGTTTCTCTAAGAAGATGACGAAAGACAGGCATAGTAGGATGGTGGCATGGCTTAATTCGAACAAGGCCTTTGATCCATGCTCCGAGCAGGTTCATGCCTCGTCCGGAATGGCCCCAAGTTGGATAGGACACAAACAACATCAACAGCGACCGGAAAGGAAAGAGGTCAGCCATGCCAGAGCCTGACCAGTGATACCCAGGTTATCACGGAGACGGTTGAGCAGGATGGCATGGTTGACAGTGTCAAAGGCAGAGGACCTGCTCCTTAACCTCGATTCCAACACTCCCTGTGTTCTCATTCTGCTCGATCTCTCCTCTGCCTTTGACACTGTCAACCATGCCATCCTGCTCAACCGTCTCCGTGATAACCTGGGTATCACTGGTCAGGCTCTGGCATGGCTGACCTCTTTCCTTTCCGGTCGACCCTCCCAGGTCCAAATGGGCTCCTTCCTCTCTGACATCTTTTTCTCCACCTGTTGTGTCCCCCATGGATCCAACCTCTCTCCCTGGCTTTTCAACCAGTATCTGGCACTCCTTGCCCACCGCATCGCCGCTCTCTGCCCCCACTTCCAGTGCTATGCGGACGATACCCAGCTCATTTTCAGGCTACCCTCGGCCTCCTCCTCTCCTTCCCTCATCTCCGACTGTCTGTCTGCTATCCAGGAATGGTGTGCTGCCAATGACCTCTGCCTTAACGCCAGTAAGACTGAGATTCTACTCATCGGCACACCCACTCCCTCCTTCCCTGCAGCTCTCTGGCTGGCCTCCCTTGGCCCCCTTCCCGCCCCTACCTGCAAGGCTAAAAACCTCGGGGTCATCTTCGACTCCACACTCTCCTTCTCTCCTCATATATCTGACCTCTCTAAGAAGTCACACTACCAACTGCACCTCCTCAGAGGTATTCTTCCCTTCCTCTCCTTCCCCCAGAAGCTCACTGTCTCCCAAGCCCTGGTTCTCTCAAGGCTGGACTACTGTAACAGCCTCTATCTTAATCTGCCTGCCTCCACTCTCCGCCCTCTGCAACTTATCCAGAACAGAACTGCGAGACTTGTCCTTGGCCTCAAGCCCAGGGACCGTATCTCTCCAGGACTGAAATCTCTTCACTGGCTCCCAGTGGCTGCGAGGATTAAGTTCAAAACCCTCTGCATTGTCCACAAGGCCTTCTGGGGCCTGGGGCCTAAATACCTTCAACTCTCTCTTCCTAAATATCTTCCTTCACGAGCCCTTCGCTCATCCGTCTCCAACTCCCTCATGGTCAGCCGCTTCTCGAAGCAACGAGCTGGGGGTAGATCTCTCTCCGCAGCAGGGGCCTCCCTCTGGAACAGCCTTCCTGCCTCCCTGAAACTTGAGGAGAACCATCTCCGGTTCCGGAAGTACCTCAAAACCTTCCTCTTCGCTTCTGCCTTCTCTCTCCCTCTCCCCTGCTAAACCTGCTTAACTCCCCACTGAATTCTGCACTAAACCTGCATCTGGGCCACTCTCAGCGACCTCGGTCCAGGGCCCAGCCACTCTCCACTTTCACTGCCTCCCTAGCTCCTCCTACTTACCTTGTACTGCACTTCCCCCCCACCTCCTCCCCCTGCACTTTCTCCTTTTCCCCTTACCTCTGCACTTGCGCGATCTGAATGACACCTGGCCTAGTAGGATCGTTTGTCTGTCTTCCCCTTGTTTCCCTCCCTCCCTGCCTCGTCGCGCCTTGAAACACTTGTGTATAGGCGCGTTACAAATACCATATCATATCATATCATATCATATCATAACAGTCATCCACCCCGGCAAAGCTACGGGAGAGATCTGCTAAGCCACAGGTGGAGGATAAGGCGCCCGTGCAGTCCAAGCAGGGTCAACCAGCACAGTCATAGTCTTTGCCGATGGCTACCACTACCACAGCAGCTGTGGACACTGATCCTACGAGGGTGACTTCTGCTGTGCAGAAAGTGTCCATGCCACCATGGCGTGACACCGCCACAGAGGCCTTGGCAAAGGCTGCAGGCATCCCAGAAGGGGTTAAGGCACTGATTCAGGTCTTGGTTCAGGCCCCTCGGGGTGGAAAAAAGGGGGTGGCGAGGAGGCCCTGAAACAGTCCTCCCAAGTCGCCACTCACACTATGGAGGTTTCATCCACGGACGACGAGGATCAAGAGTCCTCGCATACTGTCCATGGCGACGATGACGCAGGGCCTAGTTTTCTTTCTCTGCCTTCTCAGCCGAGGGACATTTACTTGGACATTCTATCCACTCTCCACACCTTGGTGTCAGAGATCCAGATGAGGATGCCCCCGGCGCCAATACCTGCAGTGCCCCAGGTCCCCGATCAACCGCCGGTGAAAAGGAGGAAGCATCTTCTGACGCCCCCATATCAACCTGCTCCACCACGTCAGGCCCAAAGGAACCTGATACGGGGATGGATACAGCCACGACTGTGGATTAGGATGAATACTTAATCCAAGCTGACAATTAATCGCCACATTTGGATGCTCCTCATAAGGTTTCCCCAGCGGACGAGGTGGGATCATTCCACTCCATGATCTCCAGGGCATCCAAGCTCTTCCAACTCGTACATGAGGAAACCAAGATCAAGAGCTTCTTGTATCAAAGGCGAGAGACCAAAAGGAAGACTATCATGGCGGTACCTTTTCTGGACGATATTTGAGAAGAGGGCCTGGTCCTCATGAAGGAACCTTGCATGGCTCCAGCCAAGCTGGACAGGCTGGAGGAGAAATACAGGGTGCCATACTCAGTGCCTGATGTCGCAGCCTTCGACGGACTCAGTGGTCTCGGCTGCTGTGAGAAAACGGTCGGCTAACCAGTCTTCTCATTCATCATCAGTCCCTTCAGACAGCGAGGGGAAAAGGATGGACATCATGGGAAAGAAAGTGATTTACATGGCGGCATCCACAATCAAGGCCGCCAATGCCCTAGTGTTCCTAGCCAGGTACGACAGGTAATTGTGCTACAAGCTAGGACCAATTCTGAAGTTCCTCCCGATGATAAGAAGATTGAAGCCCTCACCCTCTTCCAGGTAGGAGAAGTGGCACCGGACCATGCCATCATGATGGCAGTGGACGTCACCGACACGGGGTTCCACCAGATGGTGAACAGTGTCTGCCTTCGCCGACAGGGATGGCTTAAGGCCACTAACTTCCGTCAGGAGGTTCAGGCGAAGGTACTGGACATGCCCTTCGACTGGGACAATCTGTTTGGGAAGGCTGTTGACGAGTCCCTCCAAGTCATCAAGATGAATACAGAAATTAAACGTTCCCCCGGCGTCCTCCAGCAGCAGGCTCTTCTTCTTTTTGCTACTCCAGAGGAAAATCGAGCACAAATACTTAAAGTCCCAAAAATTCAGGTTGGTCACGTTGCAGCACGTGCTTGGCCAACTGGAGAATGGGGATTTCTTGACGTCATTGGACCTGGAGGATGCCTATTTCCACGTCCCCATTCGCAATATTCATTTTGATACATAGATTAAAAATAAAAAACACTATGAGAATAGAGTTAAAGGAAAGAAACAAGATGAGAAGATGTCTTGGAAAGATTTGGCATCAACTGGGATTTGATACATAATATGGAGACTCCAAAAATAGGATGGTGTTCCCTAACATAATATGCATATGAATGCAGTGACATCTTTCATCACATAACCTGATGCTGGCCCTGGCTCGAATAAAACATGTCCATTTGCCAGAGAGGCATGTGGCCATGTCACCAAGTACATCACAACCAAACAAATGCTAAGCGCAGACTGCCATCTCATCATCTGGTCTTTTCCTCTACGCCCACCAGTCTTTTTCCACCCTTCTTTATTTCTTCATACTGGGGACTTCTCTTCGTCCTGGGACTCCGCCATTGACACTGGGCTCCAGGGAACCTCTTTGCACTGTTTGTTGACAGTTAACTTCATTATGGGGTTTTCCAGCCCTGGGGTAATGGCACAGTTGAGCACCCCTGAATAAATGGCATGTATGCATGAGTAGGTTGGTTAATAAATTCCTGCCCATCTTCCTAATGTTTATTCTTCTTGTTTTTTGATGCTCTTCATATCGTCCTGTATGCCTGGGTTTGTGTGAATATATGGAAAGACCCAAAAAGACTGGGGGGAAAAAACAAATGGGAGAGTTGACCACATTTTTCTTCTTTTTTTTATTGTATTACAACGAAATGTTGTGTTTTCACAAAACAAAGCAAAGATAAAACAAAGACATAATACATAGTACATTAAAATTCTTGAGACATCACAAATGCCATACTCTCTAAAACATACCAAAGTGTATACAGAAGAAACTAGAAGATTATTAACATAATTTCAAAGGAATAAACCCTGTCTGTTGTAAAACTCTAATGATACTTATCGTCAAGGCAATTTCATGGCCAGCAATCAATCTCTCCCAAAACATCTCTAAAGACAACCGATCGATTGAACTGATAAAACTCCCTCAGTGTTTCTCTCTAGTGTCCCTTGTCCCTCAACAGTATCTTAATAGTTGCTCGATAGTCTGGTTTTTGGGGTCCTTGCATCCTGGGCATAGAGTTTTTATTCTATCCTCACAGCCCCAACGAACAAGAACTGCTCCTGTTTGAACCAAGCTGAGTCGAACTCTAAGGAAGTTCTGTCTCACCTTGGCATCTGGGAATTTTAGCAGATATTTTGGAATGTATCCCAGTTTCTTGTTGTTGGAAGAAAAGGAAGCTGCTACGGAGGAGGTCCGCATTTGATCGATTGTCCTAATCCAGTTTGTTGTTAATAAGGCCTTCTTCGTCTTGATTGGGTTTAAGAGTAATGTTTCTTCATCGCTGCCACAACTAATAAGGATCTCCTGTGCCAACCCACTTAGATCTCGCAAAACACTGATGAGTGATCCAGTTTAAGATGAACCAGGAGGCCCTCATAGTGAATTCCCCAGGGGATTGATCATTAGTCTATACAGTGAGAGCAATTTCCAGTCCATTTAGGACTTGAGTGATCTTAGACTCAGCTCAAATCCCAAGCACACTATCAGTAAGCTATTTGGCAGACTCAGAGCTTTCTTCCAGATCTTGCCCTCAATTTTCTGCCAATCAAGGGTCCAAACGAAAGGTTTGGCCTCTAATCCGTATAAAAGCACTGGGATGATCTTTGCCATATAAAACCTTACCGCTCGCAGGAGAGAAAACTTACAATATTGGCCAACAATCCTTTGCAATTATGACGTCAACTGGGTAGCCTTTGATGTAAGCTCTGGCAGGGTTTGACCTGATCTGGGAGTGGCATATAAAGTATATGCCAGGTAGACGATCTCCTCTACCACTGGGATAAGATGGCCACCCACCGTCCAGGGGAACCTTCCTCCACCAATCCCCTTGTCTCCAAAAAGAACAACTGTTTACTTCTCTGGATTAACCGTTGGGTCATTGTCCTTCATGTACGAATCCAGAGCGTTCAAAAGTCTTTGGAGGCCCACTGGTGCTTTGTCCAAGAGAGCACCCCTTGCACTGGGGTCCTGTATCTGTACCCATACAGCCCCACCTTTTTCTTCCTGCATTTATCAGACCTACCCTGTCTGCTGCCTTAAACCTAGCACTTGAAAATTGCTGGCTGCACTACCACTGTTTGTTCCCTTTATTATTTATTTATTTATTATTCATCTGTTTTCCTCTGCTTTGCACTTTCCACTTCTCCCCCCTTCCATGCACTTTTCCCCCTCCCCCTCTCCCATGCACTTGCGCATTCTCAATTTCACTGGGCCTAGTAAAATTGCAGTTTTAAACTCCCCTGTTCCTCTCCCTTGCATTGTCGCGCTCTGAAACACTTGTGTACGAGTGCAAAAGAAATAAAATATCAATATCAATATCCACTGGTGTTACACTGCATTCATTTATTTCTGAATGGATCACACTCTGTGCTGCGGGAGAGGTGGAGCTACTATCGCACATAGGATACTGGAAGAGAGCCACACTGGCAAGGCACTAGAGCAGAGAGGGTAATGGGAGGACCCACAAATTCACCAGAGCATTAACGCTGCAACCCGTCCCCTATTGAAACTTTACAGGTAGCACCAAGAAACAAGCAGATCTGGGTTGCCTGCACCCGTACTACCCTTCTCTTGGGGATTACAAGCTCTATTTATCTTGAATGTCTCCCTGCTCTGCAGCCTCTCCCCCTCTCTTTCCATCGCACCGTGTACAGCGGCTCACCGGTCGACTCACTGCAATCTTACCTACCCTCCTTGTTTAACACGTATTATTCCCCGCTCATCAGGCTCTTTCTCTGAGCCCCCATAACTCTCACTTTTGCTCTTAGGCTCTGGCATACACAATCACTGCAATACAACGTCCTTTGTTACTGACCAGTGTGACTCTCTCCACATTAAACTCTTGGTCTTGACCATCATTTAAATGAGAATCATTGTCCATGACACACCCACTTTGCATGCCCCCCACAGTGACTGCCCCTCACCTGGGAGGGGTAGGAAAGGTGGTTGTGCTTAATGATCAGCAAAGCCAACCCACCTGCCCCACTCCCACCATCCGACTTGCTTCCTCGCCTTCCAACACACTGCCATTTAACTCCTGCCCCCATCACGCTTTTCCATGCATATATAGGCCTTAACCCCACATTCCCAGGCTGGGACCCCCTTCTTGATTTCCTACCCACTGAGCACCCAATCCCCCAGCCACTCCTTAGGAAGATGTAAACCTGCACAAAATGTATTTTTCCCACTGTCTTGAACTTCGCTTTATCACCTCTGACCACTCATTGGCTACCTTATACAACCAACCAACTCATGCTATATGATATGATATTTTATTTATATTGCGCTCGTACACAGGTGTTTCAGAGCGCGACCAGGCATAGGGAGAGGAACAAGGAAGAAAAACAAAAACAACGATCTTACTAGGCCCAGTGACATTGAGAACGTGCAAGTGCAGGGGGAAGGGAGAAGGGGGAAAGTGCATGGGAGGGGGGAGAAATTGGAAAGTGAAGAGCATAGGAGAGAGAAAGATAAATAATAAGTAAATAAAATAAATAAATAAGGTGGTCAAAAAGGATGGTAGTGCAGCCTGTGAATGGCAAAGTGCAAGGTTAGTCAGATGGGGTGTATCTGATAAGTGCAGAAGAAGGGTGGGAGGGGACTGTATAGGTACAGATACAGGCCCAAGTGCAAGGGGTGGCCAGGTGGTAGTGCAGGAGGGTGGCAGGGTGAGTGGGTACCTGGGCCCAAAGGACAGATGGTGGCCAGGTGCAACAGTGCCGAGAGAGAAAGCAGATCAGCAGTGGAGAAGAGGGGCAAAGGCAGAGGCGAAGAGGAACGTCTTGGGGAGCTTCCAGAACCGTAGATGGTTCTCCTCAAGTTTCAAGGTGGCAGGGAGAAAGTTCCAAATGGAGGCCCCAGCCGAAGATGGAGATCTACTCCCAACTCGTTCCTTTGAAAAACGACTGACCCTGAGGGAGTTAGAGGAGGAGGAGCGAAGGGCTCGAGAGGGGAGGCATTTACGGAGGGATCGTTGAAGGTATTTTGGACCCAGGCCCCAGAAGGCCTTGTGGACAATGCAAAGGGTTTTAAATTTAATCCTTGCATCCACTGGGAGACAATGAAGGGATCTCAGGGCTTGAGGCCAAGGACAAGTCTTGAAGTCCTGTTCTGGATGAGTTGTAAAGGGCGGAGAGTGGGGGCAGGTAGATTTAGAAAGAGGCTGTTACAGTAGTCCAACCTAGAGAGAATCAGAGCTTGGGAGACAGTGAGCTTCTGAGGCAAGGAGAGGAAAGGAAGAGTACCTCTAAGGAGGCGCAGTAAGAAGTTTGACTTTTTAGAGACGTCAGAGATGTATGTGTAGAAGGAAAGTGTGGAGTCAATGATTACCCTGAGGTTCTTAGATTCGCAGGTAGGGGCAGGAGGAGGGCCAAGTGAGGCTGGCCAGAGAGTAAGGGGAAAGGATGGAGAGGGTGTACCAATGAGGAGGATCTTAGTCTTGTTGGCATTTAAACAAAGATCATTGGCGGCACACCAATTTTGAATGGCGATTAGGCAGTCAGAGATGAGGGAAGGAAAGGAGGTGGCTGAAGGAAGGTTAGTGGTTGCTCTCTAGAAATTGTCTTTCTATCATCCTCCCTTGCCTTACTGGTGCTGTCTACCAAGCCTCTTCACCGACTACTCCGTCCTGCATCTCCAGGATCACTGCCCCCCCCTCTCCTCTGTCACTCCAAAGTGCTTCTCCAATGACACAATGATACTTCAACCCAGGTTCTCTAGCTTCCGATCTAAGTGATGTCAACATCTACGTCCTTGCCCTCTCTCCAGCTCAGGCCTCATCCATTCAACATTTCGAATATGGTCTTGACTCCCCTTTGAACAACACTGCCTGATTTGGAATATCATGTCCTCTTACCCCCTCTATCATACCCGAGTTACCAATGAGATTCGACAACTCATGACAGCCATGCAGCGCCATTGTCATGGGTGGCAAAAGGGCCCTTCCCCATTTCTCCTTGCCTCCTACAATGGCACCCTATTCGCACTCTCTACTGCCTTGAATGCTGTCAGATCCAGCTACTATGCTAATCCTATCACATCCCTATGCTTGCACCCCCTCAAACTCTTTACTATCGGGCAGGTTAAGCTGCCCTCTCAACCCCCGACCAGCTACCATCTCCTCCAATGACTTTGCCCTCTACTACTACCTAAAGATCTCTCATATCAGAGACAACGCAAGTGGCCTTCTGTACACATTTCATCCTTTGTCCTTGCCTCGGAAGCCCCTCATCCCTACTTCACCCTCTTCTTCCTCCTTCACATCAACACTCCAGCTGAGCTAGCACTGTCCCTCCAGACAGTGAACCTCCCTGCGATACTGTGGATCCTTTTGCACTGCAAACAAATACTGATGCCGGACTACTCATACCTCTCCATCGTCTTTCTTACCACTGTGGTCTGTCGTGCCTGCTTCAAAATAGCTACTGTATTACACATCCTAAAAAACAAAGCCCATTTCAGACCCAAATAACCCTGCCAGGTATCGGCTTGTCTCTCCTCAACCAAACTACTCCGCGGTTGTCTAAGGCGTTGAATTCCAATGGATCACTTCCTACCTGGAAGTCAATGGACTCTGAGATCCCCTTCAGTCTGGATTCCGCTGCCTGGTTTTCTGTAACTAATACTTAACACTATTTATATGGCCTCTTATTTTTCTCTGTCGGCAAAACACCTGTGATACTTCCCAGTTGTGTTATTTTCCAGTCACTCTGCTGGCTGAGCTTCACTTGTGTTGTGGTTACTTCCTCTCATAAAGACGCTGATTCAGCTATCATGCCAGAGTAACTAATAATAGAGAATAATTAGTAATAAAGGGTATAATTGCAACTGTGTCTTCATTCACTCCGTGGTCAACGCTGCAGTTGTGCATCCTCTGACAAATTTGCTTCTGCCATGAGGTGCTCAAAATATAACACACAAACAACCACATTTTGAATTTCTGTTTTTTATGGTCAGTGGTTTTATTTCTTGGATAGTGCAGTTGCATATCTAGTGTAGGAATGATCTTAACAATCTTTAAGGATAATGCCTACAACTTTTCCCAATAAATGGCTGAGTGAAATAGACTAGCAGCCATTAGCCAGGAAAAGCCTGCGGTTCTGGGACAAGCTAAAACACGGTATCTTTAGTAATGCAAACTTCATGGAGCCTTCTCCATATGCAGAAGGCTCACCAGACCATCATCAGAAGAATTGCCAGGATGAGATCAGCAGGCAAGTTAAATCATGCTCCAATGCAACGATGAGAAGAGAGGCCTTTCATGGTATATGCGGCAAGGTGGGAGTTCTCTGATTATCAATAGTCAGACCGTCGATATATATGCTCCATGGTGTGATATGTCCATGCAGACCACGCTCAGCCATTGGAAAGCATATTGTTGCCAGTTTAGGTCCATAAACTTCAATATATTAATCATGTCACATTTCAGTGATGCCACGCCATCTGACAGTCACCATCCGAGTACACAGTCACAAAAACAAACACTCACACTTCCATTGCGGCCATCAGTCAGTCTTCAGGCCACAATGCGGCACAAACATCTCAAGAATCTGGGTTTTATACAACACACTCCAGATCAGACATTGGTTACCACAGCCTTATTCTCACCCTTGATTACGCTGTCGTCTTCGAAACAGTCAACTATCAAATAATGCTTAGTGCTCTCCTCTTGCATAGGGTTCAGCCAAACTGTTGCATAATGGCATGCGTCATGCCTAATACATAAGCATCAGTTTATCCTGATGGACAACCTCTAGATCCAAACATCTACTGGTCACATGCGGTGCATCCCTGGGACATCGGTCTGCAACTGTTGGCTCTCCAGATGTTAAGGACTACATCTCCCATCAGCTGCAGTCCACATAGTCAATGGTGAGGGATCATGGGTGTCGCAGCATCTGGAGGGCCACAGGTTGGAGACCCCCTGCCCTACGGTCCATCCTGTTCCCTATGAACTTTCACCTACACATGGAGCTCCTGGGGCAGGGGGTACTCTCAAACCAGAGTCAGGATACATCAATATGCAGATGGCATCCAGTTAAACCTGGAAGTTCCTGCAGCCAAAGACAACACCTCAAAAACTTCCTCACCATCTAGGATGTCCAGCACATACTCTGGGTTGGACTGAAACATCAAATAGGCTCAGCATTAATACAAAAGTGGGCCACAGTTGCAAATGGCAAGTTACTATTTGTGACAAGCTGCTTGAGGGCTACCTAGGGATGTGTTTCTAGTGAAATATGTTGCATTTAAAAGAACAATTGACCAATAACATTGGCCAAAACTACGAGCTGCATGGTGCAGTAACTCATACTGGCCCAATATGGGCCAAACAACTGGCTGTTGGGTCACGCCAGTCTGTTGGATCACCTTTCAACTTTGGACATTACCTTATAGGCCAGCCTGTGACCCCAACCAGGCTGAATTTGTCCTTATTGCCAACATATTCAATCATGGCAAAATACACTTCTGGCTCACCGACAAGAAGCTGAACGTCTTCATCATCCAGCTCAGTAATATCGCCTAACTGCTGGGATTCTGTATCGACCGCAAATTGCCCATCAAGCAAGCAATTGGCAAGAAAGCCCAGAAAGATTGGTGCAAGCTCTTACTGCTACAAAATAACAACCCCTTCCTCCCTTATGCAGGTACAAAACCACTCTCTAAGCCTTAGTATACTCGCCCATAGGCACAGGCAGCAATGCTGTACTCACAGTAATCCCTAATCCACAATTGCACCTCTTAGAAAGCATAGTATATGCACCGGCCTGCATCTTCCAATGCCTGAGGGCCTCTCACATCACTCCCACCTTAACTGACCACCAAGATCAACCTAGTCAGGGCTGCATCATCTTCAAAGTAAGATGCATCACCTGCAAGGTGTTACTAAGCAACACCAGCCATCATTAACCAAAACACCAGAGAAAAGTAACATCCCCTACAGCCAATGAAACACCAGAAACCAAAGCATGATCACACTCAAATCCAAGAAATGCAAGACAAAACACAAATGAAAGCCTTATGTCCACTATGCCAGTTAAAAGTGGAATCTTTTTCCTCCAGAAATAAAACGTGCCCCTCCAGTAATGCAACTCGGAAGAAAACTAAAATCTCTCCTTTTTAAGGAATTCTGAATTCTGTAAAGGTGAGCACAACAGGTGTATAGTGATTGCATCGAATGCCAAAGCATCGAATCTCTTAGCATCTAAAATAAAGCAACTAAAAAAAGCATCGAATGCATTTTTTTTCTTTTTTTTTTAATGGGGGGTTCCCCCACAACCACCGTTTTTTTACCCCTAAAAACCCATTATAATTCAAATAAAACCAAACAAATGCATTAAATGCATTTTTTTCGATGCATTTTTTTCGATGCTTTTGGCATTCAATGCTTTGTATTCGATGCAATGACTGGATACCAGCACAACAACCTGTAGACAGCCCTTTGACTGCTCTAAGAATATATCAACATCCTAATACCTATTTTTCTAGTAGGACATAAATATACATGTCCTAAATTGACAGAGCAAACGTGTACCCCCAAATCTGAGGGTCTCACGCCCAAAACCATTGTTTAAGCTGTGGTACGGTGACTGCTCACAAGGGTCATCGCACCCCTACCTTCTTGTTGTATCTCTCTTCACCTTGTTTGGTGATTTGTGGCTTCTAAATAGTTCCACAGTGCAACATCCTTAATACAATTAGAAAAGACTAGCCGGCTCACGGCGTGTCTTGTGCTGGTCAGTTTAGCTCAGCCCCTGCATGTCTATTATTGCAGTCGTGGTTTTGATCTTCAGGGAACTCTTCTGATAACATAGTCACTATTATGGCCCTCTGGTGTCTTCCACTCGCTTGTGTCTCCATTCACCCCTCCTACTTGCTCCCTCCTATCCTAGATTTCAGAACAGGAGACTTGCCCTTAGTATGGTCCTGGTTACTAGTCCTTCCACGCAGGCAGTCGCCAGCTCCTATAGGAAACAGGCAGAAATGGTAATACTCCGCTGGAACAGGGAACAGACAGAACACAGGAGCTGCTCAGCTGGCCTAGTTACTCAGGGGTTGCTAGCTCCACAGGAAAGCACAGACGTGGATTAACTAGCCACAAATGATATGATAGGTTATTTATAAGGCGCTTAATACCTAGAGGTTTCTAAGTGCGGACTCTGGGATCGAACCTGTGTTGCTCAGGCGAGCACGTTGCCCCTGCGCTATCCACCCGAGACTGAAGCCTAGCAACTGGGAATAGATTGACAGGAAGAAAGCACAAGAAAGGACTGGGTGTGCCATGCTCTGGAAATGGTTCCCATTTGAGCTTTTGGATGAGGTTTCCTTGTGATTTCTCTTGATTACGGTTCCATCCACTTCAACAGATCACTTTGGTAATATAGTGCCTTTTTGGATCATGACTCTAGCCTGGAGGTTTTTTTACTGGGAAAAGATGTTGTCATGGCGACAGTGCCATGAGCCAACACGTCTCCACCATTATGGAGAACAAAATATTGTCTTCCCTTTACCTTGGCCTAGAAATGGCCTTTACAGGGAATTGTCTGATACCCTCCCTGGCAGTGCAGCGAACCATGAAATACTACAGACATGAGGCAATTCAATCCTTTTGTGACAGACTGTTTGACTAGTACCCAAGGGGGAGGTTTTTCATAAAATGTGATGCAAATGGAGCATTTTAAAGAATATTCTTTCAGTAACAATAGTCAAAACGACTAGCTTCGTGGTGAAGTAACACATCAAACTGGCCCACATGGGCCACAAAAGTGGCCCACTTTGACCCAAAAAAACTGGCCCACACTAGCACTTTGTGCTTTTGTTTCAGGCATTGCCCCATAGGCCAGTCCGAGCCTGGTGGAAAGGGGTCTGATATAAAATATGAAAGGCTTCGGCGTAGGCCTGTTCCAAACCGTTTGTTGAGCATCGTAGCGTGGCTTTGGGTATTTCTTAATGAGCTGTCAGTGTGGTGGAGTTACCAGTTCACTGAAGCTGCGATCAACTGGTTTAAGATCACCAGTGTCACAAAGTAGAAACTCTCGGTTGGTTGGATGGATGAGTGGGAACAAATCAGCAGACTTTGCTTTAGTACATGCACACTTTATTAGGAAGAGGGTTAAGTGAGCATTGATGGATTACTTACAGGTGTACTTCATTACACTCAGGACTTGTTAGGAGTAAGGCAGGCGTGGTAATATTAAAGCTGGCTGTTTTACCACTGGCCTGATTATAGCTTGTGTAGTACTTACCTCAACAGCGTCTGGTAAACAGGGCAGGATTGGGAGTTAGGAATCTGCATAGGATGCCCTACAATTTTACTTCCTCCCAAAAGATGTGGCTAGAAATGTTACTACACCCCAGCATTTAAAAATAAATCCTTTAAGAGAAGGGGGTGGGGGCCCTATTAACAAGTATGTGTTTGGATAGTGGTAGATGGCAAATGTGTATGACCACACATGGCCTCTTTTCAAGGTTTCATTATGTCCTTTGTCTGTTTCTAGCATTGAAATCTGCTGACAGGTGAGCATTGTCTGTGCGTGCCCTGGTTGCCAACGGTTGCTCCTGTGGTCAGTTTAATGAGCGGTGCTTCTTGATTTTTCTCCAAATCGCCGAGCTCTGGAGATCACTAGCCCACGCACATTTAGGCTTGTGGACTGCCTGACTTACATTTCTTAAAATCGGAATCTTTCCTCTCTGTGAGACATAAGGAGAGCACCAGTCTGCGTATTGCCTGGAAAACGTTACCCATCTTTGGTCGCCCCAAAGTCAACTCATCCCTGCAAATGCTAACCCGTATAGACAGTGGGGCAACATGGGGCAACACCATATTATTTGTATTTAATTTATTTATTTTATTGTTTTTTTATAAGCTGGCCGGGCTTCAGCCAACCCCACCCCCACCCATGCCTAAGAAATGTTGAGGTATGTTGACTACCTGGCTGCCCTACAGAGCTGTGGCCGAACAGGACACAGATGTTAAACAGCCCCTGGGCTTCTCAGTTAGCAAAGGCCCTGCAATTACTAACGTAAAGCATTTCACTGTTGGCAGCTGCATTCATATGCATACATTTTTAGGCAATTGAAATCGTGATGTGGGGTTAGTACCTGCATGCCAGGAGAGAGACTGGAAGGACAGGTTGGAGACAGGAGCCCTTAAGTGGGTGCTTTCAGACTTAAAGGAGAGCGTTAACTGCTTGTAACATTGAAGCTGCACTGGAATAGTCTCATTAGAATGTGTAAAGAAGTTAGATGTCACCCACACAAATACATTTGCCCCTCCCCAATGTCTCTGAAGTTAGCACCTCTCCCAACATTTGAAGGGTTACACCCCCCCCATCCCCACACTCCCGAAATGTAGGTTTAGTGGCGCCCCTACATACAGACAATACACAACTGCTGCGATATTGTAGGACACTCCATTACAGATATATGAGCAAACTCAGCATGCCCAAGAGTCAGATCAGGGCTTCTGGCACTACAATCAGAGGGCATCTCTCGTCTTCAAGCATGCCATCTGCAAATGCCACAATGGACACACGTTGACCTCACGCCTTGCACAAAGGCCCCAGAGGGTCTGTGCAGTTAATTTCTCTCCACGGAAAGGACTTAAGCCCAAAGCCTTTTGGCGCCGGCCGTTTTGGCACGGTTTTTTTCCATCTTTTCCACTAATAAAGGCAGGCATTGGAAGCAATAGAGAACACAGAACCATGATATGAGCGTCTGTCTGGCACTGTGCACCACACCCATCATCTGCGTAGGGCGCACTCCAGTAGTGAACCCTTCCATACATGCAGGCGGGAGGCTGCAACCCCCTGGCACCCCCCCCCCAACCTCCCACAGGTGCCCTATAATCCTGTAGGGAGGCCAACTCTTTGAGATCCTTTTGCAGGACACTTGCCCACAAGGCGGTTATGACGTCACAGCGTCATTCCCATTTGGCCCGCCACATTTGTAATTCAAACAATTTGTTAATGGCTCTTAACACCTGGCTTAATTGCAATGTAAATGTTTTTAACTGAAAACATGACCATCATGACCCCAGGAACAAAGCTTTAGCATTGGAATGAAGACAGGTGTCAGAGGAGCGTGAGCAGCAAGCCTGGAACACCAGCAGCAGCTCGACCTGCAGGCTCAAAAAAGGAGCCGGGGCCGCTGAGCCGCCCAGAGAAAGAAAACTGCAGGTGGCAACGCCATGGTCTGTAGACAGCCACTTCAGTTTGCAGAGTGGCTGTGCTGGACGCAGGTTGTCCCGACTCGCTGTCTCTCGAGAGTCAGGGAACAAAGAAAGTCGGAACAACCTGCGTGCTGCATAGTTACTCTGCAAACTGAGGGACAGAGTCCCGAAATACGGGACGATCTCGCAAAATACGGGACAGTTGGCCACCCTACCCCCCTGGCACCAAAAGCTGCCTCTGCTACTGCATCCATGTACCCCGGCCAAGGGTGTTACTAGGTTTGTAAAAGACCCAGGGCTACGATAATGTCGGGACTGTCAGGACTCGGGGGTAGCTAGCCTTTTGGTTGTAGCCCCTGAACTTCTACCATGGCTACAACAAAAGGACCCGGGGCTATAGCCCCCATCCAAGACACCCTCTAGTGACGCCTCTGACCCCGGCTCCGACTTACATCCACCAGACAAGCCAACTGGACAACTGTGCATCTTACATCCGTGGCAGAGCTATACTATACAAATGCACATTAACCTAACTTCTGCACTTCCTGTCAGGACAGGACTACTGTGCAGCTTACATCCGTGGCAGAGCTATACTATACAAATGCACATTAACCTAACTTCTGCACTTCCTGTCAGGACTACTGTGCAGTTTACATCCGTGGCAGAGCTATACTATACAAATGCACATTAACCTAACTTCTGCACTTCCTGTCAGGACAGGACTACTGTGCAGCTTACATCTGTGGCAGAGCTATACTATACAAATGCACATTAACCTAACTTCTGCACTTCCTGTCAGGACTACTGTGCAGCTTACATCCGTGGCAGAGCTATATTATACAAATGCACATTAACCTAACTTCTGCACTTCCTGTCAGGACTACTGTGCAGCTTACATCCGTGGCAGAGCTATACTATACAAATGCACATTAACCTAACTTCTGCACTTCCTGTCAGGACAGGACTACTGTGCAACTTACATCCGTGGCAGAGCTACACTATACAAATGCACATTAACCTAACTTCTGCACTTCCTGTCAGGACAGGACTACTGTGCAGCTTACATCCGTGGCAGAGCTATACTATACAAATGCACATTAACCTAACTTCTGCACTTCCTGTCAGGACTACTGTGCAGCTTACATCCGTGGCAGAGCTATACTATACAAATGCACATTAACCTAACTTCTGCACTTCCTGTCAGGACTACTGTGCAGTTTACATCTGTGGCAGAGCTATACTATACAAATGCACATTAACCTAACTTCTGCACTTCCTGTCAGGACTACCGTGCAGCTTACATCCGTGGCAGAGCTATACTATACAAATGCACATTAACCTAACTTCTGCACTTCCTGTCAGGACAGGACTACTGTGCAGCTTACATCCGTGGCAGAGCTATACTATACAAATGCACATTAACCTAACTGCTGCACTTCCTGTCAGGACTACTGTGCAGCTTACATCCGTGGCAGAGCTATACTATACAAATGCACATTAACCTAACTTCTGCACTTCCTGACAGGACTACTGTGCAGCTTACATCCGTGGCAGAGCTATACTATACAAATGCACATTACAAATGCACATTAACCTAACTTCTGCACTTCCTGTCAGGATTACTGTGCAGCTTACATCCGTGGCAGAGCTATTCTACACAAATGCACATTACCCTAACTTCTGCACTTCCTGTCAGGACAGGACTACTGTGCAGCTTACATCCGTGGCAGAGCTATACTATACAAATGCACATTAACCTAACTTCTGCACTTCCTGTCAGGACTACTGTGCAGCTTTCATCCGTGGCAGAGCTATACTATACAAATGCACATAAACCTAACTTCTGCACTTCCTGTCAGGACAGGACTACTGTGCATCTTACATCCGTGGCAGAGCTATACTATACAAATGCACATTAACCTAACTTCTGCACTTCCTGTCAGGACTACCGTGCAGCGTACATCCGTGGCAAAGCTATACTATACAAATGCACATTAACCTAACTTCTGCACTTCCTGTCAGGACAGGACTACCGTGCAGCTTACATCCGTGGCAGAGCTATGCTATACAAATGCACATTAACCTAACTTCTGCACTTCCTGTCAGGACAGAACTACTGTGCAGCTTACATCCGTGGCAGAGCTATACCATACAAATGCACATTAACCTAACTTCTGCACTTCCGGTACTGCTGACTCCTCATTTGTTGGCTGCTGGGGTGTTTCACACGTAGCGAATAAATGCAAGCTGTTTAACCACATTTATCCTCGGCCTATCCTTATTCTATGGGATCCGCGCCGGATGTGAATCGTAAGCTAAAATGGAGTCGCAGACCAGCGAGGGGCGCCTCCTTTCTTGCTGACTCACCTTGCTTGTTGGCACCGAATGTAGTTTGGAGCCTTCGGTCGGGCGGGGGTCGCTGTGAGCATTGTTTTTGGCTAACTGGAGCAGAAAGGAAACTCGACGCAAAATGCCAAGCAACCATGTCCAGGGTGAAGAAGCCAGGGAGCCCAGGGGATCCAGATTACCAGTAGCAGCTTCAAAGCAGCTGCGAAAACAAGCGAGGTACAAAAGTGCACGAAAAGCAAGCCCTGCAACAGTCACTCCCACTGCTCACAGCTTGCTTTGTTTTGAGGCAAAAAATCCACCCTTTGGATTTCTTGGCCTATGTATATCAGGATGAGTACCGTTTGGTTTTCTAACCTTTTCTCCTGGATTTTGCATTTATTGTATTTCACTCTGTATTCTGTATAACCCGTCATCCGTCCATTTTGGACCCATTACATAGCAATAACTCATTCCTTTCCCCCCAAGAAATGTGTAGAATGAGTCTTGCTTTGTTTTTGGCATAAAAAGGCCTCAGATTTATTTTCCACATTTCATAAAAACCACACTGCACACATCAGTGGAAATAACTCAGAAAATGCGGCGACTGCTCCGTGTCCAACAACCTGCTTCCCCCTTTCTTTCCAAAAGTCCATTATAGGCCCAACTCTCCTAGCCCTTTGCGCCTGAGCTTCGCCTGCCCATGCAGGTGTTCCTGGGTGGGGAGAGTGCCGTTTCCTTGGGGGAAGCTGAGCCATTGTTGTTCCCCCCAGACGCCCCTGCCGTTCAGGCTCCCAAGGAGCGCTGGTCTGAGCAGGGCGAAGACCCTTCCGGCTTTCTCCTGGCTCATCCGGAGACTGTCTCTTGTGTTTGGTTGCCCAAACACCGCCACGCCACAGGTGGGTTACTGCCCACTATGGCTCCCCCTGCCTCCTTCCTTACATTTCTAGGATTTTGTGCAAAGGTTCCAGTAGAATAGCTCCAACCCCAGTGGTGACAAATGTACCTCATCCTTCAGAAAATACTCTGGTGAATTTAAATTAATCAAGCCGTGCCTGATCTGGCCAAAGCCCCTGCCCCTGCAAAATTTTGCCATTGCCCCATTTAGCTTTCGTCTGGACCTCTCCACGGCTGCGTGATTATCCGCCCCCCTCCATTCTGGCCTTGAGATTAACTCTGACCAAATGATTTCCGTTTCACCCAATTGACCTGCCAATTCCTGTAAAGAGCCCATAATTTCCCGCATCAGAGCCCACCTTCCCAGGCTTATAATAATAATAATAATAATAATAATTATCAGGTCGTTACCTCCCACGTGCATGACCAATCTGTCCAGCTTTTGCCGTTTACCCAGCAATCTGCGCACCTGCCCCTGCAGCTGTGCCCATTTCATCCCTGGCACCCCGTGCCACTCAATTCGAAATTTGACGGCTGGCAATTCCTATTGTTCCGGCGTCCAGCTTGCCCCAGCCCTAGACACAAATGGGTGCCCTACTACCCAGACCGATCCCCTTTTCCTCCAGGCTGATGCAGGTGGGGAGAGGAGGCGGCATGTCAACTTTATATTTTTTCAGGCCTGATATACCTCTTAAAACACCCAGACCTCCATCTACTAATCTGCTTGATTGCTTCAGCCCCTGCCACCTTTCCATCTTGCTCCGCCTTAACCAGGGCGTGCCTGCTGTGGAAACACTCCTGCCCCTGTAACTTTTCATTCTTGCTTTGGCATCCTTCTGCTTTGGAACCACCTTAATAAGTTACTTTTTGAGTCTTATTGTGCTAAGTCTTCCCTGCCACACTCCCGTTTCTCTGCCTGCCCCTGGAGGAGTTACCTTGCTGGGAGAGCACTGTTACCTGACGGGTGCGGTTGCGCTTTCTTCCTTTGTACCGTTACAACCAACTCCGCCTTCATTTTTCCCTTGCAGCTGCCCTTTCCATAGTACATTAGGCAAACTGAACCTTCCATTCCCCTTGACTCGCTCATGCCCTTTCCATAATCCTCATCCTTTGCTGAATTTTCACCAGGCTGCAGGAGTGCCGATCATAGCCGAAGGTGCTGGGCCCTCATCTTTTAAAATAGACTTCCATCACCTTTCTATTCCTTCCCTAGGCCAACGCTCCTCCCACATCTGGCATTGAAGTAGCTTCCAAGTAACCCACACCGCTACCTACCCAATGCATCATGACCACTGCAACCTGATTATTGACCCCAAAAGGATAAAGGCTGAGTCGGCTTTGACGCCCTGTTGAGATAACGTCCTACGCCCCCTGCAAACGATGTACCCCACTCCATTGTTAAAACATTATACCCTAGAGATTGATGCATCACTCCAGAGTGGAGGAATGCCATACAAAGCCTGCGGTATCAGGGCTTATCCATGTTTTATTTAGGCCTCATTCGCCCCTTCTTCTTTATTTAGGCCTCATTTGCCCATCCTTCCGCCACTATCCATAGTGCTAACCTAAAACGTATATCAGCCTGTTCCCTTCCCAATTTTCAGTGCCGATGGATAATGGCCCCCAGTCGTACCTTAACACTCTCAATAACCCCTGGGTCCTTGCTTGCATGCTTGTATGTCTTATACATGCTCTGTGTAACAAATGCAAATGTAACTTTTCTACTCTGTAAGTAAGCACCCAGATGCCTTTGAGCTTAGCGCGCTATATAAGCTTCCAAAATAAATAAATAAATAAATAACTTCTTTCTAAAAATAAAAAAACTGTGGCATTCAGGGGTGAATTAGGAACCAAAAGAGGGCCTGAATTTATCTTTCAAAGTGGCCCAATTTTACACCATGCAAGCAAAAATAGCATCTTAATTGTGTGTGGTGCATGCAGAAATACAAAAGATTTTGAGTGCTCTCAGGAAAAAAGGGAGGCCCATATGGTGCAGAGGCCCACCGGGAAATCTCCAGACTTCCCCCGTAGGCCAGCCCAACACTGGTGTCAATGGAGCACCTTTTGCTTTTCTGAGGGTCTGGGCCCCACCGCAGTTCTGAGATTTTTTTAAATGTAAAGTTTGAAGTGGGGCAATAACTGCAAGTCAGTTAACGAATGGGGCAAACTGATTTTGCTCCAGGCTCACACTGAAGGAAACGCTAGGTATTCCGAAATTATTGCGAAAAATATCGAAAGCATCTATTGCTTATCAAGTAATTGAAGACTGGTCCAAAATCACCTTTGTTAAACAAAATGGAGTAAAATGTGATAGCACATGTGGCGGAAAACCTTTTGGCATACTTTTGTAGGGGTGGTGGTGAAAATGCCTTCTGGCGGTAGTTTCGGGTCAGGAAAACTCAAGATACCCAAAGCTGCTCATCGTCGCGACTGTGGCAGGAGCCGCAAGGAACCTACGGTCACAATAGCAAGACAAACAGATGTCAGTGATGATGGGCAGTTTAAGGAAATTGTGTGGATGCATTATCATTATTAGGAGGTGCCCATTATTAGGGGGGGGCCTGGGGAAGTTTGCAAAGACATTTGCTTCATAGATGCCAGACTTGGAATAGGCTAGGAGTTAAGGGAGTCTGCCTCACTAGGCCCCTTGCACCATTTGGGGCATGAACTGCGGGCACAGCCCAGTTCTTTCCAGCCTGCTTATTGGCCAATGGGTAGTCACATGCCCATGTTAGAGGGCGTTGCAGTTTGTTCACTGGCCCTTTGCCATGTGGTGCTCAAAGCAAGAGCTCCACAAATCTGCCTTGAAGGCATACGTGGCAATGGCAAAGGGACTTGGAGGCATGTGCAGCATGGGTGTAGGACATGGAGGTTCTGGGGGGGTGATACCCCCACCCACAATTTTAAGCAGGGGGGATACAATATGATGTATTCCTCCCTCCTCCCACTATCTGGAGCAAGTGAAAAGAAAGGCTGTTTATTTTGTCCAATTGGGAAGCATATCCTTTGAGAAACTTGCTTTTCATTTTACAAGTGTTTGAAATGTAACCAGACGGTGCTTTCCTTCCTTTGAATTGCCCTTTAAGATCATTGTCCTTGTAGAATAGGGGGTGTTGGTGCACTGCTGGATGTCATTGCGCCCCCTGTCCCCTTTCGGTCTGAGGCTGGAGGGCAAAATCAAAGACAATCTGCGAAGCAACATTTCGAAGATAGTGAAAGGATTTTAGCATTATGCCCTCAAAGTCACTAGGTAATATGTTCTTTGTACGATTCAGTTAAAGGGTTTCAATATACAAATATATTGGCTGCAACTGTGTTATGTATTAAAAGCAAATAAAGCCTTTTTAGCCCCACCTTACCCCTCACATCAACTTACCTGTGACACAGGTACAGGCGGGGGTATCTTTGGAGCACCAAATGATTTCAGATTGGCCTGCCCACCATTTACCTTTAACTAGCTTTATTTAGACTTAACAAGGTGGGAATTGCTCTCCTGTTGTAACACATAGTGGCTCATTTCCAAGTTCCCCGTAAAAAGGCGTGGACCGGTTACGTTTATACACTTTCAAGTATGCAGGCTTGCACTGTGTTATTTTCCTCATATGCATGGCAGAGTGCAAAAGGGGAAGGTAAAAAGGCGACGTACATGCTTGCATTGGTTAAACGCTGCCTGCTGTGCACGCAGTTACAATGAATTCCTGTGGCGTAGGGTAAAAAGGCGACGTACATGCTTGCATTGATTAAATGCTGCCTGCAGTGCACGCAGTTACAATGAATTCCTGTGGCGTAGGGTAAAAAGGCGACGCACATGCTTGCATTGATTAAACGCTGCCTGCAGTGCACGCAGTTACAATGAATTCCTGTGGCGTGTGCCTACTTTTTGCTGGTATAGAAAGCCGGCTGACTCAGTAGGAATCCACAGCATTTGCACAGGCATGAAAACTCATGCAGCGCAAATGCTGTAGTATTTGTATGGTGGAGAGGAAGGGGGAGGCGACATCATAAGTTACGGTCTGCCCCTCCTCTCTGCCATACAAATGCAATATGACGTAAATTCAAGGCTTTTAAGCCTTTCATTAACATTACACCCCATTGGAATATTACCGTCATACTGGGTATTTTTTGTATGTGAAGGGTTGAAGAGGAGACATGTGCTTTTGTACCACCAGGATTAAAAAACATCATTGTTTAACAAAGAGGGTGCTTTACTAGCAGTTCACCCTGAGGGCCTGGCCAGCAGTCTCTTCCAAACTGATATTTCACAGTTTTCCACTGAGAGAAAATTTGCCAACTGTCACTGGAAGACACATAAGAACAGGGGTGACATTTCCCAACCCTCGAGGTTGGGGGGGCTAGGTCAAAAGGGCAATCTACAGCTCACAAGTTACAGCCCAGTAGAATGAAATAATGCTTAAAAGATGGATACTTGAGCAAAACCTCTAATTCATCACCTGAACAAGAGCCGAGCTGAGCTGCTGTTCCCCAACTTGGACCTACCTTTCAACTGAAGGATCTTTCCAGTCCCTAACCCTGGAAAAGTCATGTCTAAGTCCCATTTAGTACTGGACCTACTTGCTTTCCCCTGGAGGAGAGCTGATACCCGCTGACTCAGCCACTCACACCAAAGCCGGAATGGCATCAGGGCCTTTAGTTTTTTTCAATTGGAATGGGCCCCAGAGCTCTGGGTAGCCCCGAGCAGCTGCCCCACGTTCCAGTCTTATGACACAGAAACAAACTCCTTTCATTTGGGGCATTAAACGTGTGCAACGCCCGCATTGCAGGCCCTCACCTCCTCCTGTTAGTCTCTGTGGCAATGTTCTTAACACCTCATTGACTTGTTATTCAGGCTTCCCTGACATTAGCATGCTGATGAGCAATTAATAGCTTTCAGGGGACATTTAGTGTTTCAGCCCACAGCTGGATGCCTTTGCCGTGATAACATGCTGCTGTTAACCAGCTTGCTACATTCTTTTGACTTTATTATAATTTATAAACACTCCACTTGCACATCAGACCGTTTGCCCCAGTTGTTAGCCAAGGGGGCCTCTCAAACATCATGCTGAAAATCCCCACCAGGCATTGCACATCTTAAGTCGCCTGGCCCCAGAGCCACATGCCAGACTGACCCAAATTATGCAGAAGCTAGCTTTGCTGATATACTCCTCAACAAATGCAAATACATTCAGTAAATATGTGTATGCTTGGACAACTTTGCAGTAAGTTTTTTACATTGAAAATATGCAGGAAGTAAAATAGCTCAGGGAGTTGATGCACCAGCTGCATACCAACAGAGCCAATTCAGACTTTCATCCTACTGAAAGTAATCAAATGAGTGCCATTGGGCCTCATTACGAGTTAGGATGTAAAAATCCATCATTACCGGCACCCTAAATAACGGTACCGCTAATAAAAGTACCGTCATTACTGGTACCATCATTGCCGGTACCGTCACTACCGACACCGAAAGTAACGTCATCGCGCCGGAAGAGGAAACACACCGGCGGCCATCTTAAAAAACACAATCCATTGCAATCCTGTGCAGACAGGACCTGAGCAGTCAACTTCCTAACCTCTACTGGTGCACAATGGCGAAAGTAACCATGAAAGGCGCAGCACGTATGTGAAAACCGCGTTTCAGCGACAATGAGCTAAATATGCTCGCTGATACATAAGTGGAGCAGGCGGATGTGGTCTTCAGTGCAGACCTGCGCCGTCCTTAGAGTAGGTTCGTTTGGACAGTGGACTGATCTTTATTTGGACTCTCACTGATGACTGACGAGCACCTTAGTTGGGTTAGGTAGGGAACACCCTTAGCAAAGGGAAAGTTACGTGTTTTCAATTTTCATTTAATAAAGTTCACAGTGAGATGGAAGATAAGAGTCTATTTTTTTCTTCTGACCCACCACAGTACATACTTTTACTTTTCATTTTGGTCTAACGCTGACAAAGCAGACCTTCTTTAAAACCATGAGAATGGCATTTCTTTTTCATTTATTCGGCAAATTGAAAGGAAATGTGTGCTGAGATGTGTTCACCATAAGGACCTCCTTTAATTATACAGTATGAAGCAGGTACAACATTTGCCCAAGTGCTCATTGACTATACACATGCCAGAACTGCACAGGGAGATCGTAGCTCTGCACATCCACAAACACCAACACCAGCTAACACAAGCACCTAGCTACATACACACACACTGCCCCATCACTGTGTATAGACCAACCCAATACACTACACTCCCACACTCGAATACACCCTACTCCACAGCACACCTCCACTGCCCAGCAATGTGCAGACCACCTCCCCACTATAATATACATCCACACTGCCCAGCACAGCGTATACACACCCCCACTGCACTGCACACCCACGCTGCTCTGCACTCATACCACTCACCACACTGCAGACATGCACACATCCCCAACACTGCTCTGCACTCACACCATTCCCACATTGCACATATCTCCTACACTGCTCTACATTTGCACCATCCTCACACTGCATGAATGTACACAGCTCCAGCCCTGCTCATCACACACGTCCTCCAACCCTGCACTCCCCATCCCCACTCTGCATGGAGGCTCACAGCCCCAAACCTGCTTTGCACACACTGCCTCCAGCATTATATACTCCCACAAACAGGCTCCTGCACGGCACAATTGCCCAGACATTGCCCACAGTAGTGCACCCGCACCGCCAAACACATTATCCCCAGCACTGCATGGAACTGTACACAGACACACTAACTCAAGCAATGCACACACATACTGCCCAAGCACCTCCCACACATACTGCCACAGCACTGCATACACATACTGCTCCCACACAATACAGCAACTGCTCCAGCACTATACAGCAACTGCTCCAGCACTACACATACAGCATTCTACCACTGCTTCAACATGGCCTCTGCACTACCCTGCATGTACACAAACAATCTCAGCACTGCATTTGCACTTGCACACCCACACACAGACACACTGCCCCAAGACTGCACAGACATCATACATAGTACTGAACACTTACTACCCTGAGGCACTGGGCACACACCACCCTCAGAACTGCATTACACACGCACGCTCACACACACACCGCACACCCACACACACACACACACACCACACACATGCACACACACGCACATGCACACACACACGCACACCATTCCAGCACTTCACTGAAAACATTTCACTGCACGGTGCACAAGATGCCATTGCACTGCACACTCGCATTGCGCCCAGCACCACACATATAAATACTACTGCACCACACATAAACATATTCAGCCCCTTACAGTATATGTTTGTGCAGTGCTGTCTGGGCATACTGAAGTTTGGGCTTACTGTGCTGGTTGTCATAATAGTATCTTGCTTTACTGTGAGAACTGACAATAATGGATTGTGGCCTTACTGTGCTAGCTCAGCATATTTGAATCCGTCATTGCTTATGATAACTTGGCATATTGGTATCTGGCCTTTCTGAGCTAAGTGGGCATAATGGAATCTGCCATTGATGTCCAAATTGGGCGAAATGGAATCTTGCACTGCTGTGCTAATTAGACATCATGGAATCTGGCACTGCACTGCCTCCTAATTGGGCATCGTGGAGACTGGCACTGCTATACTAATTGTGCATAGCCTTGACAATGGAGTGAGTACCTAGCAATTGACTGGTCCTGGTGCATTGATGGCAATTGCTGGTAATGGTATGAGTACCTTGGATTTTGATAAGAAAACCTTGAACCAGTTAATACCGGGGCTTCTGATGTCATTACCTGGTATAGGGTAGCAAGCTATAGTACATGGTCCGAGTATCAGAGCAGGTTATGCCAATAACTGACAAATTGTGGGACTCTCTGGACTTATTAGCACTGGTACCTAGAGTTATGGTGACAATGCCTATAAAATGCTGATAGTTGAGCAAAAACTGTTGGTTTCATCAGTGCTTGTTCTAAGTGGCATCTAAAGTGTGACAGCAGGCATGGTAATAGGCAAATGAGTAATTGGATCTGACGACCTTTATACTGGTCATTAGCTACATATATATGTATACCCTTCGCTCACTCTCAAATGCTACTCTACCCAGATCATCTTTACCACCACTATAGGCCTCATTATAACTCTGGCACTCCCGTAATAAAGGGTGCCGGTACGGGTCCGGCACCCTTCATTACGGGAGCACCGATTACGAGGTTCCCTTTGCGGGACCCGCTTAGGATGCCTGGTAAAACCAGGCGTCCTTAGCGGGTCCCACGAGAGGAAGAGGGAGCTAATAACGGGCCGTTATTGACGCCGCCGTTATTAGCTCCCTCCCCATTCCCATTGAGACCTATGGGGGCTCAAATGGGAATGGGGATGTGTTCCTGCAAGGAGGAATTACCGGGTCCTCCAATGTTGGAATGACCCGGTAATTCCTCATTGCAGGAAACCGGTATTGGAGCCCGGTATGGAGCCAGCCATGGCGCTAATAGCACCATGGCTACCTCCATACTCGTAATGAGGCCCTATAACTCTATTTTATTAACAACTCTCCTTCTGTACACTACCTGCTTTCACTCTCCCTGCACTTCCACCTTCCGATCTCTTCCATTCAACTTTTCCACCAACCAGGGAGCAGCTCTGAAATGATTGTTAAAACCCAGAAATCAAATGTTTCCTGCTCTATGCACAATTAACAATCTCATGAAGCATCCACAAGTGTTCTTCAGTCTACAAACTGGTAGACATTTATAGGAAGAATCCTTCCCACAGAAAGAGCTTTCATTGCACAGGTGTACCCAATGCAAATCCTCACAGTTCCAGCTCTTTCTGTGAGGCTGAGAGAAGCTTCAGTACTTTGCAATGTCTGACGCTCTTGCTACATTCAACCATGTCTAAGAAAAGACTGAATCATGGTGCCATGGGCAATATACATAAGAGACAGCATGGATCTAGTGGAAATACAAGCCATAGTGAACGAATCTGTCATGCGTACTGAACACAAAGAGACAAAAGATTTACACATTTTCATGATCATGGTCATTTTAACTCTGCGGCTATTTCTCCAAAGAGAGATGGTGAAGGAGAGGGAAACCGCGGTGCAGTCATTAAGGAAGGGAGATGGGGCTGATTGGTCTAGATAGAATTTCATGTTTATCTTATTTGTCCTTTTGTATGTATATTTTATATAATTGCATTTCCGACTTCTGCTTGTTTATACCTTTGTAAATAAATCAGTGTGTGTTATGTGGTATATACGTGTGAAAACAAATTATATATTGTGAAACACAACATATTTTGTGGTTCAGGTTATTGCTTATGGATAGGAGAGTTTTATGTTCTCAGTAACCAGATCAGCACCCACCACACTTTTAACGCTGCCTATGAATGTTTTGTGACAATGTCAATTGTGTATGCATGACACTGGTGTGAGGATGGGTCTGTTTTGATTCCCTCTCACTTACCATGTGTTATCGACAACATTTTGAGTGAGCTTCCACCAGTCGTGTCCAATTAGTGCTCTGGGACCCTAGGATTTTGAAATTCCCCCCAGCAGTGGCATGCCAATATAGAAGAAATCACAATGTGTGAGATCCTTCGAACTATGCCACCTTAGAGATATAGGACACCAGAGGTGTGGTTTTCTCCACCAATGTATTGTCAGTGGTATAATGCTTCAAAGACGTTTTTGTAGCTGTAGTCCTGTCAAGGTGAGCCCTCTGTGATTCACGAATACCTGTGCGTTGATGTTGCTGGCGGTCCAGGATAGGGCTGGAAGATGGCATCCGTCCGGTGCTATGGCAAGTGTGGTGTGGAAATCCACCTCCTGACCCCTAACCAGAAAATGGTAACCAGTGAGGGATAGGAAGCGGGTCCCCGGCACCATGTAAGAGGACTTCCCACGATTCACATGGTACCAGGCAGTGCAAAGCACTGTAAGTGGGAAGCCAGAAATGCAAAAGCAAAGCAGGGGAAAAGGATTCTGAAGCATCAGTATCTGAGCGAGAAAAGGAAGAAGAGAGAGTACCAGAATGGCCAGCTAGTATGTAATCCTAGGGAGAATTCCAAGTAAGGCAAGAGCTCAGGCAGGTAGGACTGAGCAGAGTTCAGCAGTGTTTCCCCCGAGAGAAAGTTGCGACATGCTGGCTGCAGCGTTCTCCCTGGCTAAATACTGTGGTTTTTCCATGGCCACGGACCAAGCCGTCTCCACTGCGCATGCGCGGAAGGCGGCCGCTGGTCCCACAAGCATGCACGGTGCCCTCAACATGGCGGCCCCCACGGGAGGAAGAGACCTGAGCCATGTACGCCTGCAGGGGCGATCGCGGAGCCATCACTTTACCCCCCATGGCAAGAAGATGTATCAGGCATGCCAGGTGAGCGTGCTGACATGCCACCCGCCCCAAGCCCCGGAAGGAGCACCAGGCTTCCAAGTACAACGCAGGTCAAATTGGCGAATCAAACGAAGGGCGTGGACACCAAAAGCCGGTTCCCAGGAATTGTCACAGGCAGCATAGCCCTTTCAGGACACGAGAAAATAGAGTTGACCATGGCAGAGTTTGGCATCACAAATATCCTCAACTTCGTACTCGACGTCCACCAGGAGAGGACCAGATCGCGCACTGCAGTGCCGAAAAGCATCAGGATGGTAAGTCTTAAGCAGGAATATGTGGAAGACTGGATGGATCTGCCAGGAAACAGGCAACAAAAGACAAAATGCCACAGATGAAATACGCTGGACAATCCGGAACGAACCAGCGAATCGAGGAGCAAGAATGCGAGGAACGTTCCCCAGGGGCAGGTTTTTAGTCAAAAGGTAGACGTTGTCACCAACGCGATAATCAGGTTCAGTGGACCAGCGATGGTCAGTCATGGTTTTAACAGCCACCTGGGCCAGACGGAGATGAGCAAGGACTTGATGATGGACATCCTGCAGATGTGGTATCAGGGTGGCGCTGGAGGCCTCGAAACCAGGAAATGACACAGAAGGGGGAAGCAGCACTGGCATAATGGGGGCCCCTGCATCCCCCGTGGTGTGGGGGACCCTGCCACCACATGTCCTGGGAGCAGGGCCCCCTTGGACTTTAAAACAAAAGAAAATGTAAAAATGTTTTAGTCACTCTGTCTTCATAAAGAATTTCTTTATGAAGGCAGAGTGACTACAAAAAGAAACTATTTGTTTTTGAAGTCCGAGGGCTCCCCCCACCCCATGACATGGAAGCCTCTAGGCTGAAGGCCTCCATGTCATGGGGCGGAGGGAGCTCTGTGACTTAAAAAAGAAATTGTTTATTTTTGAATCACTCTGCCTTCATAAAAACATTATTTCCATTATGGTTCAGTCTTTAATGGAAATAATTTCTTTATGAAGTCGGAGTGACTTCAAAAAGAAACCATTTAATAAGGTTCTCCTCAATCCCATGATGTCTGCGTGAATGAGTGTATGGTGAAAGGCTGCATAATTAAATATATGGGTGGCTGGGTGTGCGTGTTGAGTGTATGGTGAAAGGGTGCACACTTACATATATGGGTGGCTGCCTGGGTATGCCTGTATGGTGAAAGGGTGGACACTTAAATGTGTAGGTAGCTGCCTGTGTGAGTGTATGGTGAAAGGGTGCACATCTGCCTGTGTGAGCGTATGGTGATAGGGTGCACCATTAAATATATGAGTGGCTGGGTGTGTGTGTGTGTCGAATGTATGGTGAAAGGGTGTACACTTAAATGTATGGGTGGCTGCCTGTGTGTGCCTGTATGGTGAAAGGGTGCACACAAATGTATGGGTGGCTGCCTGGGTGTGCCTGCATGGTGAAAGGGTGCACACTTAAATGTGTAGGTGGCTGGGTGTGCGTGTGTGTTTATGGTGAATGGTACTGTGCGTGTATTCAGGGGCGCAACAAAACCTACATTTCGGGCCGGGGTGTTAACCCTTCAAATGTTGGGAGAGGTGCTAACTTCACGCCAATGGGGGAAGGGCAAACCTATTTCTGTGGGGGCATCTAACTTCTTTATGCATTCTAATGAGCCTATTCTAGTGCAGCTTCAATGTTACAAGCAGTTAACTCACTCCTTTAAGTCCAAAAGCACCCACTTATGGACTGCTGTGAGAATAAGCAGTCTCCTGCCCCTTCTCTACCCTTCCAATCACTTTCCTGGCATACAAGTAGTAAACCCACATCAAGATTTCAATTGACTAAAAGAATTATGCATTTGAATGCAGGTACTATCAATGAAATGCTTTACGTTAGTAATTGCCGGGCCTTTGTTAACAGCGAAACCCACGTGCCGTTTAACATCTGTGCTCTGTTCTGTCTGGCAACGGCTCTGTAGGTCAGCCAGGTCGGGTTAACATAGCCCAAAATTTCATGGGGGGGCAGAGGAGTGGGGGGGGTTGGAGGAGGGCTGAAGCCCAGTCAGCTCAATGGTGTTGCACTAATACTTGTGTTTAATCCCTTGGTTACTTACTGGTAATCTTCATTACTCAAAGCCCTATTCTTCCTCATCCCAGTACTTGTGTATGATGCACTTTGCCTCATACACAGATACTGGGATGAGGTAGAGGGACATGGAGGTAATGCCTGGCTTAGTTACCTGTAATCTTCATTACTCCTAGTCCCACTCTTCCTCTTCCCAGTACTTACCTATGAGGCAAGGAGCCTCATACGTAAGCATTGGGACAAGTAAAAGGGACGTGTAGGTAATTCTGGGCCGAGAATCTGATTTTGGGGGTTAGGGCAGGGAGTGCGAGGGAGAAGGGATGTGTGAGGGAGTGTGGGGTGGGACGGGTATTGTGCGATAAATCGTAATGGTCATCCTTGTCCAGGCTAAGCAGGCATGATATGTAGTATTAGTGGCTACAGAGGCATATTGGTGCATCTAGTCTGGTCATTTTTTTAGTTTGGCTTCACTTTTTTTTAACTGTGCATCTCTGATAAAGCAGTCCTGCTACCTGTAATTACCTGGCTAGACTGGCATTTGGGTGCTGCCAGTATAGCCGTTTCTTGCTGCGGCATTGTATATTTTTCTGGGCATCTGTGATAAAATAACCATGATAAGTGTTATTGCTTCGGCTAGCATTTCGGTACAACCAGTCTAGGTATGTCTAAATGTGACCTGGCATGCTTTACTGAAATATGTTATTACATATCTAGACTGGTCTGCCTTGTGCAGCCAGTTTGACATGTTGTCATTGTGGAATAGCATTTTTAATAGCAACGTATTATAATAATTAAAGCATTAATGTTCCTGTGCAATGTTGGTGATTTGCATTTATTGGATTTTTGCATTGGTATTACCCTACAAAACAATTGCAAACGCTCTGGCCTTTTAGCCAATTTTTCTCAGAAAGTGTGCTGTATAATAGATGAAAACATATATTTATATCTTTCTCCTAGTGCAGTGTGCGGCATACCCCTGCAGCAGCATGTCCTGTGTATTGCTCAAGCGTGGTAATCTAGGCCGGAAGGGCGGTCCCCTCAGCATGGCTCGCACGGGGGCCCCCAAAGTTTGTGTTACCCCACTGTTCTGTTGGGTAGGGATTAATTGAGGGTAAATGAGGGGAGGGTCCAAAGTGGGTTAACCATCTTGTTTAAGAAGAAGTTACTTTTAGCATTTTCAGAAAGTGTAGCAGAAAGCAGGGCAGGGGCAAATTGAGCCAACATGAGTTTGTTTTCGATTTTATTTTCTTCAAAACACCCTTGTTTCATATGTTCGATTTAATTGTACTTCTAATATAATCGAATGGCAATTCAATAGTTTGAGATTGTACTTTCTTCATTCAAGGTTTTCACAAGTTGTTATCGTTTTAGTGTGAAGATGTATGCATTGAACATTCCAGTGCTGGATTAATAATGGCCATTACTACATCTTTCATGGTTAGACCATGACAGCAATTAAGATTGTGCTCCACTGTGGGATTGTTGGCCGCTACAGATCACTTTAGTTAATTATAAGCGTGAATCTTAGAACCTGCCTTCGGCCAAGCATGTCCTCCTTTTGGAACTCATAGGTTCTCCCTGCAATGGTTACATTCACATCTGAGGAGAGAATAGTGATAGAACCATGCGCTGAAAGCCTCGCCTAAAAGCCACATCTCCTGCTGGGTGCTAAAAAAGATGTGGCTGTGGAAATGGGCTATTTCATTATTAGAGTAATCTCGTCCCAGTCAGAAGTGGACGAATGCCGCATACAAGGCTCCTCTACGTTCACTCTAGGAATTGAGACTTGAGGGGCACTGTGGTGAACCAGAAGAAGGAGTCGGACAACTTAGTGACATGTTCAAAAAAAGGGTTTTATTCAAATGAAAAGAAAACTCCTAACTTGCCCTATAGCTACGAGGGAAGTTTCCTACCTCACTAACCGTGCACACCAAGTCCAAACAGCCCGAATCATAAGTACCTAACTGGCCCTACGACTTCAGAAAAATAACTGACAGAAAAAAGGAATGGGAAGCTTGTATAATAGCCTTGATATGGACTTCTGCCCGGCCCACTTGAATTCGACTTGTTCTCAGTCGCACAGTTCTTGTAAATTATCTTCGCAGGTTGATTATTAAAACCTTTTGGGAAAACTCACAAATGTCGTCGGTCTGGGTTTCCCTGTCCCTTTGATAAGGAAACAGTTTCTGAGTTTTAAATGTCCCAATCCCTCCAGGGGGACTTGAAAGGACACTTCTTTCTTTTCCACCTTCTTAGCATTGGGAATTCCCTAAAGTCTGTTAGCTGTAGTAAAAAGTCTTATCTTTCAATATACAGATTATCTTGCGGTTCTTGCCCAGTCGAATAACTCCTCTCCTGTGATTTATGCACACTGCTGTTCGTGAGCGAGGGTATTCTGTTTCCCTTTACTCTGTCTCAACACAGGGCTTTATTATCTTGGCATACTTTGTTGGCTATTCCAGCCGTACTTTACATTGTTTGTATCCATTTTCTCTATGACTCAGAGGGGCGAGTGCCTGTTACGTTCACTTCACTGTTAGTAGGATAGGCGGCTATTCCAGCATTTCAGTACAATGTTTGTATTGTTGCTCTCTGGTTAAATGGGGCCGTGGGCCCATTGCATATGCTTTGGCTTTTGTATCTGCATAGATTAAGGTGTTCTCGCTCTCCTCCACAGGTCTGTATTGTTTCTCTCCCCGCCAGTGTCTTTCTTGGTGGGAAAGACGCTTGTCGACGGGTGCTTGGGATCTTAGGCTCCTCTTTCGCCTCAGGACTCAGTGTTGGTTGCTGGACGCCAAGCCCACCACAGCCCTTCAACGGTCACACCACCCGTGAAGAGGGTTGTCTTTCCGTACTTTGTCTTGCCTTGCTGGGGTAAGGCACAGGCTGTCTAGTTTCCAGCTAACAGGTTGTTCGTTCTGCTCGTCACCACTCGCTCCGCAGCTCAACATAGCTCCATCACTACTGGACGTAAGTGCTCCAGAGGCTCGCTTCTGCTAAGCACTTGCTCTGATTTACCGTGGGAATTCCCTCTGCATTCAGAAATGCTTGCTTCTTATACATGTCATCAGAATGAATGAATGAAGTGATATTCGTATTCCATGACTATAGCCCTCAGGTGAGGTACACATCACCTCAAGCCAACAGGGTCACAGATGGATCCATGTGATCTATATTTGCAACATTTTTTCCGACATCAATATGTGCAGAAAGGGTAGTTCGAACTGGGAGTTCCATGCTGGAATGGGAGTCCTTGTCCCCAAGAAGGGAGTCACTCCCAGTGATTTCTCACTTGCCCAGACCCCTAGGGTGGGTCCTGCTCACTTCCCAAGCCTCAAAGGAGGTGGCTCACCTCTGGGGAGAAGGGATGAATAGTTCAGATTCATCACAGGCCCATACTGGATCTCCATCACTGAAGTCATCTTGTGCTGGACTGGTGGAATTTATTTTGCTGCATTTTTATGTGGATGTGGGGTTAGGGTAAACTTTTGAAAACATATTTAAGGGTAGTTTAGGAATGTGTGGGGGGTTTAGAACAGAACTATGGGGGCTTGCCACCCACATAAAATGCTGGGAAGCTGCTGTGGTGCTTTGGCTACCTATCAGATGTACCGGATCCAGGGAGGCATAACATCTGACTGGCACATGACCGCAAGAGAGTGTTCATGTTTTGTGCCTGAATGAACCAGCAGCCTGAGCCTTGAAGGTGTTTGAGATTGCCTTGTCCAGGGGGTGGAGATGATAGCCCTGACAGCACAACCAATGAGTTGGCTCTCTCCTTTTTACCCCATGTAGGGACGCGGGCAGTGATTAGAAAAGAGGGCATAACCTTGCCTGCCATACATGTGACCTTCTCTATCGAGAACCTCTGGAAGAGGGTATTTATGTCGGATCAGAGGCCAGGGGAGCATGTATAGGTCACATATGCTCAAATGTCCTGCACTATCTTATTAAAGAATGCATCTCAATCCAGCCTGAATTCATTTACATAGCCGGGTCAGGGAATGGGAGTGCCACATCATCTTGTCATTAGATGTCTATAGAGAAGTTAGGAAGACATTTGGGAATGGGACGCTCTTGTGATAGCTGCTATGGTCAATGGACAGTACTGTGACACACATGGGAGGCTCATTTTCAATGAGCCGTACCATTAAAGGCGTAAAAAAGACCTGCGTACAACTTTTACACATTTGATTAATGGTGCGATTCATTTATATAGCGGAGAGGAGGCATGGATTGTACGTTACGGTTCCGCCTCCATCTCGCCATACAAACGCGCCACACATTTGCACAAGCAAGTATTTTCATGCTGGCGCACATGCTGTGGATTCCAATGATGTCTGCCTGTATTTTACACCAGAAAAAAAACAGGCGGACTCCATAGGAATCTATTGTAAACGCTGCCTGCCATTCTTACATGGAAGGCAGTGTTCACTCAATTTGCATGGTGGTTTGCAAAAGGGTGGCATACAAGCATGACTGCCACAATTTTACTCTTTACTTTTGCACTCTGCCGTGCAAGTGTTGAAAAGTGTGCAAAGGGGACCTGCCTACAACAAACGTGTAAAAGTCCCCTCAGTGCGGTTTACGGGGAACTCCAAAATTAGCCACATAGTAGGATTTCCGATCTCTGGGGTGAAAACGAGACACAAGTGAGTCCATTATTGTGGTATCTGTTCAACTTACCATGGGTGTGTCACCGCATTTGGTGAACGGTCATTTTACAGCATTTTTTAAGGGGTGTTTGCGTTGAGGGTATAGGCTTAAATGGATTTAAAGGTAATGGAGGTGGGGGCATAGAATAGGATATGGGGGCTTCCCCCCTCAGAACATTTTTTTTTGTGAACAAATACGGCACCTTGGTGAGTTGTCCCAGTGCCAATATGGTAACAGAATTTAGTTGGTGGTGGCTGGCTGCTCCCACAAGTCATAGGAAACGTTTCTCAATGGTTTCGTAAAGCTTGTGCACAGGAGTGAACACATTTGGTTTTGCAACAATGCCGCCTTGAGGCGTACAGATGCCACATTCTGAGATTTTGCAATCCTCCTTCACACATGGTACACCACTGTATGATTTGAGTGGCTAGTTGCCCTCATGGAGTGTGACCTCCCCGTGGAATCGCACAGCAAGCACTATGCAATAGATATGGCGCAGGTGCGCTGACAGCGACTCGGCCAAAGAAGCGACTGCCACTGCCCAGAAGCACCACAATTCTCCTCAGTGCCTTGAAATATCTGCAAATAATAACCTACCCAGTCAGAATCCGAGGCCTGGCGCGTGATCAGAGCCCTGCCGCTGCGTACTGGTGATAACGAAGGTGACAAGAACGGCAATGTTCCATTCACTAAAGCGGAAATACTTTGGGTTTAAAAGATCTGCGCCACCGAGAGGGCCTTGACATGTGGAAGTTCAGAAATGCAGGAGGATGTGAGATAGTGCTGCAGAGCCCAGGGGCTCCCAGAGAACTGCCGTGGGATATTCTTGCCAGATGTCTCTTCCGGCAGATTCTGGAGAGAAAACGATTGATAAAGGCCACAAAACGGCCCTGTTGTGTGTGAATAATCACGGTTCATGTTCTATTTGTGCGCTCTACGCAACAGTGAATGAATGGGCGGTGCCCACAATTCTTTCCCTGCATAGGCAGCTCACAGTCACGCAATTATGCCAGGTTTTAAGTTCAAGTGTTTTCCACAAGCGGGTGATGTCTCAACTTGCTTGTATTATTTTTCCTGAAATCGTTTTTTAGCCGTGTAATCACAGAATCTGACAAAACCCTAAAAAGAACCTTTTGGAATGAAAGATGGGTATTATTCATCAGCTGCCATTGGTGTAATGCTTACTGTGTTCCACCTGGAGGTGTAGGCCTCATAATGGCCTTAATCTGCCTGGCACAGCCCAGTACATTAATTGTGCCAACATAACATGGTGCTTAACTGTTACAGGGCTCGCAGGAGCTGTGCACAACTGTTCTAAAGCAGCCACCTGACAGTTGTTAATCCACGTCACGGGCTTATATCTGGATTTGTTACTTAAAAAACATGTTGTTAATACTTACGTCATTTTGTTTTGGGTGGAAACGTACATCGTTGTGTAAAATCCCATGAAACAAAAAATGTCCACTGTTTTTTTACGCACCCGCTCCAGATAAAATAAAAAACCAGGACAGGGCACAAACATAAAAGTAGTACTAGTACCCCCAGCCCATTCCAACGCCCTAGACCAAGCCCCACTGGTAGGATCGCATATTAAAATAAATACAATTGCCAGCGATTCTCCTATGTGTGAAATACAGATTCGGGTGTGGCAATAAGCATGTTAAAAACAAAAGAACGTTTGCTTTGATTGCAGGTTTTGCAATGCTTACAGTCTTGTGGCACAATCAGTAAATGCAGTTGGCTGTGTGTGAACAGACATGTTGGTTGTTTGAGCCTACCCTTTGGCGGCAGAAACGTATATGACAAAGGGGATTCCTGGGAAGCTAGGGAACAGTTAAACTGTTTATTCTATGTCAAGACTCGCATTCTCAGATTATGCTCTTTACTTCTCGAGCAGCAAAGTATAAACAAACAATTATGAAAAACAGTGCAACCTAAAAACTACAATTCCCAAAAACTGCAGTGAATTCGTAGTTAGTTTTTCACAAGTCCACAAAAACCATGTGACCTTTCCAGTCCAATCACATTTCACTTTCCCCTATAAACACTGCATATTTCAAAGTCCTTCCTCTTTCTTTGCTGCTTGAGCAGCTGAGATAAGTACTTTTTGTTTTTATTAATATGTATGATGTGATTGTTGTTTATGGTGTAACGTAAACGCACGCGGAGAGGGAACAATTGTTGAAGCGCGCAGCGCGTCACGGTAGCAGCAGTGCATATCCGCTTATAGAAGCAGGAGCACGACAGGACTTATCGTCCCGGCGTTTTCTTTCCTCGTTAGGAGGCACTCTTCACAGAAGTTCGCAGCAGCACAACGGGACTTCTGGGGTTCTGGCACCAGTGCGAACGTCCGTGAAGAAAGAACAGGAGGTGGTTTATACGAGCGCATTCCAAGGCAATCTCCTCTACTTCAAAGCAAAACTAACCTGCAAATTGACACAACACACGTTAATACAGTGAATAAACCGGCGTGCAGATCTGGTGACAGACGCCACCTGGTGGCCAAAGCACAGCACCGCAGGCTTGAATAGCCACAGCTGTGAATAGTAAGTGACGGGCTCAGTCCCAGGTTAAACTGCTAGCAGACCCCTCATTTTCTGCCTGAAATAGGAGGGGATACCCATTAAGGGGTGTATTAATAATTTAATAAGTTCAATGAGACAGGCACAGTCCCAAGCAAACCTACAATTATAAAGAGACTCGCCAAGCTACAAACAAAAGTACATTCAGATTGACGGGGGCAACCCAAGAAAACTGCGCATTATTGATACACGGCACATCTGTAGAATGAGTGGTTATTCTGAAGATTCCGAGGGACCACATGTTAGTGGTCTACGCATTAGTCAAGCAGTACAGAGGATGGAGAGTGCCGGCAGACCCCATAGAGAGGAAAGGGACATAATGCAAGACCTGGCTGCTTTGTCTCGCAGTATTACAGATCTGAACAAAGCACACAGGGACAAAGGGGGAAGAAAGAAAAAGACCCGCAAGGAGCATAGCACCCAGATCCCCGCACGGGTTCACCGCACAGGTCCAGATCGGACAAGAGGAGGGCAAGGTCTCGAGATAAATATAATTCCAGCTCAGATGAGTCATCTGAGGAATACTGCAGGAGCAGTTCATAATCTGATGGGTATAGTGCTTCAGGAAATCAAACCTCAGAAAGCGACAGGCGGGAGTCCAGAAACAAAAAAGGCAGGAGGGAGGACAAAGAGTCTTGTAGAGACGAATTCGACCCGGATGAGCTGGTGCACCCGAGGTCAAATGAATGGGAACCACCCGAAAATATAACTGAATATATCAAGAAAAGGCTGAGAATGCCCCTGAGCAAACAGGCTAGAAATAAATTAAGGGCTGAAGGCCCCAGGCCTAGAGTGCCGGATGGGGTAGCAGACACCCAGAGGTCGACAAAAGTATAATTACATTCCTTGGGAGGTACGGCAGAGATGTGAAGAAAGGAATAGAGAGGTCCTGGAGATCATGTCAGGACAAGCTTTTAGACATGCTGGGCCCTATCACAAGGATATGGCAGCTTGCTGAGGAAGCCAAGTCGAAGAAGGAAGCCATAAATCCAGAGATCGTTGCTGGATGGGTGCTTGATGGGAAATGCTAACACGGCATTGGCAGCGGAGAGAAGGAGATCCATCCTGATGAAGTTGGACTCCAGGCTAGGAGAATTGGCATCATCTGAACAGGCAGCAGCAGCAAAAGGCAAATTGGTTGGTGATCTATTCATCAAAGACATCGCGTAATTCGCCAACACTTATGCATCAATGGACAAGGATCAATCATTACTCAAGAAAATCTTCGGAAGGAAAGTTTTTGACAAGGCTAGAAGAGGAAAGGGCCGCTCGTCCAGCCGTTATCAATATAACAGGTCTTACAGCGACAGGTACCACTGGAAGGAACAAGGGGACCAGAGATCAAACCCTTTGTTCCCTTCCAGAGGAAAAAGCAGGGGTAGAGGCTGGAGAGGCAGTGGTGGACAACAACACCAGAATGTCACAGGTGAGAGAAACAAAAGTGCTGGCAAAAGGGATGGAAACACACATTCCTCCAGTAGGAGGAAGAGTGAAGTTGCATTTAGAAAAATGTGAGGATATATCCTCAGATGCATGGGTGATGCAGACGGTTCGAGGTTTTCAGTTGGAATTTCAGCAGGAACCGCCACAAGTAACCATACCAAAGCAGATAAGGTTCAGCAAACAAGACGAGGATCTGCTAGACAGAGAAGTAGAGTTACTCAAACTAAAAAAGGCAATCGGCCCAGCCTCAGAAGGACAGGAAGGTTTCATAAGCAACCTGTTTTTTTGTAAAACCAGTGATAAATCTCAAAGGTCTGAATTATTTTCTAATATACAGACACTTCAAGATGGAAGGGATTCACCTGCTAAGGGACATCATACAGAGAGGGGATTGGTTAGCAAGAGTAGACCTGAGGGACGCTTATTTAACAATTCCGATTCAGAAGAATCAGAGGAAACTACTACAGTTCTTCTGGAAAGGAGAGAAATGGGAGTATACATATCTTCCGTTCGGTCTAGCATCAGCGCTATGGTGCTTCACCAAACTATTGAAACGAGTGGTAAGTCACCTCAGGGAACGAGGAATCAGAATGATTATTTATCTGGACGACATCTGTCTGATGTGCAAGGACAGAGTGATTCTTGTAGAGCTGATTCGGAAAACAACAGATTTACTACAACAGTTGGGATTTCTAATAAACTGGGAAAAGTCAGAACTAGAACCAGCACAGGAGATGGAATTTCTGGGTTTTATTTTAGAGATGGCTCAGGGTACTGTCAGACTACCTTTAGGAAAGGTGAACTCCATAAAGAAAGAAATAAAGAGCACAATGACAAGATAGGTGATTTCTTTGAAGGAGATAGCGAGGTTGGTAGGTCGTCTGTCATCGTCGATACAGGCAATCTTTCCAGGACTTCTGCACTACAGAGCGTTGCAGAGGTTGAAGATAGAACATATCAGGAAAGATTTATCTTACAAACAGAAAGTACCCATATCTCAGGAAGCGAGAACGGAGCTAGAATGGTGGTACTGCCACATGGAGGCATGGAATGGCATGGCGATATTTGGCTCATCCCCGGACCAAGTAATAGAATCGGATGCCAGTGGATGGGGATGGGGAGCCAGATGTGGTGACCAATCGACCGGGGGGAGATGGTCGAGCGAGGAATTGGGCTTAAACATCAATTGCCTCGAACTCCTGGCGGGATCCTTCGCAGTCCGTTGTTGGACACAGGAAGGAGCGAGATGTGCCATATTACTCAAGATGGACAACGTTTCGGCAGTCAGATACATAAACCGACTAGGTGGGACGAGATCCAGGATGCTGACAGAGATAGCCAAAGAATTTGACAACTTTGGCCCTCATTAAGAGTCCGGCGGTAGCTGTGCCGGAAAAACCGACAGGCTGCCGCCAGACCCGTAATACCATTCCGCCTCCGTGATTGCCGGAATCACTGGGACATTTCAACCCTGGTGACCCGGTAATTCCGGAGGCGGAATTCTGTAAATCCCCATTCCCATGGAGTCCGATAGGACTCCATGGGGATGGGGACCATGGAAACACTGGTTCTGTCTATGACAGAGCCAGTGTTTCCATGTACGCCTGCAGGCGGGTGGTGTTAATCCCGCCAGGTCAGATCTGGCGGGAGTGACACCTCCTGTCTGCAGGACTCTGAATTAGCCGGTCCGGAAAGAACAGTGGCAGCAGTTTTACCGCCACCGTTCTTTTCGGACCGGCAGGGTCGTATTGAGGCCCTATGTCTCCAGAGGGGAGTCAGCATGAAGGCAGAACACCTGCCGGGGGAACTCAACCAGGTGGTGAACTGGAATTCGAGATACATGAGAGACTCCAGCGATTGGCAGCTGGATGACTCAGTATTCCAGGAGATCATGCATCGGAGAGGTCAGTATCTGATGGTTTTGTTCGCTTCGAAGTTGAACAGGAAGATCTCCAGATTTTTCAGCTGGAGACCAGATCCAGAAGCGACGGCGACAGATGCATTTCTCCAGGTATGGGGACCAGCGAACGAATACGCTTTCTCTCCGTTTGCCATGATAGCACGTACTGTGGCACAGGTCAGGAGACAGGAAGCGACAGTAATTTTAGTGCCACCCGATTGGAGGGGTCAAGCATGGTTCCCAGACCTGCTGGAGATGTTGAACGAATTTTAAATTCTATTGCCACACAGAAGGGACATAGTCTTAGGTCCAACGGGAGAAACTCACCCATTGGTACAATCAGGGAACCTGAACTTGATAGCATGGCCGATTTCAGGAAGGCCTGGGCCAAGCCAGGTCTTTCGGGCACAGCTCAGGAATTTATCTAAGAGTCATGGGCCCCGGGAACCGGGAAAGCCTACAGAGTGGCAAGGCGAAGATGAAATAATTGGTGTATGGAGAGAGAAGTTAATCCCATACGAACTGATGTAATTCATGTAGTGAATTTCCTGGCGGCACAAGCAGCTCATGCTAAAGCATACAGAACTATTAACACCTACAGATCTGCGATATCTGCAGGACATGACTACATTGAAGGGAAACTAGTGGGTGAACATCCTTTAATATGCAGATTATTGAAAGGTGTCAAGTGCATGAGACCACCTACAGCTAGGTATTTGCGTCTTTGGGATGTGAGTGTGGTCTTGAGGATGTTTGAGGCATGGCCAGACAATGGGAATCTTTCTAGGAAAGCTCTGTGGGCTAAATTAACTACTTTGTTATGTTTAATTTCCTGAAAAAGAGTGTCAGATGTGAAGGCGTTAGAGATGAACAGGAAGTCTTTTTCGCCTACAGGTGTTATATTTTACATTGAAAAAAGGACGAAAACAGGTATTAAGACTGTAGAATACATGGCATTTCCTGAAAAACCCAGATTATGTCCAGTCAGTTGTCTGAAAGCTTATGCAACAAAAGCAGATATGGTGAGACCCATGGGAGAATATCAGATGTTAATAACGATCAGGAAGCCTTTTAAAGCAGTAGCTTCGGCCACTTTGGCTAGATGGGTGAGATGGTGCATGGCAGAGGCAGGCATTGACATAGGACAGTTTGGAGCACATTCGACTAGAGATGCTATGGCGTCATCAGCCTTTATGTCAGGGGCTTGCCTGGAAGATATTTTGAAGGTGGCGGACTGGTCTAATGAGACAACGTTTAAGAATGTTTATTTTAGACCAGTAGAACAGATAGCGTTGTTGGTGGTAAGTAAGCTTTGAACGAGCATAATCTGAGCCTCCGAGTCTTGACATAGAATAAGATTTTACACACATTTGTTACAGAAAGTCATGATTCTATTAAAGACTCGGAGGCAAAAGATTATTCCACCCAATTCAATCGCTATAATGGATGAATGGTAGCAAAAATATTGTTGTTGAAGAATATTATAATTTGTAAATGGTAATGTAATGTTTGCTATTATGCGATTGCCCACCCAATCAAGAGGAGATATGTCATGGAATTTATATTTTTTGACAGGAGTAGAGCAGAAGACAATGTCGTTGTGAAGAGGGATCAAAGTAAAGAATAAAGAAGTCGTCTACCGGTTGGGGCGCAAGTTATTAAGTTGTTCGACCAGTGACAGAAAGAGGAAGGACTTTGAAATATGTAGTGTTTATAGGGGAAAGTGAAATGTGATTGGACTGGAAAGGTCACATGGTTTTTGTGGATTTATGAAAAACGAACTACGAATTCACTGCATTTTTTGGGAATTGTCGTTTTTATGTTGCATTGTTTTTCATAATTGTTTGTTTATACTTTGCTGCTCGAGAAGTAAAGAGAAAATCAGAGCATAATCTTTTGCCTCCGAGTCTTTAATAGAATCATGACTTTCTGTAACGAATGTGTGGAAAATCTGTATTATCTATAAATGTCACCTTGATTGTAACATCCTATGTTTATGTTCAATACGGGACACCCCACCTGTCCCATTTCCATGTTTAGGTTGTGGACACAGAGCATGTCACATGCTGGGGGCGGGGCTTGAGGAAGACACACAGTTTGAATTAAAACCTGATTAAATAAAAAAGTATACAACTTCGCCCCTCGTTTTCGTTCATGCATCCGGTCCATTCCTGCACATAACATTGGCGACAAAGGACCACACATATCCAGTGTGCAGACGGGGGCGCAGAACAAAGATTGCAGGACTTTTTTTTCCCTGCGCCAGACCGTACCATAACGGTCGCTATTGTAGGCCCTGTCCACAACGCGTTCGTCAAAGCCGTCAGAGGCCTCATTGTCAGCCATCATTCATCACGCTTAACGGAGCTGACGGAGTTGACGGAGCTGCAGTGCTCGACGGAGCTGCTAAGGGGATACGTACAAGACATATTCATCACGCCTCATTGTCAGCTATGAGTCGCGATGCTCAAGGGCGTTGTGTGAATTTGATGCCATATATTGACTCGAGGAACCAGAGTGAAACGAGATATTCCTTAGTATCAAGGGGACCATTGGAGAGTGTTTCCGGCCCCTCCCTCGCCACGCCAGCTCCTGCCTGCTTCTACACTGCAACGTGTACGCTCAGGGAGCGCCATTAATCTTCAGCTACACAAGGACAGCAGCAGATTAAGAGGAACCTCGCCCGACCCCAAGAGCAGGTGGGTGGCCATCATCCAGGCCTGCTGTGTTAGGTCATTGTGCACAGTGCACCCTAAGGGATGTCCAGGCTATAATTCAAGAAAGGGTGTCATTATAAACTGACAGAAACAGTATAACAACAAAAATGTCAGGAAATGAAGCTGTCATATATTTCAATAGCGAGCACGTTAATGCCGGAAACGGAAATAGAGTCATTGCGCCGGAACGGGAAATGCAATGGCAGCCATCTTGAAAAACACAATCCATTGCAATCCTCCATACATAGGACCTGCATCAGCAGAACAGCTGGCCCAACTGCACATACAACCAAATCACCACATCACCATGCCCAAGGCCCTGAAAAAAGGAGCTGCACGCCTGCGCAAGGTGTGCTTCTCTGAAGAAGAGCTGAACATGCTCGCGGACACCCTGGCCGAAAATGGTGAGGTTGTGTTTGCTGCTGATCTGCGTCGACTTGCACAGTTGCGTAAGAAAGAGATCTGGGAGGAGGTGGCATGCAAAGTGAGTGTGGTTGGCACCACCCCACGCACGGTAAAGGACGTGCGCAAGCGCTGGGATGACCTGCGCCTACGCGTCCGGAACATCCTTGCAGCAAATCGTGGCCAAGGCATGGCAACAGGTGGTGGAGGTGCCTCACCATTAAGATGACTCGCTGGGAGGAGACGTGCGAGCACAATTGGAATGGAGGCAATCGAGGGAGTGGGGAATATGGAGCGTGGAGCGCCGTCATCGTTTGATGGAGGTAAGTGTCCTAAGAAACCACTGCAATGCAAAGCATGAAGATGTCCCCCAAAACTGACAGTGAAATGATCCAATGCTGGGGCCACCACACACATGTACGCAACCCTGCCTACAGGCAGTGCACAGCATCATCACATCCACATGCATGCTGCACTTCATACATGTGTCACCCAGACGTTTACCTGCATGACCCACCCATATGGCAAGCAACCTGTATGTCACAACTCCAACGGCAAATACCTGCCAATCCATAGAACTGCAGCAACCCCAATACATGCATGATGCATGTAGACACATCACTGATACTGTCCCTCTCTTGGTCCCCCACAGGCACACAATCTAACAGTGAGGCTCAGGACCCCACAGAGCAGCCCACAACACCTGTGAAGAAGGCCAGGGGCACGGAGGGAGCAAACAGACCCTCAACATCAAGGGGCACAGTGAAATCTGGACTTGCACACAAGCCCAAACCAACACAGGAAGCTACTGTACCGATGCGCGGAAGGGCCACCACCACAGCACCCACACCAGCCCCCACCACACAGGAGCCAGTTGCTGAAGGCTCTGTATCCACTGCCAGCAGTACAGTCAGAGGAGCAGCTGCCACGGCACCCATGTCGGATGATGATGCACACAGTCCGTCACCCGAAACACCTGCCGAAACAAGCCCGCAGCAGTCACCCCACCTCTCCCCACCCAGCACACACAATGCCAGCAGCCATGAGCTTTCTGCTGTTGAGTCATGGCCAGGGAGCTTCAGCCCCATGGGGAGCATGCATGATGCAGCACCCTTGTTGCATGCTTCTTCGACATCCACCGGTGTCAGGGACAGGCAAGAGGGTATCACAGTCATCCAACAGCGCCAGGAGGAGCTGACAGCGCTGGTGACCCAGCACATCAGTGAAGGAGCCCGGGCAAGGGAGGAGTTCCGGGAATATGCAACGTCCCTCAAAGGTGCTATTGAATCAAGTTCCACACGCATATGCAATGAATTGGCGGCTGTGAGGCAGGTCCTCACCCGCATGGCGGATGCCTTGAAGGCCCTGCGTCCCGCACAGGTGATTGACCAACCAGGCACCTCCTCGATTGCCAGCTCCACACAGACCAGCCCCCTGCGTAGGTCCACGCGGAACTTGCGCAGGTCGGACATGGGGCCACCCGATGCTGGCAGTGGACATGGGATGTAGGTGCAGCCTGCCATTCCGAACTATTGCAGACTAATGGTGCATGGAAGTGCACACCATGTGTGGGGGAGTTGTGGGGTGAGGGGGAGGGGGAAGAGGGTGTGTGGGGGAGTTGTAGAGGGAGGGGAGAGAGGGTGTGTGGGGAGTTGTAGGGGCAGGGGGGAGAGGGTGTGTGGGGTGGAGGGTTTGGGCACATTCAATATGGTTAATGTTCAATACACCCGTTGTGTCAAGAGAATTCCATTTGGACATTGCTTAATGTGTACGTGTGCTTTATTGGTGAATAGTGCACAGTGTCCATGTCCCCCACATAACCAGTGCCCAGAGTCCCACCTCCATGGCACCCTCCGCATCCATGTGTATTGAAATATTGGTTAATCAAATTCTGGTGCACAGCACGTCCATCCTGTGCATCGCCACCTGCCTGACGTGCAGCCCCATCTCCTCCCTCCTTATCCCCCTCGTCAGGCGGTTGCAGTTCAACGTCAGGGGGCAGAGGCACGTTCCGTCTGATGCACATATTGTGCAGCATGACACATGCCATGATGATCATGGACACCTTCTCATGCCCGTACAGGAGTGCCCCACCCGATCTGCTGAGTCAGTGAAACCGAGACTTCAAAAGGCCAAATGCCTGCTCCATCACCACACGGGTACGGGTATGTGCACGATTGGAGTCCTCTTCGTGCCTGTTCTGCGGGTTCTGGACAGGGGTAAGGAGCCACCTCTTCAAGAGATAGCCAGCATCACCTGCATGGGTGCAACAATGGTTATGTGTAAGTGATTTCATCAAATGGAACGTGTACCTATGAAACAAAAACATGCATTGATTTCCTGTTCTCATCCACATATGCCTGCATGAATTGAGCTACTCAAAGTAACTGCAAAGTGTGAAGTCACATGATCGACAGGTGTGCTTAGCATCATCTAGTGGACGCAGGGGGGTCCTATTCCTTGTGAGTGTTCATGCACTGTGGTTGCCCACGGCAGTTGTTGCCATGATCTAGGTGTTGTGTAGTTAATCGTATGCTTTGATTCTGTCACTGTTGAAGCCAGACTCTTGATGATCTGCCATTCCATGCTTGATGTCCCCATGCTGGTATGCTGCACTTGTGTGGTAGTGTACGAGTGAAATTCTGTTTATTGGCTTCATGTGATTCTTTTGTATGCACTAATGGACACATGTCCGTTGTGATGCTGATCTTCGGTCATTTGCTTTGCCCATACTAACTGCATGTCGCTGCATCGTGTTGCAGGGGCTACGGTCTGCTTATGTGCAGTGTACATGTGGATGGCTATGGAATGGTTGCAGTACTGCATTGTTGTCATTGTTGTGCAGCTTACGTCTCGCATTTAGGTTTCAGGTGTCAGGTCCAGTCTGGCCTGCTTTGGAGTATGGGCATTGTTCATTCTCTCACCTAATCTTAGCCAGGTGAAGTATGCATCCCCCCCCCATCTCAGCCAGGTGAAGTATGCATCTCCCCCCCATCTCAGCCAGGTGAAGTATGCATCTCCCCCCATCTCAGCCAGGTGAAGTATGCATCTCTCCCCCCAATCATCTCCCCACATCACACTGCCATGTGCTTGCCATGCAACTCACCGAGTAGCCAGGAACGTTGTCCTGCATGTCGCTCCATGTAGCGTGGTATCGTGGAGTTCCGCAGAACCATTGAATCATGGGTTGATCTGGGAAATTGGGCACAACAATGTGTGATGATCTTGTTTGAGTCACATACCATTTGCACGTTGATGGAGTGGTATAGCTTGCGGTTGCGGTACACTACCTCCATGGCATGTGGGACCACCAATTCCACATGGGTGCAGTCGAGGGCACCGATGCAATTTGGGATGCCTGCCAGTGAATGGAAGCCAACTTTGGTGTTGGAGATCTCCCAGGCAGTCTGTGGTAGGGATACGTGGTCGCTTGTATGCTTCAGGAGGGTATCGAGCACTTGGTTCAGCGTGCGTGAGAATAATGGTTGTGATATGCCATGCATCTGCCCTACCGTGTGCTGGTAGGTGCCTGTAGCCAGGAAGTGGAGCACAGACACCACCTTAAGTAGAGGGGGGACGGTGGTACGGATGTCTATGAGACTGACAATGTCATTGTGTATCATGTCCACAATGGTGGTGATGGTGTCCCGGTCCAGACGGTACAGGGTGTGGATCTGCTCGGGGGTTAGGTTGAATGGACTGGCTCTGATTCGAGGGATTTGGGGCTGCCTCAGTGGTACGACTGCCTGCACTGGTGGGGCATGTTGTGCCTGTCTCACCCTCCTTCTCCTCCTGTGTCTCCTCTGTGCTGCCTGTTGTTGTTGCAATGCAAGCATGTCCTCCAGCCCTAATGCTTCTAGTATTGGAATCATTTTGGTGTGTGAATGGGTGTGGGAAGGGGTGTGGTGTGCTCCTTTTGTGCTGGCCCAGTGTACATTGCCTCCACCTGTGCTGATTGTGTGCACCTGTGGCAGGTGAGAACACTGCACATGGCCATTTACGGGTGGGTCGCGATGCCGGTATTTCCGCCATGCCGGTATCCACTTTTAGCGCCTTCTTCATGCCGCTATTTGCATGTCCGCCTGACTTGTGATGTTCTCCTGTTTACGCCATGCCGCTATTGCCGGCATGTAAGGTTGCGTGCCCGCGCCCATGCCGCTATTAGAGGCACCGTTATTTATGGTGCCGCTAATAGCGGGTTGGCAGGTCGTAATAGCCCGGATCGGTTAACGATGCCGGTAATCCTTTACCAGCATCATTTTTCCCTTCCTCCTACCTCGTAATGAGGCCCATATTTTTCATATGTCCACACAAGAGAAGGGCGAGACTTTAGATACATTTGTCATGAGACTACGCAAAAGTGTCAAATATTGTGACTTTAATCATTACTCAATGGAAGAAGCATTGAAATCACAGGTAATTGCAGACAGTGAGTCACCTGAATTTAGAAACAAACTATTGCAAAAAACTACATCTCTGGAAAAAATGATGATGCTTGCAAGAGCTAACATGGCCCTCTCTATGCAGACAGAGTCTCTGGGAAACGTAGAAATTACTGAAACAGCAACTGTCGCACCCATCTGCCAGATGCGTTCGTCAGAAATGGCTAACAACAAAGAGCAACGTAAGTGCTATCGATGTGGATAACATTTTCCTCATGTTGGCCCCTGCCCAGCGATTGTTCACTCCTGTGACGGATGTTGGGACGAGATTTACTTCCAATCTGTGTGTAGAAACATAAAGTATTTTCAACAGTCGACAGAACGCAGAGGTTCAAGTAGAAGTATTGACAGTTCACGGTCCAGGAAGTGGAGATCACCCACCCTTAAGCGCAAGAACCCCACGGCTAGGCGGGCAGTCTCTGCAGCGAATCAGGCAGCAGTCTGGCAAAAGGGAGGAGCATCACCAAGCGTCCACCCCAGAGGAGCCAAGAAGAAGGTCAACGCGCCACAAAATAAGGCGGCTGCCTCATCAAGATATCAGGACAACTCAGAGTCCTCCTCATCGAGTGGAAACAAAACGACAGTTGAATATATCCTTACACAGTTGTTACAAATTAATGGAGATGCTCGAGAGTTCCTAATTGATACCGAGGCCACTGTAAATGTGGTCAATGAAGACGCATACCGGGGAATTAAAAGCAAATGGACATTAAAACCGGCTGACAAAGACATATTCCCATACGGGTCTAACACACCCCTAGATTGTAAAGGGATGTTTAAGTCCACATGCTCATACAAACACAAAGCAGCAAAACTAAATATAAATGTGGTGAAAGCAGAGGTCCCAGCAGGAAGCATCCTCAGCTTTAAGTCAGCCATGCAAATGGGGCTAGTTCACATAATGTATCAAATGATGACAGCCTATACCACGGACCCCAAAGACATGATAATCAAGATGTTCCCTTCCCTATTCACAGGCATTGTAGAGCTCAAAGTAAAACAAGTCAAATTGCACATCAATACGGATGTTAAACCAAACGCGCAACATTACCAGGGAATTCCACTGAATATTCAGAGACAAGTGGAAGATGAGATACAAGCACTACTAAATCAGGATGTTATTGAGCATGCGATGGAGCCCACACCCTGGGTTTCTCCCATTGTCCCTGTGCCCAAGAAGGAAAATGGGGGAAAAATTTGAATCTGCCTAGACATGAGGGCTCCACATCTGGCAATTAAAAGAGAGCGTTGTCTATCCCCAAAAATGACAGACCTGATACACTTATTGCATGGTTTGAAAGTATTCTCGAAATTAGATTTGAATAAAGGATACCATCAAATAGAACTACACCCTGAGTCTTGATATCTGGAGTCTCATCTGCAGCTGAGATTTTTCAAAATGTGGTGCACAAAGTTATCAGGCACATACAGCACTGTCTTGACTACAGTGACAACATGCTCATATTTGGGGCCACACAGGAGGCGCATGATGACACGCTGTGTCGAGTGTGCATGGCGCTAGAGGATGCTAATCTGACATTGAATGCAACCAAATGCGAGTTCAGCAAGTCGACCCGGAAATAATTCGGTCATATATTCTCGAGTAATGGCTTACAACCCGATCCTGACAAAGTGTAGGCCCTCATTGCCCCTCCGACACGCACCTTGACATCTGCAGTCCGTTCTTTTCTAGGAATGGCTACCTATTATTCAAGAGACATTCAATACCTTGACTCATTGAGCACGCCACTTCGCATTCTCACTGGAAAAGAACAAGAATTCAGGTGGACACAAGAGTGTGAAAAAGCATTCAGAGAAGTAAAGTCGTGCATTTCATCTGTGTCGTGCATGGCTTACTATTATCCCGACTTGGAGACAGAATTACGGTTGTCTTGGGGGCTATTCTGGCTCAGTTCAAACCGGGATCCTCCTCACCTCGCAAAATTGTAGCCTACGCCAGCCGAAGTTTATCATCCACAGAATGAACATATTCTAAAAACAAGAAGGAAAGCCTAGCAGTAGCCTGGGCATGTGAACATTATCACTTATTCTTGTATGGAAGAGAATTCACTGTCATCACAGATCACCAAGCACTCATAACAATCTATGGAAAACCAAATGCCAAGATGCCTTCGCGCATTGCATGCTGGAGGCTACAATTGCAAGAATACTCTTTTGATATCATTCATCACCCAGGGAAAGACAACAACCTGGCTGATTTTCTCTCAGATATCCTCTGCCTGCGAAGGAAGAGACACAATCATCCAAGGCTGATCAATACATAAACTACTTAGTGGACAATGCACTTCCAAAGTCACTAACTGTGTCGGAAATAATAAAAGTAATACACTAAGACCAAGTGCTAACGCAAATCAGAGACAAGGTGATGTTTGTAAAATGGCGGGAAGCCCACAGAGGGGATGAAGCTCTGTCAGAAGGTGAACGGAAGCTGTTAAAAACATTTCATCTCCTAAGAGAGGTGCTGTCCGTTTCTCCGCAAGGTCTGCTCCTGAAAGAGAGCAGAATTGATATCCTTGAGTCCCTGCAAGATCGAGTAATCAGTCTGGCGCACACTAGTCATCGTGGAATTGTGTCTACCAAAAGGCAACTCCGAACAAAAGTGTTGTTCCCCCACATGGACATCAAAATACAGAAGTCTCTTGAAACCTGTGATGTTTGTAAAGCAGTGGCTCCACACACTTTCCCTGAACCTTTGATGACCACCATGCCACTAAAGGTGTGGGATGAAGTAGTGGTTGACATGTTTGGACCCCTGTCCAACAGGAATCACGTCCTAGTAGTGATGGATGAAATGTCTCGATTCCCTGAAGTACAAGTGATTCACTCAACGGCTGCGCATACGGTCATCCCAGTGTTTGACAAAATATTTGCCGACTACAGAATTCCATCAACAGTTAAGTCAGAACCAGAAGAGGTCGACATTGACCAACATTTTGGCACAATCTGACTTCAGTCGCCTTCTTCAGGACCCATCTTTTTTTTTTTAAATGAAGACGTTCCCCACTATTTCACCTTCTTCAAAATTCCTTTGAAGGACTCAACTAGCAAAATGTCATCATACACAAACAACTCATTTTAGTTTTTTCTAGGATATATATACATATATATTTATTAAATATTCTAATTTAGGTGCCTCATTTTTATTTCATTCACCCAGAGTAATTTGAAATTCCAAAGTGTCTGTCGCATTTATCAGACTGAACTGAAATTCAAAAGTTTAAAAATTCCAATGTTTTGGACTCCCAAATAAAATAATACTCCCCCTCTAATAGCTTAGAGAGGCTTAGTCAGAGAATCAATTATAATATTTTCTTAAAAAAGGTTATTTACCTTGTTAATCACCTCCACTTTTTCGAGTCTTCTCCTCTTCTTACATTAAATCATGCAAGTGTTTTGACCAAGCATTGTTCTTACATTCGTTATCTAAAGGTAAACATAAAAAATATACCCAAAATGTAGTCACCCTGTTTGGCTAGTTTTGAAGGTGTATGAAATCGTAAGTCTACCGTAGTGGCAGAACCGCGCATTTGAAGCTATTTACACAGGCCCTGAATGCTAGTGCTTACTCACTGCTTTAGAATTCATTTTGCTCCTAATCTTGGCGTGGAATGAGCAGCACCTAGCGTGGCTCGACCGCCATATAGGATGTTCATTTATTTTATGCATGCCGTATACGTAGCAACGTCATGTCATTATGTGAGAACATGGACCCATCTCCAGTTTGGACCCTCAGCGACTCCGCAGTGCGTAGCACATCTACACCGCTATCTTGGATTTGTTTAAGTTGTCTTGCAATGTCGTCATAATAAAGGAGAGTATAGTCATATTGCATTGGGACCTCCTATCGCTAATTTTGTAGTCCCAGATTTGTTTGCATGGGGTTTTGTATGTTTAAATTATGAAGGACTTGGTGGAGCATAGGTGCCATACTGTAATTCGTTGCATGATCGTGTGCTCTAGAGCAAACTTTACACAGTAGGCACAGACTTTTTATATGTACATATACAATGTGCTATAAGGACTTAACATTTTATACACATATTGATCTTGAGCCCGTTTTGTGCCTGCTTAGTCTATGTTTCCACTGTGTTTCCTTAAACAGTAATGAATTTTCCACGTTGTTGTTGCCCCCCACCGCATCGATGATCCACCAGAAAATACCATCTTGGGAATGATAGTTCTCTAGTGTGCACAGTAGGCGTGGTAGTTATCCTGCATCTGATTTTTGATCTGTGTTCCGCAGTCCAGACTCTGGCCTCTCTTATTGTTTGGCCAACATAGAGAAGTCCACCAGGGCATCTCACACAGTAGAGGATCCTGCTTGTTATACAATTTGTCATCGTTCTCAATATCCAATCTTTCTGTCTTACTTTAAGTGTTGTGACTTTGCCTGTAAATCTGCACGCCGAGGAGGCTCCACACCAGTAGGAGTGCCCCCGGTTTCCAGGCCTAGCACAGCATCATGCTGTGAACGACGAGAACTCATCAGAACCTGCAAGCACCGTGGAAGTTTTAGCCAGGCTCATTACCATCAATTCCCGGCCTGAATCAAAAGGATTCCCTTTTCCTTTAAGGATGAAACTAACTTCACATTTAGCCAACCATACATACAAAGGGCACACCATTTATTGGGTGTTCGCTGTAATTTATAAGTTTCATCAATTGCCGCAAATAACCTTTCATAAACTGGGCATATTCTCTATTTTAGAATATTCTTGAGTACATCAGTTCCAAGCTAGCATTACCATATTGACCGAAGCATTCACGCAGAGCACATCTTTCATTTAAGGGGGAGATGGCCTTTCCCATGTTCCACCATTTCATTTTTCACACCAGCACACTGTAGCAGAGGGTGTCTCACTTTTCATGAATATGTCACTTTGGCATTTGAAAAGGTTTACCAAGAGCCGTGTTGTGCTGATGCAGGCTCATTGCCTGAGGATTTCTTCACAGAAAACACACAGACTCTCATACTTCAAGTCATTCGGTCACTTTAGTGATATTTCTGCCTAACGCTTTCCCACAACTTTAAGCAGACCCCAACAATGCGTCCCCAAATGAAACCACTGGCAGAATCTAAAACAACGTGAAATGTGAAGTGGACATGTTGGGAATAGCCAATTTAGCTTCCAGACCAACACCTGACATTGAAATCACCTTCAAGGGTACCCAAGGCCTGGCTATACCTCTTATAACATGACCAGCAAATCTGCAGGTGAGGCTCCCGGCACCATTTCATAGGCCATACACCTAGTCAAACCTATCCATCTGCTCAATTTAGGTGTGGAAGGTATTTTCCTCAACGTCATGGTTTTACAGAGACCAAAAGTGAGTCAGAGGCACCAATTTATCAGTGGCAGATTTAAGGCAAAACACCCTGTGGGCAAAACTGACAAAGGACGCTGGGAAGGCGGAGCTTAGGGTGGGAGGAGTTAATGGCTGTCACAAGTGCGACATTGATGAACTTTAGGGACAAATGTTCCATGTATTGTAAGTTCTCTTTTCTACTAGTTGTGTTGTGTGTGTGTAGGGTTTTGACTGGAAGTAAGCAGCCTGCTCACCTCACCAGATCTTGCTGACATCAAGTGGTTTGACATGGACCACTCAATTTGCTCAAATGGGAAAGCTGCTTTACCCTTCCATCTGTTCCTCCCTTCAAAAAACACATGTTCTCCTGTACCCCTTCCGAAACCTTCTGCTCTCATCTTGCATCTGCTCCCATGTCATCTTTCATAACAACCTCACTCCATTCACCTTCCATTTTCTCAGGGACGTCATTTATGGGTCGCCAGAGGTCGCACCTGCAACCTCTGAGGTCTCCCTTGCGACCTCTGAGGTCTCCCTTGCGACCTCTGTTAAAGAAAAAAACCTTTATTTTTTTATTTTTTTTTGTAATGCATCCTCCTGGGCTTTGGCCAGCAACATGTGGCTCTTTACTTCTGGAGTGGCTGACTTTCTTTTTCAGGCCCCTTAAAAAGAAAAAAATAAATAAGAACAGGAGTGCCACAAGTCTAACACTTTCAGCACTGGCCCTAAATAAGAAAGAATAGGAAAACTAAAAAATGTGTCTTTCTGGAATTCTACACAATAATTGCTAGACTCCTTAAAGGTTTATTTCAGGCACACTTCAGGGGGTGAGTCACTGATTTAGTCTGTTCTTAAACACCTCAACTCAGCCTTTCATCCTTCTGAGGTTGATAAATGAGTACTAACACAGGTTGGATGATATTGGGTGTATATTTTTTCTATATACAGCGCTTAAGCGTAAGTGCTATATAATAACACACCATTATCATTTGGTCATGGACGTCTGCTTTCATTCACAGTAATTTGGTAATATGGGCCTATACACACTGATCTTAGTGATACATTTGGTGATCCATTCCTGTATGAAATGTACATCACATTATAGTGATATTGTAACCATATTTTTCGTAGTGTACAATGCTATGTGATGCCGCTCCCTGTTTTGTCAATGGGTGAAAGGTAGTGTTCCATAGCTTCCCGCGATATCACTTCGGGGTGGGTCAAATGACATCACTTCTTGTGATGTCATCAGGGGATCAAGGGTCGTGTGATGTCACTTCCGCTACGCCTGGCATTTTGGTCAAATGACGTCCCTGCATTTTCTACATCTCCCCTCTGTTCCACATCCGTCTCACCTTCAATCCATTCACTCTCCCCTTTCCCACAAGGAAAGCTGACTGTGCCACAGCATGACAAATTAGAACTGTTGACTGCAGGTCTCTAACAAGAGCCTGAGAGGTGAATCAAATAGATTAATTCACCAACAATAAAATCTCTGCACCTTTTTGCACCTTTTATTCAACATAAATGCATAAAAGGACAGAGAACAAAAATACAAACCCAGAGCAAAAGAGAAGACAGACAAGTCGTGTAGAAACATCAATCTACTGATTTTCCCAACTGCTCTCCCCCTTTTCATACCATCCCCTCCCCCTTCAAATTTCAAGCCCAGTGATCTTCCATCCACTGCCCCGTTACCACCATGTTTTTGTGGTCTGGCAGAAAAGAATAGAGGATGATGCCTCCTCTCCTCTGCGAGGACTGAGCAACAAGAGCAACGAGGGCCCCAGCCCATACTTCATTTTAGTGCACTTCTACAATAGGTCCCTGAACACTGTGGCTACTCCCAGCAGGCCGCAGAGGACGGGCTTCAGGTCCTGGCATCTTGTTGTGAAAGACAGACCCACCCAGGATAGCGTAGAATGGAACGGGATATTTCGTGGTTTAATAAATAGCATTACTTTGAAGCACAAAATTGTAGTTTGAGGGTGTGAAGGAGTACTACTATGCTGGAGAGAGAGCCATGTTGCAACAACAATTCAATTTAGAAATGTAACCAATATCCTCAGGACGACATACACATCTGGAAACAACATCTGTTATTATATATGGAGCCAATCTAGTCTGTTAAATCTGGAGTGATGCTTTTTTTGGAATAGTGCACAATGGAAACTGGGGCACCTACTGTTGGCAGGTAAAACGAGATGCACAGATCACATACTTTGGCTGAGTGGTGAAGGCGGAATTCGAACCTATTCAGAAATGTAGGTACTTGATCAGATATCTTCCTAGCTCAAGTTGGTAGAAATATGTATACATGTTTGGATTTGAAGACCAAAAATAATAGTCTGTTTTATACAGATGTCTTTAAGCGTGCCCAAGTCACATGATAAACCAATCTGACAATGCATATATGACTCTATAAACATATTGATCAAAAAGTGTATGGAGGTAATTTTGTTTTGAATACTCAGTTGCACAGAGTGGACCTATGATATCCTGAGATAAGGTAAGTCCTCTACCAAATAGTTTTCTGTCTTCTTTTATTAAGGTTCATCCAAATGCTCCGCTCCACAATCAGGCTGCATAAACTGCCTCTGCTTCACCAAGGGGCTTTCTATATGCATTTCTGACATTCTACTTAAGCAATATAACCCGAGCGTCGGGGACATTACCGACTCAGGTAATGCCCGGGTCCCATAGGTAAGGCACCGAGCGAAGCGACCAGAGTCGGTAATGCCCCCGACGCGAGGGTTATATTGCTATTAGTACCCCGGGCCGCAAAAATTGCGTGACTGGGGCACTAAAAGCTTTTTTTTTTCGTCCCGAAAAGTGCAGCGTTTCGGGAGAAAAAAATAAAATAAGTAAATGGACGCCGCCATGGAAAGGGAAAACTGAGTCCGTTTTCCCTTTCCATGGCGGCCATCGGGAGCGGACGAGCAGGGAACACAAGTGTTCACAGCGCGTCCGCTCCCGAAAAAGGATCAAAAAGAAGGTAAGTGGGGTTGGGAGGGCGGGAATTTACCTGCGTCCCCGGGTGGCCCCGCTCTGAGTCTCCACATGGCTGGAGGCTTCCCTCGTCCCCTGCTAGGGACGCAGGAACAAGAAGGTAAGTTTGTGGGGGGGCGGTGGGAGGGAAGGGAATAAAAAAAAAAGACTTACCTGAGTCCCCGGCAGGGGGCGAAGGCAGCCTCTCAGCCGCGGGGAGGCTTGGAGCGGGGATGGCCCCGCTTCGAGCCTCCTCATTGGCTGAGGGGCTGCCACGCCCCCGCCGGGAACAATGGCCGTGGAATCCCGGCTGGGTAACGACCCGGTGAGAGCCAATCAGAATGCGTGTTGCATTCTCCTTGGATCTCGCCGGGTACTAATATGTCATAATACAACAGCCTGGGCAGGAGGCCAAGTCTGCACATCAACAAACAGCTTTGAACGAATACATGTATACATCTGCTTCAGTATTGCAGTTCCTGCTGGCATTAAAATGCATTTGTACCCAATATAACATATCTCCCCCTTTTAACCAACAGAGGGAATAAAGAGCATTCATTTGTAGCATGCAGCCCTGGCTTTATTGAACAATCTTCCATCATCCAGGACAACTGCCCCACACACATTTTTTTTTAGCACTACTGGACCTTCATACCTTCTTTCGCCCTTCTGCACAAAGCCAGAGCTTACGAATCCAGACCCTGTCCCCTTCAGCAACTCTTACCAGTCTGGTCCTCTTTTGGGCATCATACCTACTTTTCATGAGTTTCATCTTTCTCTCTGCCCTTTCTCTCAAAGCTTCATGGTCCCATTCTATATATCTAGACCTCCACAGCCATGGTTGTCAGACTGCAGTAGATGCTATTCACCTCCTAAGTGCTTCTAATGGTATCAAATCTGTTGTTGCATAGGGAGCCAATCTTTACGCATACACTGTTTTGGTAACTTCATCCTCCCAAACGTTCCCATCATTCACTGCCATGTGGCTTCCTTGCATTATAGTTCTGTTGAACCTCTCAACCATCTCATTGGTTTTGGGATGGAAGAGAAACGATTTGATATGAATTACATCAATGCTTGTCAAAAATGGCATCATTATAGGAGACATGAATTGCACCCCGTTAATTCATAGCATTCTGCTGGGAAAGCCCTCTCTCTGGAATACACTATCTAGAAATGCTTCTTCCGCATGTGTATCCACCTCCTGTACAATGCATGTAGATCCTATTGTTGGTCCTAAAATATCAATGGCTACAAATTCCCAAGGCATTTCAGGAAATTCAATCGCCTCAGTGGTTGGATACTACACCTCAATGTCTTGTCAGATTTTTATCCAGTTTCCTTCCATTAATTCCAACCTAGCTGCCACTCAGCCAGCAGGGTGGCTGTCCTTGCCGGACAGTCAGCCAGCCAATCACGCCAGAGTGCATTTGGGTCTCCTAGCAGACTAAGCAGAAGGAGTTTCGGGCACTTCCCTCACTTCCTGCCCACCCCAGACACTCGGGCTTCAGAGGCGGTCTTCAGTCCGGAAGCCTGCCAAAGGCGTAGGAACAAATAGACCAAACCTGGTTTGGCGCGCAGAGACAAACTACAGAAGGAGCTTTCCAAAAAGAAATGGCGATAAAAGAAGACCGGGACCTGTTTAAACAAAGGGGGCTCAGACTCCATCTTGAAAAACATGGCTCCCGCGATTTAACGCTATTGTTGTTCGCGGTCGGGAAAAATCATGGTAGTTTGTTGTAAAACCACTGTCACCAGCCATTTCGAGAGGAAAGGGTAGCATTTGACTGCTAAATGGGTTTCTAGACACAGGGGATACCAGGTAACCCCTCCAGCACTCTATTGTAAGATAGGGTGTGCTGGGTCTAGGAATTTGAAAAGACTAGTAAAGTCAATTTCACTTTAATTTCTCTGAGAAACAGTAGAGTATCCCAGAGAAGGTATTTAAACCTTGGGACAGCCTAAAAGGCTTCCCTGTGTCAGTGCAATGAGGGTGCTGTGTGACACAAATGAAAAGATGATGCCTATGGAGTTGTCTAAAACTCCATAATCAAAAAGGAAAAAACACAGAAAACACATTGATTTCAAAAGTTCAAAGACCCAAAGTTTAGCAAAAGAGCTGGAGGGCTCTAAGGTAGAGGGAATTAGCACATTTATGAGAATTCTCCATAACAGTCTCTGTAAGATATCCAACTGTGAGGTGGCAAACGTGAAAGAGTGGCAAAGGATTGTGAATCAAAGTGGTCTTGCATCGGGTCAAGAAAAATCCTGTGCACAATCGAATGTCTTCGATGTTGATACTGCCAAGAAAGCTGATGGCAAAGTAGATGTTGGTCCGAGCCCGAATGAGGGAGATCAATTGAAAGGCTTTGGGGTGAAGCAAGTTTGTGTTAAAGTGAATAAACATTGGTCCGAGCCTGGCAGAGCGAGACTGAGTGAACATTGTGTTAAAATGGATATGAGCCCGGTGGAGGGGGATCCAAGGTGAACCGTGAATCACCTGAGGAATTGGATATATGGACATCATGTGAGCATTGCGTTAAGGGGGATCTGAGCCTGCATGAGGGGGTGAAATTGAGCATGTGCGAAATCCTAAGAGGAAAACAACTTATTGTTTGTTTGTTGCATCAGGCCCTCTGAAAGAAGAGACTTTGAAAGGCAAAGAGACCTGTGCACTGAAGCCCCTGAAGCTAACGTATGAACTGCACCCTTGTGCTAAAGAAGCAAGAGACTGTGCTAAGCTTGAGTGTGTCGCCTTGTCCCATGCAGAAAACGTGGGGAAGGGAGGCTTACAGATGAAATATCCTGATATATCATTTCTTGAACACTTCTTTGTTTTGCATAACATTGTTTCCCACACTATTTGTATTTAGAGGTAAGGATTGGCAATAGGTTTATTAGTATAGGCCCTTTTATTTTGACAAGACACTACTAGGACCTCGTTACTATTATTTGATGGTCGTAGCTTGCGCCCATCTTTAGATTATGGATTATATAGGTGTTTTTCAAACCCTTTTTGAAGTTCAATAAACACCCTTTACTTTACTTTATTTTATTTGTATAGCGCAACCTAAAAACCGGGGGCGTGAGGGTGCAACAAATAGTCAGAAAGGTCTTATACTAGTCAACAGAAAACAGCATGTGAGCTTTTTTATTTAAATAGCAGCGTTTTGATTCATTTTCTGAAAGCTGCTGTAGAGTGGATATCTCTAAGTTCAGGTGGGATATCATGCCATACCCTGGGAGCTGCCATAAAAAACGCACTTGAACTGTGGTCACTAGTGTCTGTCTCACTGTTGATAGCATGCCTTCCTTACACAATGGAACTGAAGTGCAGTGGCATATACACCGAGCATGCACCGACCCCAATGTGCAATGAAGGTGGCAAAGATAGTGGCACAAAGGAGTCCAGCAGGAGACCGCAGTCAGTCCAACGGAGGCCCAAAGGGCAAATGGCAGGGAGGGTCTCTGAACACTGAAGAGTCAAGGGGTGGCAGTACTTATCACCTGTAGCACCGGGTGTGAAGGCAACAGAAGACCACGAGCAGAAAAAAATCTACAACAGGGAAATTGAAGATGAGGAGAGGGGCAAGCTCCAACTTGCCGCCAAATGTGAAATCCTGGAATAAGGTATGTCCACTACCCAATAGTTTTCTGTCTTTTATTAAGGTTCATCCAAATGCCCCTCTCCACAATCAGGCTGCATAAACTGCCTCTGCTTCACTAAGGGGCTTGCTATGTGCTGTTGTATTATGACTATGTCATAATACAACAGCCTAGGCAGGAGGCCCAGTCTGAACATCAACAAACAGCTTTGAAAGAATGCGTGTATACATCTGCTTCAGTATTGCAGTGATTGCTGACATATACCAGTTTGAATGTAAACATTAAACATAATGCATATGTACCCAATATAACAGGACCACTTCTGTTTGCACCTTTGTGGAAAAGGTCCCCTCTGTGCAAGTTGTTTCCACCACTTATTCGAAAAGTAAATAGTAAAACACAGGTGAAATCACCTTTTCTGTTCACTTCTCCACTATGTGTCTAGAAAAACTGTAAATGCTACCCACAATAAAAGATTGCATGAGCCATCTACAATGGACTTCTTTAGAATCTGCCTGCTTTCTACCAGGTGTAAAAGACGGGTGGATTAAACAGGAATATATTAGTTTTTCAGCAGCATAAAAATACATGCTCGTGGAAAACCAAGTAGATTTGGTAGTCAGACCTGAAAGAGCAAGCAACATTTTAAGTCAGCTCTGCTCTCCAACTTTGCCTGGCAAATTATACAAAATCCTGTGCAGCGTAAAAAAAAGTCGTGGTAAATGCTTTTAACACCACTTTTTCCACATCACGGGATATGGAAAATTACCTCATATAATTGTACCTTTATTTTGCGAATCCTGAACGGAAACATACAAATTCCAGTAGGAAAATCAATAAAAACCTACAAAAAAAACTTCTAAAGACACAAGGTGAATTAAAATGCATGGCAGTGATTGATTCCCACTGCTTGCAGCTAGTTTGGCAAGCTTTCCACCTCCGCTCCATGTCTAATCCGCCAGCAATCATAGCATATTAAAACCTGAATAGAATTGTAAGAACAAAAAAGTGACACAGTAATGGAAACTCCCATTTACCTGTTAACATCGCTAGTACCCTCACGTTTTAAATTGTCTTTTTACTGATATGATCTCAATGGCGGGCCCCGGTGTAGCCCAGGCTGTTTGCCTTTGAGGAGCGAGAGGCTGAGCAGGGGGACCCAGTGGGCTTATGTACCTGGTCCGACTGCTAAATCCGCGTAATTCACCCCCGTTTAGCTAATGAGATGTCAAACACAAATTTGGTACTGAAGGAAAACAACTTCAAGCAAAACTCAACAAAAGGCATGGAATTGTAACGCTCATATCAGCATGTAATATCAATACGAGCGGAAGGTTCTAGCAGGAAAAGGGTAAGCGAATTTAAGGCCTGGAAATGCCCAAACCTTTCAGAAGGCAGAAGGCATGTACTTCAATATACCCTAGACCACCCTGGCGTTCCCTGAACATTCTTATAACAGCCAGATAGCATTGTGGGGAATAAACACAGAACTCTTTGCAAAACTCTTGCTTAAAATATTCCAGGGCCTTCGATCAGTTCATAAAAGTTGAACTTCCTCCGACTGAATGCATCTAACTTGTGTTGCCCGTAGAACCGAGGACAGATGTAGGAAGGATAGAAAAATGGAAAGGACTAAAGCAGGATAGGAAGAGACATAGCATCCAAGCCAGATGGTTCTTGGCCTTGAAACCAGGATGCAGAGATCCAAATCTGGAGTCCGAACCTGGGACAAATGTGGTCAAACATCTTCACAACCAGGGGTTGGACTAGAAGAGGTTCTACTTCGATAGTTTGCTTGAGTTTAGGCTGCCCCTGGAATGTAGTTGGTCTAATGTGAAACAGCGTTGAATTATCCCCACACCAGCCGATCCAGGCAGACCAAAAGCAGGATGTCTTCCCTCCTACCAGTTAACACAGGCCTTTTTCACACAAGCATGAGCAGCACTCTTGGGTTGTGGGGCCAACACCCTTCCAGTTATGAGGACAACAGAAAGTCTTGTACAACTCATTCATCTGCTCCAAATTAAGGCAGGTTGGACCTGCTTAGCAGCCTTGTCCAGCAAGATTGCCTACCAGCCCTTCATCCTTGACTGGGGTGGTGCTTGGCACAGGGAAAATAAAAAAATAGGAAGGGCTCCTGACAGATGAAGGCAGCCATAGGGATCAGAAGAGTAAACCTGGGAGTCTGAAGCCCAGTGAGTTATAAGATGGTTTCTCATGGGTTTGAGAGAGTGGGTGTGGGGGGTATTTTGCCTATAGCACTGCAAAGATATATCACTATTTCCCTCGAAACATAATCCAATGAACAGCAGGGCACACACTCTGGAGACAAGGGTAGCCAGCCAAGACTGCAGTGGCAGAGCATCCTAGAGAAGCAGGAACACTCCCAAGAGATGTATTGAGTAGGGCCCCTCTGAATTCCACCCGCAGCTTAAGAGCAAGGGACGACTTCCTTGTATTTAGACTTCTTCAGAATCTGGTCAAGAGACCACAAACAACTTGGGTGTCCACCACATCACTGATGGAGAGAAGACACATGGGTCAACCGGTCATCCAGGAACACGTAGAGGAGGATTCCCTGGTCGTGAAAGAGGCCCACCAAAGGGGCTAGGACTTTTGAAAAGACCTCTGGGTATTTTGAGACTGAAGAGGGTTCCTTGAACTGACACTGGTCATATAGGAGAGCAAACTGAAGGAAAGATAGCCGGGCCAGGAGCATGACAATGTAAAAAGAAGCATTTCTTTTTAGCTTCATTGAAAACATACATTCCTTTAGGGGTAAGCACACTGATTATAGAATGGGGAGTCTCCATCAAAAAGGGGACGTTACTGCTGTACCTGTTGGCCATTTAAGGACGGTGAAGAAGTACATTTCTCCTCCTGGATTTGGGGCGGGTGGAGCATTGGAAACACTGTACAGCCCCTCTCGTGTGGAGAGACTGGAGTGCAGCTTGTAAATCTGATCCCTTTTCCATGGTGTGTATTAATATCCCTGAAACCTAAGGTAGAGAACTGAACTCAAAGGAGTAACCACCTCAAACCAAATCCAGCTCTCAAGATATGAAATGGGTGCATCTTATGCAGGAAGAACTGCTGGGACCTCAGACAGGAAAGCCCTGATGAGGGTGTGGGGCTAGTATGAAACATCTGTAGTCGGTCAGACTGTCTGATGGTAGCACTGTAAGAGCAACTTTTGTTTGGCAAGCCAGGTCCACGGCTCTGAGATCTACCATCCTCCCTGGACGCAGGAGAAACGGAGTGAGCAGGCTGGGAGTAATAGTCCCCAGCCTGTGTGCCAGAACCAGGTTTAATGGGAGTGGCAAGCAGTTCATGGTGGCTTTACGCATCCTCTTTGAAAGTTGAACTGGAAGTTTGGGAGACGGGTGTATCTTTTATACTGTCAGCTTGTAAGTGTGCAGTTATCTCATCTACAATCTCACTGCACAGTGAATTACCAGAAGAATCCCTTTCAGACTCGTGCACATCTTGGACTCGCAGTAAGACCTTGGGAAAAGTGATTGGTTGGGGAGAAAAGGTAGCCTGCTGCCCATGACAGAAATCTCTCTCTCCACTATTATCACCTACCTTATTTCCTTTGCCAAGATTATCGCCAGCCAAGCAGGAAAGGGTCTTGTGAGGCAATGGTGCCAGGACTGCATACTGTCTGGACGAGGAGTGCCTAGAATGGCGATTGGTTCTTTTGTGCACTGGGTCTGCATTTAGAAAGGGCATCAGGGGAGTGAGACCTAAAGGAGGACCATTGGCGCGTTTCGGTGGAGTGCTTCTTGCCTCCCATTGAAGCAACCCTTCATCAGCAGTCAAACTCCAACCAGTACAAAGAAGTGAACGCACAAGCACAAAACTTCCTGAACTAAGCCGCACTACTAAAAATGTGCATCCCATCAGAAGACACCTGCAGTGCATCCTTGCACCCAAAGGAGCTCAGCTGACAGGCTCACCCGTTTCACTCATAGATCCTGGAGACCCCAAAGTGCAGTACTTTGGAGGTCAGTCCTTGAAGGACCACCCAACCCAGCCCAATCTTTCATGCTGGCATAGGGAGGTCATTTGTCTGAGGAGCCTTCGCTGAGGCAAGGGGGGGCAGTGGTGGGTTCAGGTGGTGTATGAGAGTCACTGCTCCTGCAACAGGGATGTCTACTAATACAGAGTCTGCACATCAGCCTTCCATCTCATTGAAGAGGCCGCCAAGCCAAGCAAAATAACCACTTGAAAATAACTGAGTTAGAGGGAACACTTAATCTGAGATCCAAATGCAGGAGGCAAAAGTCAAGCTGGCTTCCCCTTGATTGACAGGAAAAAAATATGTGCATTGCTGGTGCTGAAAGTACTGACCTGCGTTCATAGGGGGGGGGTTACATTTTTTTTAGTGCAACAAAGTGCAGGTATCGGTGGGCGTGTCAACCTTAAGGGATAGGCTTGTGACGGAGGGCGTGATGGGATAATTTCCTTCAGACGGTTACCCACGTCAGTAGAAGAACACTACACTGGTCCTCACACTGGAGTTTTTGTCCATTCAAAAGGTCAATTACGCCTGAACGAACCTTATTTTACGTGGGCTGCCCTGTTCAATTCAATACCTTCCAAAATGGCTACAAAGCCAGCGTGTAGTCGAATAGATTAACAGGGGGAGTTTTGCGCATGCGGGGTTTCCTGCCATGGCAACACGTCGGTAGTCCCTCCATGGGAAGCGCGCGCTCTCCCCTGTGTGAGCCCAGTGGCCTTTGCTGGGCTGCCTGCGTCCGTCGTCACGAAGGTGAGTCACTTCCTCGCCGCTTCTGGGAACGGCTGGTCTCCATTGGTTGCAGCTGACGGCCTTTCCCTGCATCCCCGTGGCTCTTAGGTTTCTGTTGCTCGGTGGGGGGCTACGAGAGCTTGCCATGACCACCACGGGCGCGGGAACCGAGCACGGAGCTGGCCACGTCCCGCACATCTCTCGTGCTAAAAGTTCAGGCTCTGCTGGACACAAAGGACAGCTCAGCTGCGGCGGGAAGCGCTGACGCTCGTGAAATCCAGCACCGATGTAGAAATCTTCAAATACGAAGCAAGCGGATGTTTGTCTCCGCTTATTCACGCATGATTCCCTTGTTTGAACCATGTGTTTCTGATAACGGGGACCTCGCCGGGATGTCAGGGGCTCGTTAACATGTATAGCTTATGGAGAGGGGATCGTTTATTATGAATGTATTTTGGACCATTTCTCATAGGCCTACAGTTGATTAGGAAAACATATGTTGTTATAGTAGGCCCACCACACTATTGGAGAAGATCCTCTCCTCCCCCTTCCCTAGAACATATCTACCGTTGTATGCCCCTGGTTAAACATTTCTGTAGTGTCTTTATAAAGGTCCCTTTACAAATGGGTGTTGGTGGTGAATCAAGCACGTGTGTTTCTCTACATCGCCAAGAGGCTCAATGAACACGCACAGACCAGCTGTGCAGCCAGTGAATTCAGCTTATTTACTATCCATAAGTACATTTGTACATGTCCGGTCATATCAAGTGGCACAAGGGATACCCACCGGCTATCCTCTCACATCCAGCTCAGGACCCCAACTGACATTCATGGAACACTTGCACACCACACACTCTCAACATTCCCCTGAGCTGTCCATCATACATTCACGGCCAGCGAGACAGAACAAGGCTAGGCTAACTCATAGCATATCAACCAAACCCAATAATGACAGCTCACTGTAAAGCGATGTATAGAGTAGCAGTCGGACTGGGCCTAGGCTGTGTGAGCAGAGAGACACTGTCTCCCAGGCACAGTGTTAGGGCCTTTCAACTGTTTCGGATTAAATGGGCCCCTAGCCTCCTGGCGCCACCCCCAACAACAGACCCAGCAGTCTAACGGGATAATCTAGTGCTATTAACCCACTGCCACTGTCTTCTGTTGCCATTACAATCTAATAACCTCATCGGGTGCCTCAGGGCGTTTTTCCCAGGTGTAGGCAGAGGGCCCCCAAATGTTGAAATTGGCACCCACAATCCGTGACACATCTTCAGACGGCCCTGCTGTCTGTAGTGCTATGCAAGACCACCCTCGTTTACAGTTCAGGTTTGGAAATTAATTGTCATTACCCCCTCTTCCTCGTCACAGTGCTTAGTTTATAAGGTGAATTCCAGCCAGGAGACAGGTGCTTCACAAGCCCCCTAAAAAAGTTTTTGGTAATCCTATTTTTTAACTCCTCCCCTATGTTGGATATAAAAGGTATATTATGTTCAGAGAATATCCATTAACAAAATTCATAAACAACTCAGTACAACAAAACCATACACATCACAGGTAATCTCTTCAGACATTAAACACCCCAAATGCTCTAGGCCTCCTAAAAAAACACTCTTACAAAATTGAAAACATCATACATAAAATCTTCATCATTATAATTTCATAAACAGGGACATGGCATCCATGCATGACCTGAAATTATTTTTGATCAAATGTGGCTTCAGCCATCTCCTTCTAAAATCAATAAAAACATACAAATTAATTTGAAAAAAAGTGCATGATAAAACAACTTATAACTCACCAAGACTTCTACTTTGGTTACCAACAGTGGTCGAAGTGAGCGGGAGCGGACGGGAGCGGTGCTCCTATACTTTTTTTTAATTAGGTTTTACAGCTCCTATACTTTTATTTGAAAAAGAAACCGTTCTGGAACGGTTTCGTTTTAAAATAACAGTGTAGGAAGAGGTTGTAACTTGCACTTTCAGTGCACTGCACTGAACATTCCCTTAAACTGCAGACACATGTGGTTGGGGGTTTGTATTGTGTGGGGGGGCAGGGCGATGGGGTTTGTGAGGGGCTGGGCAGGCCTGTAGGGAACATAGCTCCACTACTTCTTTTCTTACACTTCGACCACTGGTTACCAAGCAGTTTAAAACCCCAATTGGTCATGGGAGCGAAGGATGTCAAGGACTGTGACGAGGATGATCTGGATTTGGAGTAACGAAGATTACTTGTAAGTAATCAGGCCATTCAAGATACAGTAGTATCCCATGCCAGCGAAGCCCATATCTAAGCATGAAGGACTCCCAAGTGTATAAGCGGCAGTATCCAGGTCCCTGACAAAGACTCCATTCAGAATTAATGGTGGTCCAAAGCCCCCTATCAGCAATACAATGAACAGATCCATGCACCTCTATGCTATAGAAGTGAATGAGAAATCCTGAATATTGGCGCTTTATATTGAAGCACAAGAGTGGAGTTAAGAAAGCATTATTAAAAAGTACAAATCAGTCTCCATGTTTTGCACTGGAAGCAGTTGCCCTTGAGGTACTGATAGCATGTGACCATCCATGATGGCTCTTGTAAGGGCAAAGGCACAGCCTACGTCTCTGGCAGCCTGGGCACACCGCCGCACCTGAGTGAAGTCTACGTGAGAGGGACTGGGAATAAGGACCCTTCCTTTGAGCAGATCCTGAACCTGTGGATGAAGCTGCTCTGTAAAGGGGAAGGACAGGCGCCCTTCCTTCTCCGGAAGTCAGTGAGCGTTGAGACCACGGAAATTGTAGCGCAGCACATCCAATAACATAACAATGTTACCAGAGTGGGGGCAATGCCCTGTCAGTCCCATTTGTACCATTACTGATTCATCTCCCCTCTCCCCCGTCATACATATCATGAGGGCAAGCCTTGACTGACAGCCTTTGTTTAGCAATGAAATGGAAAGAAAGGTCAGAAATGCCCCCATGGGCTTCCCCTCATACTAGAAGCCGACATATGGTCTTTCACTCTCAACCCACATTGACTCCTGCGGTTTTTGTAGGTCCAAAACAGATGTCCAGAGGGGCCTGGGACTTCATGTCTGTTGTTTCTGAAAAGCGCTGACCATGGGACTGAAATATTGAGGGAGCATCCTGGGTCTGTGGATGAAATGGACCCAAGCAGTGCTGGAATTGGGCCGGTTTCCCCCGGATTCGAAACAGTCAAACATTGTCTCCACATCCAGGAAAAAAAGAAAAGCCCATGCTCACCTCTCACACACTGCACCTGCAGTTATCGGAGCTGCTCCCAGTCATCTGAGATCAACTTCTGATCTCAGAAGAGCTCTGCTCTGGTTTGTTTTTGTTTGACAATTAGCACATTAAAGTGCAAGTAGCAAGAGATGGCCCTACACATGTGGACAAAGTGGGAGGTTCCGCTGTCTGGAAGAAAAGCGCAGTGTGGGAGGTTGTTGCTCTCGCTGCTGTTCACTGTAACTCACCTCTTTCTTTTAAAGAGCAATCCATGCAGTGACTACACATATGCAAAACTTGTGTGGCTTTCGCCCCCAAGTCCGATAGTCAGATGGTTTCTTGCCAGTTTCTATTATTGTGCCGACAGCTAAGTGAGGTTGAGTCCTTTTAAACTATCTGACACCACTGTTTCGCCTTGCGTGGCAAAAGACCCTGTGACCTGATTACCCTGCTCCCTCAGTGTACGAAACAATTTCAACAACGGAGACAGGCATTTCCCTTTACAGTTCTGCTTTTCCCGGGCTCTAGTAGTCCTCCTTCTGCCTCTGTCGCCCCTCGGGTCCTCCGCACTTCCTCCCTTCCCTTAAGGTCGTTCCTGATAAAGGTGGCCCCCTGTCATTTCCCGACAGCATCTGCCCTCCACTTATCGTCAAGCTACTTGTCTCTGTTAAGCTTGGGCTGGGTTTGGAGTCCTCTGGTGGTACCTGCTAGCCAGAGCTTCTTCTTTAGTGCCATTCTATCTCATCTCGTGCTTGTGCCCCTGGATCACAGGGGTGCTCTGTGTAGTCTCCGTTTGGCGGATCTTCCCTCCATCTGTGTTCCCACCCATGAAGTCTCCTTTTGCTCTGCCCCTTCCGTTATGAGGGCCTGGTGTCTCCTTTGGTGGGAAGGGGGATTCCTTCTCTCCACACCAGCTCAAAGTGATGTCTTCTCCTCCATTTGGCACTCTGATGCTCTATTTCCGGGCATGGTCAACTGTGGGGAAACTGCATCCCGCACTTATAGCACATACTTTCTTCTCCACCTAGCTGAGGAGTTGCCGTGTTCTCTCGAAGCCCAGTTGTCCTCGCAGCCCCCTTGTCTGATGTGCGTGTATGGCAGCTACTTGCCCTCTCTTCTTTGGCTTCTCCATCTCTGTGGCGTGGGTAATCACTCTTTTGTGTATGCGTGCCAGCTTCAGGACCTCTGCGAGCGAGAGGGGCTCCTTCAGAAGATGCTTACGAAATATGGGTGAGTTACACACTTCTATTATCCAGAGACATATGGCCTCCTCGCCCGTGAAGTTTGCAAAGTCACTGTACATAGTCATCTTTTGAAATCTGATGATGAATTCTCGTATTGTTTCATGAATTAGCTGTCAGCATTTGTTGAACAACTTTAAAAACCCTTGTTCGGTTTAGTGAGTAGTTTCCCATTGAGCACAGTGATGGCCGTCCCGTATGTCGCTCCATCGTGTGGTGAGATCGTTTTAAGAATCCCCTTGACCTCTCTCCCCACGATGTTTGTGAATATCCCCAGTAGCGTTTTGGGATCATATTCCTCTAGCCACTCTTCCCATCTCGGCCCTTGGTCCTGCTGTCCTTACTGTGTTGCTTCCCCTTTTGGCTCTTGGTCACCTCCGGATGCTTTCTCTGTGATCTTCTCCCCCACTTTCCCTCTATTCCTTGACAGTGCGCATTCTCGTACTTTGTCTCCTTGCTCTCTCGTGGTGGCCGCGCATGTGGTCCTTCACCCACCCCTTCACTGTGCACTGCTGTACACCTTTCAGTGGGCCTGGGCAACCTAGTCCTGTGGGCCGCAGTGCCGCTAAATGACTTCTATCCTCGGGGCCGATGGCCCTCCTTCCACCTGGCGGATTGCCCCCTTCTTTCCCTGTTGGCGTATTGCCCTTCTTTGTGATCGGGGGTGGATTGCCCTTCTTCTCTTATCATAGGCGGATAGCCCTTCTTTCTGCCTGTGGGCAGATTGCCTTTCTCCCTTTCCGTGGGCAGATCGTCCTTTTCTTTTCCGGTGGGCGGATTGCCCTTTTCACGAGATGGGGCAGAGTGCCATCTCACTACAAACAGATTGCCCTTTTCCCTCTCTGTGGGCGGATTGCCCTTTTCCTTTCCTGCAGGAGGATTGCCGTTTACTGCAGTGGCTGTTCGCCTTCCTGTGGTGGATTGGCGATTTGTTTGCTCATTCCTCATTGAATGCTGGACTGCCTACTTTGTCTGGCAGAGTGCGACTTCGATTGAAGCTGGAGTGGCAGGTTGCCTGCTATGTGGTAGGTGCTTTAACGTCTCCTCTTCTGTACCCGGCGTGCAAACCACCCCCTGTGGAGTCATAACCTCTACCTTCTTCCCAGTGCTGCTTGACGTGGGCAAACCACTCAGTGATGTCATCAATGACATTTGTGATGTCATCTTTGATGTCCTGGGTGTTAGTGTTAGCAGTGCACGGTGGCGTGAGTTATGGTTGCTTATCTTACCATAACTGCCGAATTTCAGGGGTTTTTCGGTTTTACTTTGAACCATAACGTCCCTTTAACTAAGTTTTTTCACTGAATTTCATAGGTTTTTAGTAGCGCAACTTAACCATAATGTCCCTTTAACAAAGTTTTTTCACTGAATTTCATGGGTTTTTAGTAGCACAACTTAACCATAATATCCCTCACTTCGTATACATGTAACATAGAACATACTAACCCCCTCGTAGTGATTTTCATGTCTGCGGACTACCGCCATGTCCGCGGACATATCGAAAATCTGAGCGTGGTGAATGTAAATTTAAAAATTGGGCCCCATTTCCCCATTGAAGTTGGCTCTGAAAAGAGCCATTTTTTTGTTTTTTTTACAGATGCTTGACAGACACCTGTTATTTTGTATTTTTTTTCTTTTTTTTCTTCTTACTTTACTCCTAAAATCTTTACATAACCTTCTCCAAAGCAACCCTTACATTCCAAAATAGAAAGGCATTTCCTGTAAAAGATAAAGAAATGCCATCCTCTTTAAAATTAACAGCATTACTGGCATCAATATTCTCATTGTTACAGAAGAACATACCAGCTCTAAGCATGAAGGCACACATGCCTCGGTTGATGACACACCTAGCAATGTTTTGCTGAGGACAAAAAACTGAACTATTGTCCCATATTGCCCTAGGTAGTAATCCAGAAAAAATTACTTTCGCATTTGGAAGGATCTTCATTACGGCTTGAACCAAGCGTTCCAAATCAGCCAACAAAGTAGGGGCACTGACGTTGCCCAAATGGAAAGCACCATAGTGCAAAACTACCACATGCGGACTGTTCATCGTGGCCATATCCTCACAAACTTGTACAATTCCCTGTACATTGCAATTAGGCACAGTGCTCCACACCACCTCCACTCCTTTCACATCAAAGTTCTTTGCAACATGCCTGCATTCAGCGTACTGCTGTAAACCATGCACAAACATATCTCCGAGCACCAACACCCTGACTTTCTCCACTTATGCCATCTTCACCAGACACAGTCTCTTTCAACACAAATCCACAACCTCGACATCTGATTGGCTGATCCGTACAGTCTTCTTTGCATGTTGGATTTCCTGGAAAAACCCAGATGTAGCACGCCCTGTCCACGAACAGCCGCGGTGTCCGCGGACGGCGTCCACTTTACTCTCTTTGCCATTCCCTCATTGCATATAACTAAGCAATCACACAATACGAATAACGTCCTCAGAACACCCCTATTTTGGAAATTTTCAAACATTTCAGGACAATTATCATTTCATTATTCAACATATTAACATTACAAATATTATACTTTCATCTTGTACTCTGCACACAATGCTATGTTTGTCCATTAGTAGCTCAGTATACTAGATAGAATCCCATAATACAATGCTATTTATATCAATGCATCGTTCAAAGCACTAATAACGGTATGATATTTATTGCAATATCCTTGACACTTTTTTCGCAACATTATAATAAAAATCCCTAGTACACAAATTCCATGAAAAGTACATACACATGTGATGTCATCAGTGATTTCATCAATGACATTTGCGATGTCATCTTTGATGTCCTGGGTGTTAGTTTTAGCAGTGCACGGTGGTGGCGCAAGTTATGTTTCATAGCTTACCATAACTTGCGATTTTCAGGGGTCTTTCGGCTATACTTAAAACCATAACGTCCTTTAAACAAACTTTTTTTAATATCACGCAAAAAATATACAAACATGGCGTGTAAAAACCAACTTCTACACATGGCTTTACACAGAATGTTGCAAAGTAAGAATTTATGCTTGTTCACAGTGAAGGTCAGCTGCTTCCATTTTTTTCTCGGGCCCCGGAGAGGCTCACGAAGCGGACTACAAGGTTGTATTGTGTTTTGACCTTGACAGACAGAGATTGTGATGAAAGACTTCTCTTGAAGGAGTGTTGCTAAAACGTAAGAGAAGATAAGGATGAAATTTATGAAACTAAACCACTTTTATATATTATATCACTATGCGAAAGATCGTTGGCACACGCAGAGTCGTATTTTGGGACTGCACCACTCGTAGACAATGGAAATTGCAATTGTACTGTAAGTAACCCTTTAGATTATTTTATACCCAATATAATAACAATAGCGTATCATTAAAGACCGCTCAAGTTGAACTTGTTAGTTGAAAGTGGCATAATGTTTTCTACCGCGCACTATCACCGCCGAATTGATCCCCTGTTGTGTAGAGGGCTCTGAAAAAGGCAGACGACACAGGGTGGGTTAATACAAATAATGTAACCGGTCTATAGGCGGTCAAGCGCTCTACTCGCTGTGCCACTTCGCTGTAGCCTGTCAAATGGCACAGCGAGTACAACGCTCGCTTTGACATCCGTGCACAGCTTGCTAACGCAAGTTCGAATCCCGGCAAGGCCAAACTCAGCCTTTCATCCTTCCGTGGTCGATAAATGAGCACCACACACCGTGGTTAATAATAAGCACCGCTTAGATACCTCACGGTTCTTAGCGCTATATGAATGGGAAAATATTATTATTTTATTATTAACATACTCCGTTGCACTATCTTCGACAGCAAATAGTTTCACGCCCTAATAAATAAAATGCTGATTTTTAATGAAGATCGGCTGGTGAGACTAATTTATGTTTTTTAAAACAGGTATGTGGCCCCATTGTGGCCCCATTTTGCCTATGTCATGATTTACAGACTCCAGCGGATGGGGTCTTCAACTGCCAGGTGCAGGTCCAAATATGCAACTTCATGACCCTCACCATTTTATGGGACAATCGCCAAGGACCAATATGCCCTTATGCAGTACTAGCGGCTACAAACAACATACCAACCAATAGGGTGGTCTAATGGTTCATCTTTGGAGCAACCTTCCGATTATCAGAGCGACCATTTACTGCTTTTATCATAAACCAACAGCCTATCTACCGCAAAGGAACAACGCTGTCGGGGGGAAATTCTCCCGGGGTCGGCTGGGCCGTTCCGCGGACCTCCGGGCAGGGAGGTCCCAACTCCTCTCGTATATCCCAAAAGAGATAGAGTATGAGACACACGCAAGAAGCAAGGTGATTCTGCTGTTTATTAAACAAAACGGCAGGGATGGGTCAAGGATCGTACGTGTCCGTCCTGACACTCTCTCAACATCGTGGGGCTTGCAGGCCCTTTTTACCTTAGCATGACGCGCTACTTGCGTCACCTGAGAAAGTTAGCAAAAAAACCTGTCGCCACTCTGGATTGGTTCCCCGAGTGGTAGGGTTAGTATAGCATACGTATAGAGAACGTTGTTATTGGTTAAGGGTCAGTCAGGTGGTATACTTGGGTTGTCCCTTCAGTTTGATACATACAAATTGTTACATGAAGACCCCCGAGGATTGGTTAATGTTAATGGCGTCAGTGATAAGGGCCCCGTGTTCTGATTGGTTCACCCGCGAGTCCCCCAGTCTGGGACCATCGCTGTTCCCAGCTCGCGGTGCACCTGTCATTTGCAACAATGTTTCACTATGGGTATGTGCAGACAATGTGAGGATTTATTAATAAGCAGGAAGGCCGACTACTCCCACCGCCGCAGATGTCCATTGAGTCGCTTAATTGTATCTGCCTGTGTCTTGAGACGGGGATCCAGGCGCCTTCTTCCTCCTGGGCTTGGCACCCTATCAGGTTCGTCTTGGTCACGTGAGGTGGGACCGTGGTTGAGGCAGAATTCTGCACAATTAATATTGCATTTCTCACTGTGTGCCTGGCTTATCTTGCATGTGTGACCTTGGCGTCGGCTTGCGGTATGAGAGTTTGCAACGTTGTGCCCTTGACTGTCTGCTTTCGCTGGGCTCATTCTGCAGGGTCAGCAACCGAACTCTTGCTCATTCAATGTTCATGGAAGCTTTTGCTTGCGGCCTACTTGGGCATGGTGCATATGTGGAACCGTTTGATACAGAGCGCTTTAGGTTATGGTATCATATTGCTCTATCCCTAGTATCGTGTCTTCGTTATATTTCTCATTATGGTACATGGGTTTAGAAGAAGCGTGAGCAAGCCTTTTTAGATGAGTTCATTATGCGTCTTGCGTTTCTACATTTTGAAAAGCCTATGTGGAAAATAATAAAGATGCACGTCCGTGGGTGTGTCCGTCGCCTACGTCGTAGCACTGAGTATGTTCTTCGTGTGGATTGGTGTGGGAGTGTCCAGTGTGTAGGTTTGCACGAGTGTGCTGACCGTTGGCTAGGTCGTCATGGCATCTCTAACGATGTGTTGATTTGGTGCTGGATGGTTCAGTCGAGTCCATCCATGCCGCAGGTGTCGCCATGTGCAGGGCAGGCTGGTGGGCAGGCGGGTGGGCACGCGAGTGGATACATCCGTATGTTCTTGTACCAGGGTATTTGGTCGTCTGGGAGATGGGAAAACTCCTCTCGTGGCGGGTGTCTGGGCCGTGATCCTCTAGGCCAGGGTTGAGAGGGGATTGGTGGGAGCCTTTTGTTCACTTTTCCCACTTCATTCCCCCTCTGGTCGACTTGTCGACCACAAACATATCCTTTTCCTTATCTCCTCTCACTCTCCATATTTTAGTTACTCCTCCCAAATGTCCATAGTGGTTAACATGGTCTTCAAATGACCAGTACATATATACACAGGTTCCTCCAGGTGTGCAGTATACCCATTTCCCTATGTAGCTCATTGGGTTTCTTGGGTTTTCGAGCTTCACAGATGGTGGGTCCAGGTGGTTAGTGATGATCTGGTTGCGCAACCTCTCTCTCTCTTTTATTATTGTGCCTGTGTGTTGGCCGTCATCTGCTGGCATTAAGGGGTGCATACCGACCATTTCGATCATCTCGTCTGTGGTGCGTGCCTTCCGGGCCTTCCAAAATCTTATTATGATAAGTGCAGCTCCAGCCAAAATAATGCATCCAACTATGATCTTCAGTCCATCTGACAGCCAAGATGGCATCCATGACCATAGCGTCGAAAACCAGCTCTCATCCTTTTTTACACCTTTACTCTCATCCATCATTTTGGAGTGCATCTGGGCCAATTGTGATACTGCTTCTGTCAGTGTACCATTGTCAGCATCGTTAGCAGGAATGAATGTGCAGCATGATTGTCCTATCTTTGCGCAAACTCCTCCTTCCATTGCTGTGAGGAGGTCCAGTACATATCTGTTCTGTAGTGCTACCATCCTCACTGCTCGCAGTTCCTCTTTTATTGCGTTGAATCCATTTACTGTAGAGTTAATTGTCATCATTAGTTCCCATCTAGTTATCTGGAGCCATTTTGCGTTTGCGTAAACCTGTAGTCCCGGATGTATTATTGAGGAGAAGAACATTGCTGCTCTGCTGAATAGTCTGTGTTCTGGCGGAATTGAAGTGAGTGCTGTTTCCGACCTTCCCCACAGGTAATTTCCTGTCAGAGGTTCTCCTTGTCTTTTCTTTCTATTCAGAACAGTGTTGTTGCCGTTGTTTCGGTTCTCTGGCCCCTTCTGAAGCTGTGCAGATCTCTTCTTCCTCTTGTTTCCTTCATCCATTTTGGGGAAGTTCGCCACATTCACATGTTTCTGGGGCACCACTAGTGATGGTACATTAACGTGTACTATTGTGCATACACCATTCCACAGAGGGGGCAGTGTGTGGTATGCCTTGTCTCCACAGGCCCAGTAATGGTCCATTACTACTGCTGTTCCTGCTCCCCCTCAGGTAGCTCTGTCACGCTTGCACAGTTGGTGTTGTATCCTACGTCCACTTCTCCTTTGTGTTGGTAGCATACCTTAGGTGCAGTCATCGGCAGTATTGTTATTGGGTCTTCATCCTTCTCTATCCACGTTAGCATGGGTACGTACTTGACCCAAGTCATCCAACATCTGTTGTTGTGTTCAGCAATAGTTGTAGTATCTTCTCTCATTACCATGTTGCTGCCAACCACTCCTGTGTCCCATTTGTCACCCAGGTACACCTTCCCTGTTATTATTATCAGCGGTCTTTCCCAACATCCTTGTTTACCAGGAACTTCAGTGGCGTACCAATCACATGGTAGGTACTGTAGTGTAACTTTCTTTGTTTCTCCTTTTTCAGGGCCACTTGTTATGTATCTGAATGCTTCTGCATGTAAACTGGCCTGGTGGTAACTCAAATAACTCTTAAGGAAGTTATTTTCGTACGGGTATGTGTCTCATGATTTCCATACCAGGTGCACCGTGTTCCCTTGAAATCTCCCTTTCGTTTGGAACAGTGCCAGGTATATTATACACCGTGCTGTTTTTTCATCTATTTCTGTGGCAACGAAAGTTCGGGAAGCACTCATGGCGTATGGGATCAATGAGCAGACGTAGCAGCTGTCTTCTGTTATTTGTTTACCTATTTGAGTCATGTGTTGGTACCACATGTTGTTTGAGACGTGTGCTGAATTTTGTATGTAGTTGTCAATATCTTTATTGTCTGAGTATGTGCTGCGTTTAACTCTATTTCCCTTGTGTGGAATTTTGCTAGTACCACCTGACGTAACGCCTGTTGCAGCTGGGGGTGGGGGTATATTAGGTTTGGGTACAGCAAAAATATTGATAGCATAACTGTTCCGCCATACAGAGGCAGCCACAAACCCGGTGATCATCAAAATCCCTATCATCTTTATTACAGAGGCTAGTCTCACTGGCATTTTGCTCTTACCTTGCTGCAGTCCGGCAGCTAATTCTTGCGACGTTAAAGTTGCCCGCCTGAAAATTCTCAATATGCTTGTTATTAGTGTTAGTTGTTGTTTTCAAGCTCTCCCTATCAAGTAGTCGTTCAGTGCCCAGGCGAAGAGCTGTTCCCACGCCAATCTAAGCGATCTATCTCTTAGGACAGGCAAGTATGGGTGGAGGTGGGGCATTGATTGTTCTATGGCCAAGAGAAATGCTGTGTAGTAGACACGTACCCTCCTCCTTTTCAGGTACTTTGGCCTTTTTATGTAATAGACAAATTGGTGCGATAATTCTTCAGGGTAGTTATTGTCTGAGGGTATCATCTACTCCTGGGCAGTGAACTTTGTTAGTTATCTGTTTTCTTTGTAGTACAATAATACACCGTACCTGCATGTGCGAAAGAAAAAAAGAGAACATTCAAGTGTTTACATGTGTATGTGCAAAACAATGTCCTTCAGTTGGGTTATTACTGCAGTGGGTAGGGAGTCAATGGGCAGAGGGTTTGGGGCTCAACTTGGTAGAGGTTTCTTTACTCTTTGATCGTGTGACCATGGGGTGGGCGGTATGGTAATTACCCCTCTCTATTTCAGTAGTTGTCTCTGGGTAATCAGGGGGGTGGCAGGGTCTGGGGACACTTTGGCCGTTAGTTGCGGTAGAAGTCCCTTCCTCCGTTGGCGACGCTGTTGCTGTTCTTCCAATGGCCCTGTCGGTGACGCTAGGGCGGGTCTGGAGTTTGCAGATCTTTACGTCGTGTAGGTGATTCCAAGCACGTTTGTCCTGTAGCTTTACTGCTCTCGTTGATACTTCCTCTACCAGGTGGGGGCCAGTGAAGCGTGGGCTGTTCCACTTTCTGCTGAAATTGCGGAATAGTACGTGGTCACCTTTGGCAATTTTGCACAGTTTTCCCTTTTCCAATTCTTCATCCGTGTCTTCTTGTTGATCACTCTTAGACCCGCCCGGTGTGCGCTCGAGCTGTTGAGACACAAACACTACACTAGTAATCAAAGAAGACACATATTGGTACATTTCATCACCAAGGACATTTGCAGTACTCCCATGGTCGGTGAATGCTCTTGATGTTGGCGTCAGCAGAAGGCGCATTTGGCGTCCGGTCACCACCTCGTGAGGGGTGAGGTGGTGGTCGGAGCCTGGTCTATTCCTTAGCTCAAATAGGGATAGCGGAAGGCAATACAGCCAACTCTTCTTTGTTGTTTGCTGTATTTTTGCAATTGCCTCTTTTAATAGGCCATTCAGGCGTTCGCATTCACCGTTGGCCTGCGGGTGATATGCACATGCAAATTTATGCTTGATGTTCAGTAAGGATGTGATATGCTGGAACATTTCATTGGCGAAATGCGGCCCATTGTCTGACCGCAGTATTTCGCACACCCCCCACCTGGGGAAGACCTCCCTCACTAGGAATTTAGCTGCTCGGAATGCATCTGGGTGTGAGTAGGGCCCTGCCTCAATCCACCTCGAGAATGGGCACACAACTACAATCATATACCTATTTCCTTGACATACGTTGATCATATCAACGTAGTCAATATGGATGTGTCGGAAGGGTCCCTCTGGCCAGGGTATAGTACCTTTTATCACCTTCAGCGTGTGACCGGCCGTGAACTGCTGACATGTGAGACAATTGCTGATAAAATTTGACACATGGGAATTTAACTCGGGGCAGAACCAATCTTCCCTAATTCGTGCTGCGATGACTTCCTTGCCTGTGTGGGCTGGGTGGTGTAGTTGGCTCAGGGCGGTGTTCAATAGTGCCAGTGGCATTACCATGTTTCCAGTACTACCCTGGCGCCATAGTGCGTCAGTTGGCGACATTGTACATCCTCTTTTTACCCATATTTCTTTTTCTGCCATTGGTGCAGCCGCTTGTAGCTCCATTATCTGTGTGGCTGGGAGATGGGTGTACCCTTCTCTTATTAACATCTCCTTAGCTATTCCCCTCCCTCTCCCTCTCTCTGACTCTGGGGGGTTCCATATCTCGCCAAAATATGCAGCATACTTCGCGTGTGCGTCTGCTGCTGCATTCCCTTTTGAAATATGGTCTTCTCCATTAGTGTGTGCGGTGCATTTGACCAAGGCTAATTCTTGGGGGTCATTTATTACTTCAATTAGTTCAGCCAATAAGAGGGCATGTTGCACTGGGGTGCCGTCAGCTCTCCTAAACCCTCTTCTCCTCCACTTGGACAACCCTGAGTGGACAGTAGATGTGACATATGCACTGTCGGAATATATGGTCACTCGTTTATCAAAGCTTTCCTTCAACGCCAAGATCAGTGCAACTAATTCCGCTGCTTGGGCAGAGTAATGCTGTGGTAATTGTACGCATTTCGTCGCCACACACACCGGTACCTCTGTCATTTTTACCACTGCTGCCCCAGTTCTCCTAATCCCGTCACTTTGGTCAATTGTTGATGACCCATCAATGAACAAGAGCTCACCTCCGTCTAGTGCATTCTCCTCAACCCTTCTAGTGCATGAATACATTTCCGTAGTCTTTGTACAATCGTGTGCATAGTCTCCTTCCTCAATTGCTTCTGCTATAAACCTTGCAGGGTTGACCGTGCTTTATCTAACAATTGATAGTTCAGCTCTAGATAATATTATCTCATAAACTGACACCCTCTGCGTGGTTAGTGTGGACTTAGGCTTGTTCAATATTGCAAATAGTGCATGTTCCACAAATAGTGTGGTCGGGCACCCCATGGTGATTGCTGATGCTTTCTCTACCGCAAAGGCAGCTGCGGCGAGACCTTGTTCGCAAGGGAAATGACCTAGCATCACAGGATCCAAGTGGCCGCTGTAAAACGCTACTGGTTTGTAGCCCATGCTTGTTTTTTGAGCCAACACTGCTTTCATTACTGTTCAGTCGCAATGTGAAAATATAAAAAATTGTCGTTCATAATCTGGGGTGGCCAGTACCGGAGCGGTTGATATTGCCTCTTTCATTTCCATTGTCCACCCCAACTTTTTCTCCCCTTTGTTAGCTTCCTTTAACCCCTCAAGTAGGGGTCCCATGTATGAGCTGTAATCAAATACCCATGCTCTGCAGTAGTTGCACAGACCCAGGAACTGCTGTAATTCTCTCACTGTTTGTGGCAATGGCGTTTTTAAAATGGCCTGTGCTCTTTGTGGTGCAATCTGTCTTCCATTTTGGTATATGAGCTGTCCAATGTAAAGTACTTGTTCCTGACAGTATTGTAACTTTTCCTTGTCTACCTTGTAACCTTTTTCAGCCAATATTGTCAGCATCTTTAATGAGTCCTCTCTGCATTTTTTTTCGTTTGTGCTGCACATTATTGTCATCAACATACTGTAACACTGTGCTTTCTACTTCAATGTTAACCAAATCCATCTGTATTACTCTGTTGAATATTGAGGGTGACTCGCAGTACCCTTGTGGCAATCTGGTGTGTTTCCACTTTGTGTTTCTGTAAGTGAAGCTTGTCAGATCTTGTGAGTCTGGGTGCAGTGGTATTGAGAAAAAGGCATTTTTAAGGTCGATCACTGTAAACCGTGATGCCTCTGCTGGAATGCCGCACAATATTGTGGCCGGGTTTGCTGCTATGGGGTACTCTGCTTCCACTATGTTGTTCAAAGGCCTGAGGTCCTGTATGAAGCGCCAAGATCCACCTTTAGCCTTGCGCACTGGGTATACAGCTGTGTTGCATGGAGATTCTGATGGGACCAACATGCCATTATTTATAAGGGCCGTTATTGTTTCATATATGCCCTCATCTTCCTCTTTTGATAGTGGGTACTGTTTCACACTGGGGAGTATTGCACCCTTTTTCAATTTTATTCTTACCCCCCTATGCTTTTTATGCACCCCACGTCATAGGGGCTAGTAGTCCATAATGATGTGGGTACTTTTGCCATATCCTCCTCAAAAAAGGGAACTGGGGTGGAAGTGGGTGCCTCAAGTGCCATTGCAATTTTCTGTGCCACTTGTTTGTACATCACCCTTAGCCATATTTCCACACTCATCATAAATACCATTTCACCTTTCTCCTTTTCTCCTGAGAAGAGCTCCTCATCTGACACCTGGGTGAGTCTACATCCCTCTGCTAGTGCTATCACTGCCCTCCATGCTCTTCCTTCTCTGTCTTGGGCATGCACTGCAATGTAATCAGCGGTTGCTATAATGCTCTCTATGTCCACTGAAATCACCTTTCCTTCTGGTTCGTTGGCTGGTGTTTCTGGTCTAAAGAAGTAAGCTGCTGGCCTCCTCCAGATCTTTCCCTCTATCCCTGGCATCCATGCAAATGCCATGTCCGTCCCGTACTGGAACAGTTCACCATCTACTGGCTCAGCCCTAATCACTGTCTGTCCACAGTATGCCTGCATAATCTGTCGTGCAGTGAGCATGTTAATTCCTGGAGTGGAGCAAATTATGCCGTCCTCCGCAAAGGAGATCGTCATATTCAACCTGCTCATTATGTCTCTCCCCATTATATTTACTGGTGAGGCCCTAGAATATAAAAGTGGGACTGACATGTCATAATCCCCTATTGATAAGGGAATGTTATCAGTAAAGGGAACCAACCCCCTAGCCCCAGAGAATCCTTGGGTGTTCATGGCTTCACCTGACATCTTAAATTTACCTTCCCTTATGCAAGACCGGGTCGCCCCGGTGTCAACAAGGAATGATAATTTTTTGTCACCTATCGTTACCTCTATGCGTGGTTCCTCCGCACTATTAGGTGTTACCGACAGGATGGGACACACCAAGGTCGTCTGTGGGCTGTCCTATTGGGGGTATAATGATTGACCACTTCCCGTGTAAGGGTTGTGTCCCAGGACTGTCACCCTACCCAGTTGTGTTTGCTGTAGTTGGGTATTGGTTGAGGTTATGTTATGGTCTTGGACTTGTGCAGGTGGCTGTACTTGCTGTGCTTGGGGTTGTTGTGTAATCGCTACCTGTTGTTGAGGCGGATATGTCCGTAGCTGTTGTTGTGTTACTAGTTGTTGCTGTCCATTCCCCTGTTGCAATGTCTGCTGTTGCTGGAGGCCCTGCTGTTCCTGTGTGAGCTCTTGTTGTCCCTGTTCACTCCACAACGGTGTGCCTGGTCTCACTCTACACGTACGTGACGTGTGTCCTACCAATCAACAAATCCAACACACCAGTGGTTCCCTGTTCTGCCATGGAAAGCTTCCTGTGTTGTCCTGGTATACTGGGTGCCCAGTGGGGTAGGAATTTCTAAGTCCCCCCACCTGTTGTTGTGTGTTATATCCGTATCCTCTCCCTCTCATTATTCCTCCCCTTCCCCGGTTGTAATTATAATACCCAGCCCCTGGCGTTGAGTATCCTCCTCCCATGTTAGTCGTGTATGGTTGGAGTGGCGGCATCTGTTGTGTTACAGTCTGCGATGATTGTATTTGGGAGGGGTCTTGTGCAGCCACTACTTGTGTGGGGCTTTGAGTTATTGTGGCAGGTGTAGTTATTAGTGTGCCTTCCATCGTGTATTTAGTGAGTTTCTTCTGTACTAGTTTAGCCTCTTCCGTTTTCCTATCCTCTTCCTTTTTTTTCATTTTTTCTTGCCATGTCCTGCAATGATGTACTATAGTCAGTTGTATTTCTGGCCATGCTTTTGCTTCCATCCCCACTACTTTCTTCAGTTGTTTCTGGACTGCTTCTGGGAGCCCCTGTACTAGTATATGATAGAATATTGCTGGTGTTTTGTCCCATTGTTCTCTAGTTTCCATACGCCACTTCTCTTGAATTTCCTGGATATATTCAACAGGATCTTCGTTCTCACGCATCTTGCGCGAGGTAATTGCTCCTATGTCTGATGTGTCTGGATACTGTACCCTCAGTGCCTGCCATAATGCATGTCTGCAGTTTGCGAATGGTGCCCCATCGTGAGATGTGTTTGTTATTGTGACCCCGGGGAAGCCCGCTCTCTTCCAGATGTCATCCGCAGCATCCCCTAATATTGATATTAGAAGGCCCTTTACATCTCCCACTGCCAATTTCTGTCCTGCGGTGTGTTTTTCCATTTCATATATCCATTTACCCGCACCTCCACTTAATGATGGGAGTCTGCACTTTATATTTTCCTTGTCTGCATGCTTCTAAGGGACGTATTGTGGTCTAACCCCTCCCCTCTCTAGAAGAGGCATTAAGTTGCGTCCCGTTTTACCCCCTGGGTTCCACAAAATCGAGTCCTCACACCCTTCCTCTTCCGTCTCTTCTACATCGTCAGTTTCGTCCCTATTTCTCCTGGTCTTTACTCTTTCTCCTCCACCACTTCCCCTACTTTCATCATTTCCTTTATTTATTGTGGGCGTGTGTATTCGTTCTCCCTGCCTGCGTCCAGGGAGGTCTCTAAGCCTTCCTGCATAGGGTGTCAGTTCTCTTGTGAAGGGCGCGAGTTTAGATGGGCATGTTGCACGTAATGAGCGTGAGGTGGTGGAGCATGTATGACGGGACGGTGACGGCGTGGCTTCAGGTGTCTGCCCTTCCGCCATTCCATGCTCTTTCTCCTCACTTCTCTGCAGTTCTTCCTTTCTCCTGCAGATCCATGGTGAGTCTCTATTTGTCCGGGTGGTGTATAGTTTATCTAGGCTTTCCCTTTCACTATTTCTTCCTTCGTTCTCCATTCCTTCTTCTTCCTCACTACAAAAGTCATTCATAAATGGCAACCCCCAAACTGTCTTTTTCCCCCCAATCGTTACTGTTCTTAAGTCTATTAGGTCCGTTCCTCCCTTTTCTTCTTTACTAATTTGTGCCGATGTTGTTGCTACTTCTGTGCCTCTATATACATGCCTCCTTACTTCACTCTCCCCCCTCCTGTCTTCTCTTTCCCCTTCATTTCTCTCCGCTATTTCTCTACCAATTTCCTCTCTTTTCTTTTTTAATTCTTCCATTACTTCACAACTCATTTCTTCCAATATCTTTTCATCTTCTTTCTTCCTTTCCCATCTCTCCCTCTCCCTTTCTAATATACTCTCTATCATCCTCCCTTCTTTGTATTTCCTTGTCGTTTCCGGCAGTAATCTCTTCTTCCATATTGCCATTTCTTTTTCTTTCTCCTCTTCCTCTTTCTTCCTGTCGCGCAGTGCTGCTCTTGATACCCTTTCTGCTGCTGCCTTTAACCTTTCGGCTTCTCTCCTTTGCTCCTCAGTTCGTTCTCTCATTTTTCCCAACTCATTCTTACCTTCTTTCCTTTCCCGTGCTCTCTCTCTTTCCCCCCTCTCGAGCTGCTTGATCAGTGCATTCTGCTCATCCCTTAATTCTGCTAATCGCTCCTCCAAAGTCTCTTCCTTTTGTCTTAACAGCTCTTCCCCTTTTCTTTTCCCCTCTTCCCCTTCCATTTCACTCTCCCTGGTATTATCCTCGTCCATTTTCCTTACCATCTCCTTCTCTTCTCCTGTTAATGAACCTCGTAATTTTAATAGTATCTGCGCAGCTACCCACTCATCATTTCCTACGTCCGTAGTCTGCTCTTCTTCAGTCCTCCCCTCCCCTGCTAGCATCTTCCTATGGGCTGATCCCGTTGTACTAGTCCGCTCCCGTCTGGCCACCTGTAGCTGTATATGGAGGCGGGCTGTATGCCGGGTTCGAGTACCCCTCAGCCGCCCTTAATTGTTCTCTTGCTATTTCTCCTAGTTCTCTTAAAGGATACAACCCCCCTCCTTCTGTTTTCACTACCTTCGCTAGAGGTATATCGTCGCTCTGTTCCTTTTTTATTTTATTTTCGGTTGAGTGGTCACTCTTTTCTCCTCCCTCTTGTCCGTTCCCCGTGTTCTGTTTGCCTTCACTCTCTTTTTCCCCATTCTCTCCCTCCTCCTTAATCTCCTTAATCTCCTTATCTCCTGTTGTTTCCCCTACAATGAACATTCCGTTTGGTCCTGGTCGGGACCCTTGGAACATCCTCCATAAGTTGAACACCTCCACGTGGTGTGTCAACTTCTTCCCCTTGTATGTATTGTGCAGATGGTTTAATAGTGAGTGTTGGGTATATGGATCGAAGCTACCATTAGGCGGCCCTGGTGTCGTCATTTTGTTGTCCGTCCCCTGTGTCCATTCTATGCTGTACTTGATCAATTTCTCCCTGTGGGGTGATAGTGTTTTACATATGTGTTGCAGCGGGGTAGTGAGGGTGTTCCCCCACCCCCCTGATCCTGTCCCGTATGACATAGTAGCGCTCCACTTGTTACCCTTCCCCTATTTGGTAGCAGTTATCTCACTAGCAGTTTACAGTATACAGCCTTATATCTTTACCTGGCCTCGTAAGTTTGGGGACTTGCGATAGTCCGCTAAGGAAAAATTAGTAAAATATAGTATTTACATTTGTATATTCTTTTCTTTCGTTTCTTCCTTTATACAACACCCTTACGGCCCCCTGCGGCCGAGGCGCACGTAGCCCCCTGCGGCTGCGTGCCCCTTGTGACGATCTTATACTGCCGTCCTACTTTCACTTGCTCCTCCTCCCTCTTCAACACTTGCCGTGGCCGGCGTTCTCCGTGCTCAGCCACGTCCCCCTTTTAGCCTTCCCCCGATCAACTCATTACCGTGTACCTCCGTTTCCACGCCCTTAACACGGCTCTCCTCCCCGCCACTCAAAAATAAAGATGCCTGGTTCTCGAGATGTCCTATGTAAGCCCTGCTGGTGACGTCACCGATCTCTTCGAACTACTGGTAAATTCTTCATATATTCTTTAAGTCCAAAATACACTTGCAATCTACCCCCGTTAACCCCACAGCTGTCTTCCTGTCACTCCTGGAACAAGGTAATCAATAATATAATCGGACTGCGCACGCTGCGTCGCCTCGCGTGTGATACGCCCCTCGACAGGAGGGCTTAACCAGCCAATTATCTTCCGTATTGGGCAACTAGCTAGCTACCGCCTACAGGGAAACGTCATCTATCTATCGAGTTTCCTGCTCGAACAATAGGGATCCTCATCTACTCATTGATCAATAATTGCCAAATCCTAGGAAACCACGCACACACACCCTTACACATGGTCGCGACCTAGGCCAATCAGTTTCTATGAGCGGCCGCACGTGATGTTTTCGTGCTCCGCCCCCTTCTCTCCCGTAACGTAGCGGACTGCTCTCGCACTCGTCCGGCAACCATTCATTTTTATTGCCAACACTAAATTATCAAACCTTCGCCGCGCATCTGCGTAATACCTCCCGTATTCAATTCCCCCCCTCCCTCACAATTTCACATTGCTTGTTGGGCGTGGCATACTCACCAAGTTCTCTTGATGCGGGGCCGCTCGACTGCGTGCACCCCTCCAAGCGGCTCGCCACCTCCTCTCGTCTGGACTACGTCTGGACACTCGCCAACCGCGGGCGGGATACTTCTCAACCGGCTCCCGAGGGCCAATATCCGTATTGCGCTGTCCGGTCTTCTCGCAGTTCCGCGATGGTCCTGTAGTCCTCAAAAGGGGGCAGCGGCAGAGGGGGCCGCGCCGCCGGGCCTCCTCGCAACGGGAGTACTTGGAAAAATAAAAGCAGACCTTAAACAGATCTCAGCAGTGCCTCCAACTTGTCGGGGGGAAATTCTCCCGGGGTCGGCTGGGCCGTTCCGCAGACCTCCGGGCAGGGAGGCCCCAACTCCTCCCGTATATCCCAAAAGAGATAGAGTATGAGACACACGCAAGAAGCAAGGTGATTCTGCTGTTTATTAAACAAAACGGCAGGGATGGGTCAAGGATCGTACGCGTCTGTCCTGACACTCTCTCAACATCGTGGGGCTCGCAGGCCCTTTTTACCTTAGCAGGACGCGCTACTTGCGTCAGCTGAGAAAGTTAGCAAAAAAACCTATCGCCACTCTGGATTGGTTCCCCGAGTGGTAGGGTTAGTATAGCATACGTATAGAGAACGTTGTTATTGGTTAAGGGTCAGTCAGGTGGTATACTTGGGTTGTCCCTTCAGTTTGATACATAAATATTGTTACATGAAGACCCCTGAGGATTGGTTAATGTTAATGGCGTCAGTGATAAGGGCCCCGTGTTCTGATTGGTTCACCCGCGACCCCCCCAGTCTGGGACCATCGCTGTTCCCAGCTCGCGTTGCACCTGTCATTTGCAACAATGTTTCACTATGGGTATGTGCAGACAATGTGAGGATTTATTCATAAGCAGGAAGGCCGACTACTCCCACCGCCGCAGATGTCCATTGAGTCGCTTAATTGTATCTGCCTGTGTCTTGAGACGGGGGATCCAGGCGCCTTCTTCCTCCTGGGCTTGGCACCCTATCAGGTTTGGCTTGGTCACGTGAGGTGGGACCGTGGTTGAGGCAGAATTCTGCACAATTAATATTGCATTTCTCACTGTGTGCCTGGCTTATCTTGCAGGTGTGACCTTGGCGTCGGCTTGCGGTATGAGAGTTTGCAACGTTGTGCCCTTGACTGTCTGCTTTCTCTGGGCTCATTCTGCAGGGTCAGCAACCGAACTCTTGCTCATTCAATGTTCATGGAAGCTTTTGCTTGCGGCCTACTTGAGCCTGGTGCATAGGTGGAACCGTTTGATACAGAGCGCTTTAGGTTATGGTATCATATTGCTCTATCCCCAGTATCGTGTCTTCGTTATATTTCTCATTATGGTACATGGGTTTAGAAGAAGCTGTCATGATCTCTGCTTCCAAAAGATCAGGACTTGCCCGACTCCCTTGGAAGCAGACCCATAACCCCGGTTCCGAGTGCCAGCCAGTCCCAATTGGGACCTTTTGGACCCTGTCCTGGCGCCAGTGGCACCAGGCTCATAAAGATGCCCAGTCCCAGCGCTGGAAGCGCCGGGCTCATAATGCTTGGGTGGACCTACCTGCAGCAGACCATGCTGCTTACTTACCTGCCAGTTGAACCCCTGATCCTCTTCTGTTTGGGACTACTTTTCCTGTTGGGTGGGGCAGGAGCCACTCCCTAGGTTCAGAACACTGGAACTCTTCTGGAAAGCAGGAACTCTTTTCTTACCTAGGCGTGGCTGTGGAAGGAGACACCTAAGCACTACAGGAGGCTATTTAAACCACACCCGATGGATGAATCTTGCTTTGCGTTATTCTGCATTCTCTGCAGCAGAACGCTCATCGTGTCTTCTGCTTCTGATCCTGGGCCTAAGGGAACAAAGGCTTACCTACTCTTCGCATGCTCCGGAGGTCTTCGCACTGCATTCCGGCATCTGAAAGACAAAAGCTTACCAGCTCTTCGCACGCTCCGGAGGCCTTCGGCGCTGCATCCTGCATCTGAAAGACAAAAGAAGGTGCGTTTAAAGACATTGGGCAACTTTATTACTCACGTGCCATTACTCCTTCCCACGCCGAATCCAGTGGGTATTCCAGCACCCTTCAGCTTCTCTAAAGCTCCGAACTTGTACCTGCAAGATAAAAGGGACAGTTAGTGCGCATCGTGAAGCAGGCTACAAGCGCTTACTTACGTGCTTCCAGGCGCTTCTATTCCTCACGCGGGTTCGATCCTCAACTCTCATCAGCCCGCCATCGCCGGAACCCTGCAAAACAAGAGATATCATTACAAAAGACTTTTAAGACATTTGAAGTGCCCAGAACTTACCGTTCGTGCAGTTAACGACGGACAGCAGTCCTCTGAGGTCAAGAGGCCTGCACCCTTATCCAGTGAAGAAACTGGTTACGGCACCCTGCCGCGAGGCAGATGGAGAGCTCGGCGTTCACTTACCTAAAACATATTACTCTTCGAGTCAGACATACAGTGCACAGAGGTCCAGCCCAAAGAGCCAACCGTGTGTTACACATCACCTTTGAAGATACGGCATTCACCCAGTCAAGACCGGCATCTCTGCGGGAATCAGGTGAGCGTTACAGAGCGTGAGCAAGCCTTTTTAGATGAGTTCATTATGCGTCTTGCGTTTCTGCATTTTGAAAAGCCTATGTGGAAAATAATAAAGATGCACGTCCGTGGGTGTGTCCGTCGCCTACGTCGTAGCACTGAGTATGTTCTTCGTGTGGATTGGTGTGGGAGTGTCCGGTGTGTATGTTTGCACGAGTGTGCTGACCGTTGGCTAGGTCGTCATGGCATCTCTAACGGTGTGTTGATTTGGTGCTGGATGGTTCAGTCGAGTCCATCCATGCCGCAGGTGTCGGCATGTGCAGGGCAGGCGGGTGGGCACGCGAGTGGGCACATCCGTATGTTCTTGTACCAGGGTATTTGGTCGTCTGGGAGATGGGCAAACTCCTCTCGTGGCGGGTGTCTGGGCCGTGATCCTCTAGGCCAGGGTTAAGAGGGGATTGGTGGGAGCCTTTTGTTCACTTTTCCCACTTCAACGCGTGGCTCCAAATAAACTTTTGCTGATCGACAGCAGAGACAATAGCAAATCGCTGAATATTCACTAAACATTTCATGTGAAATAAATGACCTTTCCCAAATGTACAATCCTGCTGTTTACTTTTAAACCACAGTTTCATATTCCGAATTGTTGCATTCATCCAAGAAGATTGTCCTTGCCACAAGGTTGTGTAAATTACAGAGGTGCATTGCATAGCTTAACGATGTCACAGTGCGCAATACCTTGTTCAAAGTGATAACTGCTGTCCCCAGGGAAGTCCGCCTCAGAGCCGCCGAAGAACTGGGGGAACAAGCCTGGGCTCTTGCCTAATCTGAAGCACAGATCACAGCCTTGATTGCATCAATGTCGGATGCTTTGGATGGGTCCAAGGATTCAAACAGAGTGACAGTAATTTACTTGCCCTCCTCTCTTATCTTTACGCGATCCGTGGGGTCTATTATTTCTTTATCTTTGGTCTTTTTCATGGGAAAGCTCCTCCAGCAGTCTCACCATCAATTACCTATGCATGCTGTGGTATCTTACCCGCTCCTTTAATAATCCTGATTCAGATCTCTTCCTTTCTTCAGGACTCTTCAACATCCTTTGATATGCCCACAGAACCTAATAATTAACCTTATATTAATAAATATAGTGGGGAAAATATCAGTAACTACGAAGGGCAGGTTCCTTTCAGATCAATTAAACAACAGGTGGACCTTGCTCTGAAGAGGTCTTACAGAGGTATGGGCCCCTTTAGGAAGTTACACTATCTTTACCTCTCCTGTCTCTCATTAAGGATTTCCAGTCCCGGAGCCAGGGACTACAGGATGGTGAGGAATGTTTGAGCTGCAAGCTAAAATTCAGGTGAAAGCAAGATTCATGAACAATTTGTACTTTAATGGATTTAACATTACAGCACATGCAGCTAGTACTTCAGTGTGGCTTGTAGATCTTAGAAACCAGAGAGTGGATGCCTTGCAGAACAACCAAGCCCTTGGAATCCTCCACTTTATAGAGACATGAGGTCTTAGACAATAGCTCGAGGAAATTGTTCCTACAGGTTCAATGACAGAAATCATACTCACCTTTTTGGGGTAGACAGAAGCATTTTTACTTAAGATGTGACTCCTTTATCAAAACACGGTCTTCAATCCTCTTTCCCAGCTCAGGTGTCAGGCTACAGTTACACAGGGATTTACGATGAAGTTAAGAAGGTTCAGGAAATTATCCTTCCCCTCTTTCCCAAAAGGATCCTACACTTCATTGATGGGCAAAGAGGAGCTTAGCAACAGGTTGACACTCTTCCATCATTAGTGGCGGTTCAATTTCAGATCACTCAGATCTGGGAATTTTAAGGCACGGGTACAGAGTAGTGTTTGTGCTCCAAGCCAGGGCCTGGACTCTCAAGGAGGGTATCTTGGACCATCTGAGCACAGGGGCAGAATTCCTGGTCTGGAGGCCTTCTCCATTATTTTCCTAAATATTAAGCCCTCCTGGGGGTGAGTGGGAGGGAAGCAAGGTTAAACAATGACCTAAGATGAATACATGCTTTTGTACTGACAAAGCATTTAAATAGAATGGGAATTATGCAGTGATCTTACCAACCATCAAACCAAAAACCTTTGTAGCACTCATGGACCTCCAATATGCGTACTTTCACACCTGGTTGCAGATAATGCATTAGATATTGACATTTCTAAATACAAGGTATTCATTTCCAATTCAGGTTCCTCCCATTTGACTTCAGATATGCCTCCAAGGTGTTTTCATTGCCCTGGAACCTCTGTTGGGTGTCCTGTCATTGAGGAATAGGATGCTTTTGGGCTTCACCACTAGCTGCATGATTGCATCTTCCATTCCAGCTCCAGTCAGTAAATTCAATCACACATGGAGGTGGTTTGCTGTTTTCCAGAAACCTGTGTGTTCTTGGTAAATTTAAAGAAGTCACGTCGGAATCCCTCCCTGGATTTTTAATATATCTGGGATAACTTCAGAAAAAATCTGGGGACAACCGTTCTTCTTGAAACCAGGGTGATCAAGAGGAAATGTGTGTCAAATCACTTGAAAAGGACCAGACTTTGGCCATGGAGTGGCTTTGGACGCACAGAGGACATGTGTTGGGGTATTTTGTGAGCCCCAAAGACATAGGACTACCTGATGTAATTTTTATATTGGGATCATAAGCGACAAGCCAAACACTGGACCTTGTGTGCACTAGGGTCTCTAGTTTAGCTGTATTTTATTGGTGGTATTTTATTGGTGGCATTTCATTGGTGGTATCCCATTGGTAATTTGGTGTAGAAACTGTCACGCTTACCTCTGTTGCCCTGCAGGAGTGCCTGTTCCGGACTGTGCTGCAGAGTGGCCCCCACACAGGTTCGCTTCACCCGGTCGTATGTCCCAGCCCCGCCTTTCCTCACAGTCACCTGGAGGAAAAACCTCCAGGGGGCCGTGAGGTTGGGAGGGGCTGGGGTGTATTCGGGACTTGGTTACTGGTGTTCTGAGGGTCTTGTGGGAACCTTAGAGGCGAACACAGGGTAAGTCTACTATGGAAAAATGACTGCAATGTCCCCCCCTTCCCCTCCACTAGACCCTTAAAAGAGCGAGGCTGGCTGGAGCGCATGGATGCGGCTCACTTGTGGTTCTGTGTCTGCAAGTGCTGCTTCGTAGATGGGTCCCAAAGAAGGGGCTGAAGCGGACGAGGGTCTCTCCCCCGGGTGTGATTCTCTGCTAATTGTCTTATGTTCTTTCTCCCCTCTAGGTGATGAAACTTCAGCGCCAAATCGGTAGCGGAACCCCGAGGGAGGATTGCTCTTTTCTGGATACAGGTTAAGTTCTTGAGTTCTCAGATAGGGGGGTTTGCTCTGATGGGAGGAGAACAGGAGGCGGATGCTAACCCTGTTGCTTGCTTTCGAACAGGATGTCTGACACCAGGAGCTGGGGGTCTAGAAGACAAAGGGCTGGAGCAAGCCCGATCAGCATGCAAGGTGAACAGATTCCACTGCGGAGCGGCGTTGAACAGGATGCTGAAGTCCGCAGACCAAGACTGAAGACCAGGGTACTGAGGATTGCTGAAGGATGCCGAAGGACTGAAGGATGCCGAAGGACTGAAGGATGCCGAAGGACTGAAGGATGCCGAAGGACTGAAGGATGCCGAAGGATGCAGAAGGACTGAAGGGTCCCAACTGGATACAGAAGATTGCTCTTGACCAAGAAGCTCAAAGCGGGAAGATTGCTTGAGCGCAGAAGCGGTAAGCAAAACACTACTCTTATCAGGAGCAGAAGAAACGCTAAGCACAAGGTGCGGGCCGGGGCGTGGCTTTATAGTCCTGAGCCACACCCTGTCAGAGCTAGATGCGTAAGGGCATTGGCTTCCTGCACGTGCCAGGTCTTTGCTGCACATGCTCAGTGCTTCTTGGCTTATGATGGGCGGTGCCCCTGCTTCCAGCCCTTGCTCACAGGCTGTAAATAGGTTGTGCCCACCCACACGCTTGCGCCAGACAGCCACCATCCCTGTCAACCTTTTCACTATTGTACGAGAGGGGGGGTTCCCTCCTCCTGTTAACCCGCCACCCCTGGGCCCGTAACGGGTTCGTGACAGCACTCCCCTCCAAAGCCCCGCCAAGGAGCATCCCTTCCGATCGTGGTTTGTGGGGATAGTTATGGTGAAAACGGGCAATCAATCGGGGAGCATGAATATTTTCCTTGGGTTGCCATGTCCTATCCTGAGCACTGTACCCCTTCTAGGCTACCAAATATTATAGGCGTTGCCTAGATATTTTTGAGTCTAGAATTTCTTTTACTTCATATTCTCTTTCTCATTCCTGGATTTCTATTAGGGGAGGCTTGCTGAAGGAATCCCGAGTTCCGGGGTGTACGGGTTTAAGCAGTGATACATGGAAGACCGGGTGGATTTTTAGATTTGGGGAAGTTCAAGTTTTACCGCTACTGGATTAATAATGGCACATATAGGATAGGGTCCTATCAATTTAGGGTGGAACCTTTTTGATCCTTTTAACCGAATATGTCTGGTGGAGAGCCATACCTTATCCCGAACTCTATATTCTGGTGCCTCACTTCTTCTCCTGTCTGCAAAGAACTTTTGTGTATTTTTGGTTTCCTGAAGTGTTGCATGGGCTTTTTGTAATGTTTCCTTAATGTGGGTATGAAGGGATGTGACCGTGGGCATCTCCAGAGCAGTGGGTGAATCGAATTCAGTGGTCTTTGGATGTTGCCCATAGAGAAAATAAAAAGGGGTGAACCCAGTGCCGCTATGGATGTTATTATTGTAAGCATATTCGGCCACCCAGGGGAGGTTGACCCATCTGCCCTTGGATTGAGGAAACATACACCGCAAATACTGTTCTAATGTCTGGTTGGTTCTCTCGGTCTGACCATCAGTTTGCGGGTGATGGCTCGTAGATAGTCGGACATCATTATGTGCTTGTTCACAGCAATGCCTCCAAAACTTGGATACGAACTGACTTCCTCTATCCGAGATGATGGTTGATGGAAAGCCGTGTAATCTCACGATGTTGGTCAAGAAAGCGTGCGCTAACCTCTCGGCATTTGGCAACCCATTAAGGGCAATGAAGTGTGCCATGTTTGTAAGTAAGTCCACTACCACCATAATGGTATTATATCCATCACAAAAAGGAAACTCGGTTATAAAGTCCATCATGATGGTGTGCCATGGGACGGGTGGTATTGTTAATGGGTGGAGTAACCCGGAGGGACTGGTATTAGGCATTTTACTACGTGCACACACATCGCATGTCTTGATGTATCGTATTACATCCTTTTGCCAGGTGGGCCACTAGTAATATTGGCAGATTATCCCTAAGGTTTTAGTGATTCCCGGGTGGCCCGCAAGCAGAGTATCGTGGTAGTTATGCATTAGTTTGGTTTGCAGTCGAGGCACAGGAACATAGATCCGTCCCTGATGGAACGGAAAGCCATTTTCCATGGAGCAATTCTCATCTTGGGTTATCCACTCTTGCAATTGTTCTGGGGTCAGGGCTTGCAGAATATCCTGGAGGAACTGGTCTAGAGGTGACACTATTGGGCTGATTAGCCCTAGCAATTTGTTTCCTGGTATGATGGCCACGGGTGCAGGGAGTGCGTAAGCGTATTTCCCTTCCTGACTCCATGCGATGCGTGACAAGGCGTCCGCTTTTCCATTCTTGACTCCAGGGCGGAAAGTGATTATAAAGTCATATTCAGAGAAGAACTGGGCCCAATGGAGCTGACGAGGTGATTGGGCGCGGGCGGCCCTTAAATACTGCAGGTTTCGATGACCGGTGTAGACCATGGTAGTGTGCCGCACCCCCAATAAATGATGATGCCATTCCTTAAATGCCGCTTTGATGGCCAAAAGTTCCTTGTCGTTTATGGAGTAATTAATTTCGCTAGGTGAAAACGTTTTCGACCAAAAGGCGATTGGGTGTAGATGAGTGGTAATAGGATCTCTCTGCGATAACACCGCCCCTATTGCGACAGTGGACGCGTCCGTTTCAACTACAAAAGGCAGGTTCGGATTTGGATGTTTTAAGATAAGGGCTGTTGTGAATTGTGTCTTGAGTTGCCCAAATGCTCGTCTGCTTCAGGTGACCACTTGAAGGGGTTGCGCTCTCATAGTAGAGAGGTGATAGGATGCACTATGTGTGAAAACCCTGGTATAAACCGTTGATAGAAGTTTGCAAAACCAAGGAAGCTCTGCACTGATTTTATGGACGTGCACTGATTTTATGGACGTGGGAGTAGGCCAATTTAAGATTGCTTCCACTTTCCTGTTATCCATCTGAATGCCATGCAGGGTTAATATGAAGCCCAGAAATTCTACAATCCTGACATGGAAATAGCACTTCTCTAATGTGGCGCACAAGTGGTGCTGACGAAGGACTGCGGTTACGTGTTGCACGTGTTCCTCTTCTGATGCTGAGTAGACAAGTATGTCGTCAATGTAGACCATGACACACACATCAAGTAGTTCCGGTAACACATCTGTCATAAAAAACTGGAAGGCCGCTGGAGCGTTGCACAACCCGAAAGGCATAACGGTGTATTCGAATAACCCATATTTCGTGCGAAAGGCTGTTTTCCATTCATCCCCCTCTTTTATACGAACCAGGTGGTATGCTCCACGTAGATCTAATTTGTTATATATTTTCGCATCCTTAAGCTGATCCAAGAGTGTGGGAATTACGGTAGGGAATATCTTTTTTTCACTGTAATCTTGATGAGTCCCCTGTAGTCAATGCAGGTCTGGAGCTCGCCTCCCTTCTTCGGAATGAAAAACAGCGATGAGGATGCTGGGGATTTGGATGGTCGGATGAACCCATTGGCGAGGTACCGGTCTAAATAGTCCCGCAGATGTTGTTTTTTTTTTTCTGACAGCGCGTAGATATGGCTGCATGGGGGTTGCATTCCCGGCATCAGGTCGATCTGGCAATCGTATGGCCTGTGCTGTGGCAAGGTCTCTGCAGCCTCCTTCTGAAAAACGTCCTCAAACTCTTGATACCGGTGAGTTAGGAGCCCCAACGCACTAGTGGATGCCGCAGCTCCCAATTTCAGCGCTCCGTGGACTGGGGGCAGGTACATAGGCAATCTGATGGGAAAACGACGGTATGGTTTCTCCAATTGATTACTGGGTTATGATGTTAAAGCCAAGGCATGCCTAGTATTAACTGAAATTGTGGAGCAGTGATTAGGTCAAAGCTTATACTTTCTCGATGGCCATCTTTACACAACATCTCTACCTCCTCGGTGCATAGCGAGACGGGTCCTGATATCAGCAGTGAGCCATCCACTGAAACGATATTATCTATCTTTCCCTGCTGCTGTCCTTGAAGACCAATTCTTCGCTCTATGCCCATGTCAATATAGTTGCTGATGGCTATGCAGTCAACGTAGGCCTCCAGCGCATGCATTTGATGGGAGTGTCCAGGCTTAATCAGAATGACGGGTACAGTAAGATGTGAGACCGTATTTACTCTAACCTCTCTCGACAAGCGATCCCTACTCTTGTCGAGTCCAGCAGTTTTACAACGGCTGCTCAGGTTTCTCAGGATCAATCGCTACCTCTCCCATGACTCCCAAGGCCTTTTTCTTTAGTTTGTTTGTCTTTTAAGAAGTGACCTGCCTTGCCGCAATACAAACATAACTGATGTTGCCGCCGTCTCTCCCTTTCTTCTTTCGAGAGGGGCCCTCGTGCACTACCCAACTGCATAGGTTCTGGGGTGCTCTCCAAGGGGACGCCCTGTCCCTTCACGTGGGCGAACATAAACAGGCCGGGCATCCATCTTACTCAGTTCAGCCTTTCTTTCTTGTAAGCGATGGTTCAACTGGATTACTAGGTCTATGTAGTCTGCGCAGCGCGCGGGCGGATTGACCACCTGAGCCAGGACATCTTTCAATTCTCCCCTGACACCCCGATGGAACGGAGTGGTTCTGTGACGACTCTCCTCGTTATTCGCAAAGTAACGCCGGATTCCAACCTGGCGGTTCTTCCCGACCGCTGCAGTGTCAGCAGCAGTCTAGTGGTTGGCCCCTAGAATACATCGCTACATTCCCGGATCGCTTCTCCCTCTATTTATCAGTGCGCATATCCCGGAAGAAGACGCGTTGCTACTCTCCAAGGAGCCTGCAAATGCTTTGTGAGTCTGTATTAGGCAACTCTGTCTCCCACTACCTTGACTTAACTCTTGTTCGTTCTTCGTTTCTTTGTTTGGACTTTACAAACTTACTTTGTCTCATTTGTTTAGAACGCTACGGTGTCATCTGATAACTGTTTCCGACAGAAGCTGCAGAAGCCGCTCGAGTCGGAGGATCATAAGCCCCGCCTTCACACACGGCTGTTGTTTTTTCCTAGATTCTGTTCGGGTAGGCAGACATTCATTCTCATTTGATCCTCATTTCTTTGAAAGGGAGCGTTCTTTCTTTAGTGGCTAAATTATAACTTCTTTTCTGCATTAACACAATAGATCCCTTATACACATGACAAGGCCATATGAGATCGCCTTCTTTAGAGCCGGCTCTGGTTGTTTTCAGGTAGACATTTTCTCACAACAGTTCTTTCGGGTTAGTTTTGTTTCCGCCCGTATTATAAACTGTCAGTTATTGAATCTCTACCTACCTTCCTTTATTCAGTTTATTCAGTACTCCTGTCTACACCAGGTCTTCCGCTTTACTCAATTCAACATCTCAGTACCCTCCTATCCTGTGGTAAGATTCCAAGTCTCGAACTTCCATTTCTCTCATCAACTAGATCCTGAATTAATCAATCTGTTTGCCTCTTTCTTATCAGTCATCTCGACATCGCAGGTTTGGACCAGATCCATTAAAGCCACATTCGATCCACACCAGACTCCCGGGATAACATAATCTCCATCACTGGCACATCTCAAGGAGCCTGCACACTCTAGCAGCTCCCCACATTTTTATTCCCTCTGAGGGTTTCCCTGAGATCCTCCCGGTGATCAAGCCTCTTAGCCGGGTCGCCTGGGGTTTCTCAGGGGGATTTCTAATTCATCTGGAAGACGGTCTGAAGCATCAGCTTCCAATCTGAGTATTCAATTACCATTACCAGCCGCCATCCTTCCTTCAACCCTCAGGTGAGAGACTTATGTATTTGTGCTTTTTTTACTTGTGACATTAATGATTGCGGAATAGTAAAGTATTGTACGTTTACATAACAGGTTCTTTCTTCCTCCGGACAGTTTGTTTTAGCCACCAGTCGGTTAAAGGCGGTAACATACACCAATAGGTCTTGGGACCCCTGCCGTAACACCAGTAGTCCGGCGTCCAGAGCCACCCCTTGGTTGTCACAGGCAAACAGTTTATCTAACTCTTGCTGAAAGGCGCCAAAGTTATGCAGAACAGGATCATCCCTATTCACCAGGGGGTACTGACCATTTGGCCGCGTGGTCCCCCATGCAATACAGGACAAATGCTACTTTAGTCTGGTCAGAGGGGGAAGGCCCCGGGCCGACATAGGAAATGCAATCTGCATTGATTCATAAACACAGCATATCTTTGAGGGTCCCCTAGGAATCCTTCCTTAGTGTGGTGTGGTAACCTGGATGTGGGGCACCCTCTCAGCTCCCCAGGAAGGGGGACTTGGCCGGCTTGTGAGACTAGTAACCGTTTGGTGAAATCCTCCGTCTTCTCCCGGTTGACCACCACTTCCCTCATTATGGAGTTTGTCTCAGAGCGGGCCGCATGCACCTCGGCCCGCAGTTCTCCCAAAAGGGTATACAGCTGATCTACCCCTGGATCCATGGCACTCGGGCAGGGCTTACTACGTGGGCTTAGTGTTTTGTCACGCTTACCTCTGTTCCCCTGCAGGAGTGCCAGGTCTGGACTGTGTTGCAGAGTGGCCCCTGCACTGGTTCTCTTCACTCGGTCGTATGTCCCAGCCACGACTTTCCTTACCAGTCGCCTGGAGGAAAAACGTCCAGGGGGCTGTGAGATTGGGAGTGGCTGGGTGTATTCGGGACTTGCGTTACTGGTGTTCTGAGGGTCTTGTGGGAACCTTAGAGGCGAACACAGGGTAAGTCTACTGTGGAAAAATTACTGCAATGTCCCCCCCCTTGACCCCTAAAAGAGCGAGGCTGGCTGGAGCGCATGAATGCGGCTCACCTGTGGTTCTGTGTCTGCAAGCGCTGCTTCGGAGATGGGGTCCCGAAGAGGGGGCTGAAGCGGACGAGGGTCTCTCCCCCGGGTGTGATGTTTCTGCTAATCCTCTTATGTTCTTCCCACCTCTAGGTGATTAAACTTCAGTGCCAAATGGGTAGCGGAACCCGGAGGGAGGATCGCTCGTTTCTGGATAAAGGTAAGTTCTCGAGTTCTTACATGGGGGGTCTGTTCTGATGGAGGAGAACTGGAGGCGGATATTAACCCTGTTGCTTGCCTTCCAACAGGGCGTCTGACACCAGGAGCTGGGGGTCTAGAAGACAAAGGGCGGGAGCAAGTCCTAGCAGGATGCGAGGAGAACAGAGTCCACCGCAGAGGGGCGTTGAACAGGATGCTGAAGGCCGCAGACCAATACTGAAGACCAGGGTAATGAGGATGCCGAAGGACCAAAGGATGCCGAAGGACCAAAGGATGCCGAAGGACCGAAGGATGCTGAAGGCTCAAAGGGTCCCAACTGTATACAGAAGATTGCACTTGACCAAGAAGCTCAACGCGGGAAGATGTTTGAGCGCACAAGCGGTAAGCGAAACACTACTCTTATCAGGAGCAGAAGAAACACTAAGCACAGGGAGTGGTCCGGGGCGCGGCTTTATAGTCCTGTCCCACACCATCCCGGAACTAGATGCGTAAGGGCGTTGGCTTTGTGCATGTGCCAGGTACTTTGCTGCACGTGCCGGACTTGCACGTGCTTCTTGGCTTGTGATGGGCGGTGCCCCTGCTTCCAGCCCTTTCTCACAGGCCGTAAATAGGTCGCGCCCACCCACACGCTCGCGCCAGCCAGCCACCATCCCTGTCAACCTTTTCACTATTGTACGAGAGGGGGGTTCCGTCCTCCTGGGCCCGTAGAGGGATTGTGACAGAAACTCAGCATAGACTAACCAAGTCACCAGAATACTGCAATATGGGGAATCAGCTCTTTGTGATTTGCCCCCGTTCAGTGTTTTGGTGTACCATGCTTTTTACCATCGGCGGTAGTAAAAATACCTCCTTAACTTTGTACCTGTCTATGTGCCAGCACAAGTAACTGGAACATACAATACATAGACCAAAGCTGAACTTATTCTTTTTAGGTACTTTATAAGCAATTAGGGTTTATGAGTAATACAAAACGACATGTGCAATGCAATGAGTTCAGTATGACATTTTCTGCAATACAGAAATGAAAGCGCACATCGCTATTTCATATTTTCTCTTTGCTGTGATCGCAGACTCCACACTTCAGGCCAAAACAGAGCTGTGGGCACACTTCCTCCCCGCAATGAAGCCCTTTTTTCCCACAATAGATTCCAATTACACTTCTGGTGTCACAGTTCAAAACACTGTTATCTAATGGCCTTTGAAACTTAACATTTGTGTTGGCAGCGTAAAGCCTTCAGTTATGTTTGAGATCTGCTTCTTGGACGGTGAAGAAAAAAACATGAAAATAGCTATCTATGTTTGTAATTGTAAAAAGTTACACACACCTCACATGTAATTTATTCTAACCTAAAGAATGCTTGAAATATTCACCTCAGCAGACTCAGCAAGGAATTTGTTCAGTGTGCTCTCGGTCTCAGCACAGCTGTCTCCCATTCAGCACACCCTCCTTCCTCTGCAGCAGGAACAAACTCAGCAAAACACCCGCCATATCCTCAGTCAGCAAAGGCAGTCAGATCCTCCAAGAGACAGACCCCCTTTTCTGTCTACACTTCCCTTTTTAAGGCCTCTCTGTGATCTGCCCCTTGATGTATGTTTTCCTACATAAAGTGTAAAAATTGCCTGCCCCTGACTGTGGTGTCACATGCCAATCAGACACCACCTCCTCTGACCAAACCTCTAGAATCTTCCAGAAAACACTTGTTTTGCCTGCCACTTTTGCACAGCGATTCAGGGCAGCAAACTGATGCCAGAGTTACATTCCTCTAGGCTGACTAGAAGCTGAAAGCTTCAAACAATGGAGGTTTTTACCTCCTTGGCTAACTTGATGTCATTGCAGTCGATGTTAAAGTAGAGGTAGTGATTGCTAAGTTTCTTCAGATTGGCTGGGGTTCCTAACTCAGTCTTCTCATCATTCAGGCAAATACCATGTAAGGCCATCCACGCTTGAATGATGAGATAGATTTTGTTAACTAGTGCCAGATCATAGTCGCTTGCCAGAGGTAAAAGGATCTGGGTGTCATCTGCATAGTTGGTGTAGATGACTCCCAGAGAGTCTAAGTCATCAAACAATGGTTTGGTAAACACATTATACATTGTAGGCGATAAACACGATCCCTGTGGGACTCCACATGTTATAGGGATAGGATCAGCTGCTGCCGAATGTGAGAAAACTCCCATGGATCTGTTATTTAAGAAGGATTGGATCCATGCAGTTGCTTCAGTTGAAAAATGAGCTGCTGTTGATAGATGTTTACGCAGCACCTTATGATCAACCAGATCAAAGGCAGCTGATAGATCCAGAAGGAGCAAGAGGGCAGGTTGCCCTTTGTCTTTCTGGTCATCAATCTGGTTCTCCAGGTTAATCAAGGCTGTTTCAGTGCCATGTTGCGGTCTGAAGCCAGATTGTCGGAGTCCATGCTTCTACTTATCTTTGGCTCGGGAGCACCATGCGGCGGCCCGGGGCAAGTAGCAGAAGGCAAATACACATGCTCTGGTAGGCAGTGCAATGTTTACTGCCGCAGCCCGGGGACACAAACACTTTGTGCCTCGTCTGCTCCGTTCCCACCACGCCACACCTAGTCCATGCTCCTGAAGGTCACAAAAATCAGCGCTGAGCACGGCCAGGTGTGAGCCTTTTGAAGCTTGGGCGGCACATGCTGTATGCATGCTGCCACCAAGCTCCCTGGGAAATGTATTTTCTGGGTCTCCCCACTCTCCACAGCCCTCCAATCCTTACAGGACCTCCTCTCCTGGGGACCTCCCCAGGTTCTGGTTTCTCCGGTTGTCATTTGTGGAACAACTTAATGAACCTTGGAGCATGCACTTCCTCTGCCAGCTTACATAAATGATCCTCCGGACCATAGCCAACCCAATCCACCAGGTACAAGCGTTGTAATGCGTCTTGGAAGCCACTATTCTTCGTACTTCATATTCTTCCTGCCCATCCTCAAAATTATAGGTGGTTGCTTGGGTCGCGTACAGGGGCTGCAGGTTTATGTAAAGATACATGAAACACAGGATGCGTTTTCAAAGTACCAGGTAATTTTAGTTTTACAGCTGAATCAGACTCACTATTAAGCACCATATATTGTCCAATGAACCGTGGTACACCTTATCTCCTGTCTTATACTTAGGGGATTCCTGCCTTCGCTTGTCAGCATTTCCCTTGTATGTGGCTTTAGCTTTTTCCAAATGGCATATTAACTGTTCCTGAAAGATGTTCAGGAAGCATATTTTGCTCTTGCCCATATAAACACATGTTGGGCGACATTCCCAAGGAGGTATGTTCAGAGTTATTGTAGTTGAATTCAGCTACCCAAAGGGCGTGTACCCATAAACTTAATTCATCAGCCAACAAGCATCTCAAATACTGTTCCATGTTTGGTTCACCCGTTCTGTTTGTCCATCTGTTTGTGGGTGATAACTAGTGGATAATAAACAGTTGATTCCCAGCAACCGCTAAAATGCTCTGCAAAATCGTGAGGTAAATTGCGCACCTCAATCAGATAGAATTGTGTGAGGTAACCCATGTAGTCGTACTAGTTTGTCAGCACGCTGAACTCCAATACAGGGAATACAATGTGCCTGTTTAGAGAAATAGTCAATAACCACCACAACATTGTCATACTGATCATCCTTGGGTAGTTCTGTCACAAAATCCATAGAAATATGGGACCACGGCCCCTCGAGGTGTAGGTAATGGTTACAGCAACCCTTGCTTTTTCCCATTATCCACCTGGTTCCTCATGCAAACATCACACTGCTGTATATAACCATACACTTGTGTGTTCATACCTGGCCACCAAAGGTTTTTACTCAACATTTGTCGGGTCTTGCGTTCCCCTGCATGCTCTGCTAAAAGGGACTTGTGATACCATAGCAAGGTTTGTCTCTCAGGCATGCTGTTGGCAGAAACAGTCGGCCCGCATTGCATGGTAAGGTAACCCATCATGTATGGACCTGAAAGAACTCTTACTCAACCACTATTGCAACTCTTTCTTCCTGCACTGACTCTGTATCTCAAGTAGACCTTGCGTGACTGCTCCTACAATCCTGTCTACCCTTATGGAGCGTGAATCCTGTGCTGTTGTTTCAGACGTTTGCTGCCTGGTGAGTGCATCTGCCTTCGCATTCTTTGCACGTGACCTGTATGTAATGACAAAGTCAAACTCCCCAAAGAACTGAGCCCATCGTAATTGTCTTGCACTCAAAGGGCCTCATTACTAGTGAGGCGGTAAGGGGTTAACGGCGTGGTAAAGGTGCCGGTGCCATTTTTCCCGTACCGCCTCATTACGAGGTCCCCTCGCGGAACCCGCTCTGGACATCTGGTCAGACCAGACGTCCTTTGCGGGTCCCGCGAGGGGACCAGCATGCTAACAACGGGCATGTCATTAACAGGCCCGTTGTTAGCATGATCCCTATTCCCATTGAGCACTATGGGGGCTCAAATGGGAATGGGGATGGTCCGGGTCTGGGTTCCCTGAATGGGGAAATACCGGGCCCTCCAAAGTCGGAATGCCCTGGTATTGCCCCATTCAGGGACCACGGACCCAGACCCGAGTTTGGCTGCCTCCAAACTCGTAATGAGGCCCACAGTCTTGGCAGTCTTAAGATACTGCAAATTCTTGTGATCAGTTAGCACTGTTACCTGATGTTGTGCCCCCATAAGATAGTGCCTCCATTCCTGAAAAGCTGCACGAATGGCCAACAACTCCTTATTCGTGATGGAATCGTTTTTTTTAACATATTTGTATAGTTTTTTGTTTAACAAGGTAACATGCAGACTTGTATATCAATGTACTACTTTATCATAACAAGGTGACGTCTGCTAGCCTTCCTATCCCCCAAATCCCACCTCCCGCCAACATGCATCCAATAGCACAAACACTTTACAACTAAATACAATGCATCCACAATTTTAAGACTATACACATTCCCTACCCCTCTTAGCTAATATCCTCATACCAGCAGTAGTTATGCCCATCACTATCTGCCTCCAGGCCTCCAATCCCATATTGGTCTGTTCCAGGCCGTGGCTGGCTGCTTCTTGCCAAGCCACAGTTTCTGCATTCATCCATTTCTGGGGATCTTCCCACCACACCCATATCGCAGGTCCTTTATGTTCTTTCCACTCCATCGCTTTCTGCTCTTTGCCAAAATGTATGCCAGATCTTTTAACTTATTCACATGTCTAGCTTTCTTGGGTCTTGCAAAGCCCCCCAGCAGACAGGCTTTTGGGGAACCAGTATCTAAGGTGATGCCTGCCCACGCTGATGATAGGGCTATCTCATCCCACAATCGTCTGATCTTCTTGCAGGCCCAGAGCATATGAAACCAGCTCAGCGTTAACCAGTGTGCACTTAGGACAGGCTTGCGCTGTTGCGTGCCAAAATTTTGCTATTCTCCCCGGGTCAGGTAAGTCCTATGTGTCACATACAATTGGATCTGCAGTAACCTGGCATTTCTAGACACCTTTTCATGATAAGCCAATGCTCTTCCCCACATTTCATCTGACAATTGTTCCTGCAATTCTGCCTCCCAGCCTACCCATCAATAGCTTGTATATTCTTGAGATCTCGTGTCCTCCTTCTGAAATGTCGTAAAGCGTCTCTAGTGTTTCATCAACTTGTAAACCCTCTTCTGCTGCTCCCCATTTCAACCTAATCTGAGTCAAGAGTCAGTGTGACCAGTGGGATCTGAGGAGAATATGGGTCCGCCTTTCCCAGTAACTTGCAAGCCTGTCGCCATAACTCTCTCCCCAACTTCAATTGAAGGTGTGAGCAAAAGTCACGAGGTGCTGTTATCCATATCACTTCTTTTAGAAAATACGGGGCCGCCTCCTCTTCCAATAACCGGAACTACTGTGTCTGTTCATCTGACAGCCATTTGGTCACAAACTGCAGTTGGCTAGCGAAAAAGTATACTTCAAAGTTGGGCACTTTCATTCCTCCCTGCACATACAAATTCTGGAGTTTCTGTAATGATACCCTGCCTCTTGAATCATACCATAGGAAGCTCCTGCACTTTCCATTCAATCTCCGGAAAAATAGCTTTGGGATAGCGTACGGGACATTAGTAAAACAATGAAGAAGACTCGTCAGCACCACCATTTTTAACAGGGCTGCCATTCCCATCCTTGACAACGGCAACTTGACCCAAAAAGACATGGAATTCTCTATTTTGTCCACTGCTTTCAGTGTATTATGCCTGTGCTCATTCTTGGGATCATGGTACATATGGACCCCTAGGTACCTGAATGTATCCATCTCCCATTTAATCAGAAGCACTGGCAAAGTATGCTCGGATTGTTCCGCATATCCTCCCAGGAGGAACAGACTCGACTTCTGCACATTGATTGTAAAACCCGACAAAGCTGTATATCGTTCGAACACATCTAGGATATATTACAGATTGACCTCAGGGTGCTGCAGGTACAGAAGCATATCATCTGCGTACAATGAGAGCAAATGCCTTCCTCCTGGCGTAGCAATGCCTGCATCTATGTATTCTTCTGAGTTAGACCGCCAGTAGCTCCAACGCCAAAATGAAAAGCATCAGGGACCACGGGCATCCTTGTCTTGTACCTTTGCCCAGCTGCCACTGTTCCGAAACTATTGCGCCTGTTTTAACTCTCGCTATCAGTTCATTATATAGCAACTGCACCCACCTGATGGATGTTGGGCCCATATCAAACTTTCCTAGCACCGTTATAAGCCAAGTCAGACGCCTTGACCGCATCTAGCGAGGCCACACCCAAGTGGTGTGAGCTGCTTTACGTGTGATCTATTATGTGGTGCAGTCTTCTCAGGTCTTCTCAGGTTACTCGTAATGCTTCTATGTCGGACATATCCCGTTTGGTCTGGATGTATTAACTTGGCAATGGCAGGTTTAAGCGTGTTGGCCAAAAAGAGCCATGAGGATCTTCCCATCCTGATTCAGCAGTGACAGGGGCCTATACGAGCCACAATCCATAGCTGGCTTGCCTGGTTTCAGAAGGGAAATAATGATTGACTCTCTAAGCAACCCAGGTAGACGGCCTATGTGCAATGCCTCATTAAGCATTGCCAACAGTGGGGCTATGACCTCCGCTCTATATTCTTTGTAAAATTCACCTGGTAGCCCGTCTGCTCCCGGGACGTTGCCCTTCGGCAGCTCACGTATAACTTGTTCCATGTTCCTCCGCAGTTATAGGGGCCTCCAATTTATATGCATCATCTAGCTTAGGAAGATTAATCTCTGACAATGCCTCCTCAATCTCAGACATCGGGCACTCTGAGATTTCCCCATATAGTTTCCTATAATACTCGTAGAAGCATTTATTCACCCCCTCTTGAGTCTTGCACAGTGTCCCATCATTCCCCACTAGTGCTCTAATCATTTCCCGTTTGGTCTCACTCATCAATGATGAATAATTCTGTTCACAGGTAGTCAGTTTGAGTGAAAAGAATGCGACTGGATGCAGGACCCCCTCTTGATCCTTCTGTGAAAGAACTGCCCCCAGTGCCAAGTTTGATGCATCAGTTTCCACCTGAAAGGCCCTTTCTGTGCTTGGATGCTGAATTGGCTTGCCTTTCGGGTCAATCGGGTCACAGGTGTGATAATCTGTGAAAAATTGCCAATAAACTTGCAATAGAAATTGGCGAACCCCAAGAATGATTGCACCCCCTTTACACTCTGTGTGGATGGTCACTCAGTAACTCCCGGTCCTTTTTCCTGTCCAACTCGACACCTTGGGGAGTAAGAATGAACCCTAAAAACTCTACCCGAAAGGCGTGAAAAACAGATTTATCCATGAACATGCTGGGTGTGCTGTTCTCTGTTTCCAGAGTAGATCAAAATATTGTCAATCTAGACGATCACAAAAATGTCTATGTATTCCCCTAATACAACCTGCATGAAATGTTGGAATGCCGCTGGAGCATTAGACAACCAGAACGGCATCACCAGGTATTCATACTAGTCCGGAATGCTGTCTTCCACTCGTCCCCAGCCTTTACTCTGATCAGATGGGAAGCGCCCTTAAGATCTAGCTTCGAGTAAATGGTCGCTGATTTCACCTGGTGTAGCCAAAACGAAATCAAAGGCAGCGGAAATCTGTTCTTAATGATCCCTTTTTTCAATGCCCGGTAGTCTATGCAAGTTCTCAGAGTGCCTTCCTTCTTAGGGACGAAAAACAAGGGAGAAAATACTGGCGTCTTAGACACCCTGATAAATCTGCAAGCTAACATGTCATCTAGATATTTTTGGAGATGTTGTTTTTCTTGCTCTGTAAGGGCATAGATTCGACTACATGGTAACTTGGCATTAATCTCCAGATCGATCACGCAATCGAACGGTTTATGAGGGGGCAAAGATTCCACCTTCCCTTTATCAAAAACTTCTGCAAATTCTGAATAGATGTCTACCAATGCGGTTTCCACTGCCCCAAAGCTTCCCTGGCCTCCCTCCTGGTCCGTGACCACTTCCACCAAAAATGTTGGGTGCCGGCCTCTTCACAACCATGCGCCATACAGTATTGGGCCTCAAATGACACGGTGCGCTCAACCCAGTTGATCATATGATTATGAGTGACCAACCAGGGCATTCCAAAAATTCGTCCAAAATGCGGCGCTGAAATTAAATCAAAGATGATAATTTCTTTATGTCCTGACAGACACTGCATCTGTAGTTGCTGCGTTTGTGTAGTGATGGGCCCTGATGTTAGCTGTCACAAAGCGGTCACAAGCTCACGTCTACTCGGTGTCTGCGCCGCGCTCCTCCTCCTCTCCCTCCCCATTCACAGCAGCAGATCCGTAGTTTCTCCAGTCAGGCTGGGCAGCACAGGGTTAAGGGATCTGCCAGCCTCCGAAAGGGACGAAACAGCTGTTACGGCTGCTTCCGCGCTGGCGCTTGCCATGGTGCTTGCGGGAAAGGCGGCGGTCCGCAGTTACAGCCAGTCATGTGACGCGCTGGAAGTCAAGTGACCGGTTACCTCGGCAACCAGCATAAATGCACGCTCAGCACAAGGTTTCACTGCTTCTCAGCTGTGTCTCCCGGCCAGCGCATAGCGTCCTTTCTTCTTGCAGCATGTTCTGAACAAACGGAATAACGACCTGTGGCTATGTTTTTTTGGATACTGCAATTGGATAATCCCATTTCTGCTCACGCTGTTTTGCCTTCCTGGATATCCTGTGTTGTTACTTTGGAACTGCCTTTTGGACTTGGATTTTGGATTTAACTTATCGGCTCACGTCGCTTGGAACTACTGCTCACCCGTGTGTTGACCTTGGATTGTGTAGGAACTGCTTTCTGGACTCTGCTGCACAGCACCTTGCTTTGGACTGTTTTGGGGTTTACAAGGTTTACTAACATCCCCTCGGGGGGTGGCATTGCTTCTGTTATACATCTGCACCACAGTAGTGAGAAGGATGCGTCTCCTGAATAAGGGGGGTCCGCCCTTCCTTCCACTAAAGAACCTGTCCCCAGCTCCTAAGTGGTAGGTGTTGTTCCTATTAGTGTACAGTCTGTTTTTGGATATTTCTCATTCTGTTAACCTGCCTTATCTTTCCTTTGCAGCTACCTGGGAACCCAGTGCTGTTGTTCCAGCAACCTGTGGCCTCAAAGATCAGTCAGCGAGTGACTCATTCTCTCTGACTGGTACTTGGGAATGGAGGTATATATAAACCATGCGGCATCTCACGTTTTGACATTAGCATGGAACCATCTACAGACCTCACGGCTCTGTGACTTCCTTAACCTGAGTGGGCAGTTTTAGTTTCTCCACTAATAACACATCTACAAAGTTCACTGTATCATTCATGACATACACTGTTACCTTAGTAGTGGAAAACAACAGAGTCACTAAAATGTACAAATGCAGAGCCTTGTTTTGTAATGTGCTTGCAATACTGATTGGAACCTGTCATGCTTAGGACTCATCAATACAGTTCCCACTATTGACGAGTATGTCCTTTTACCGCCTCTGATTTCACCCTCAGACCTCCCCTTTGCTCTGGTATGTTTGGACAATTCCAAATAAAAGGACCACCCTTCCCACAATACAAACAAAGGTTATCCTTCTGCCTCTTCTCCTTCTCCTCCACTGTAAGAGGGCCCCGAATGCTGCCAATCTGCATGGGCTCCCCTTCTCCCTGTTTGGCATTTGTTTCCCGGCTCCTAGCCAACCGTACAAAGGAAACTTCTGGTCTCCTTTTTTCCACTTTTCATTAATTTATTCTATGATCCAACCGTAACGCTAAATCAATCGGAGCTGGACTGTAGTATGTTATGGTTCTACTTGTGCTATTGCATCTTTCAACTCCTCCTTCAGACCCTGATAAAATAACAGTCTGCTTTGCCTCTGGCCCATCGGTCTGTGACATAAGTCACTAAATCCGAGTTCCCTGGCCTAATGCTACCAGCTCCTTGTGCTGAGCTAATGAAACATTTATATGTTCAAACAAATGCCCAAACTCCTTAGTGAACAGATTCCAATTGTACAGCAAGGGATCATCCTTCTGAACTAGTGGAATTGCTCATGCTGCTCCGTCCCCATAGAGATAAGAGATGACAAATGCTGTCCGAGCTTGAGTAGTATAACAAACGCTGCTGGCTTGCATAAAAAATGGAGTTGGCACTGAGTCAGTAAAGCAAGGTATTTCCTAGGATCCCTCCAGAACCGTTCTGGGTGGCCAGAGGTACATTTAATGGTTGATTAACTACCATTGGAGATGTTTTTTCACTAAAAGAGGATACCAGCCCGCCCCCTGTAATAGTGTCCCCTGGGCGATCAACCCGCTCACCTGTGCTTTTCTTGCCATCATCTCCTGCCGTGACTCACCCAACTTTTTCTGCATGTCCTGAATAGCCTTTAACATTTCTGCTAACGGCTGGGAGGGAGACTCCATTTGGCTTAGGTGGTCAATCTTTCCGTATGGGGGCTGATTGTTATGTCACACCTGAAGGGGTACCCGCAACCCCTCTCCAACTACAGAAGCCAAAGGGAGTACGACCCTCTCACCTTTGTTATGCACAGGTCCTTAATGCGTATAAACAGGTCATCACGAGACAGCCAATTGGGGGAAGAGGGTTAGGGAGAGGTTGTGGATAGGGAGGAGATTAGGATCACTGGAAAGAGGTTTAGGGATGCAAAGATGGATGGGTACGGGGAAAAACATGTAAAAAACCATACCATATACATGCAAATGCCAGACAGTCTATCCTGCTTTAGTCAGATGCCGAACACTTACCCACTTGTCCTGCTTCCCGCTAGCTCTCTGCCTTCTGACTTTCCTAAACATGTAAGCACATACAATGAATATGAAGTAGCCACATTACAGGTAATGACAGTAGGAGTCAATAGTCTTCCACTACCTGTCTATGCCCTAACATATATAACACAAGATAGACAGTAGTTGTTTAGTTAAAACAAATTGTTCCTGTGTCTAAGTCCCTATTGGTAGCTCTCTGGCCCCGCGTGTGAATATCTCATGCACCCGTAGTGTGGTATAACCATGCCTGGTTGGCGATGGTATGCCGCCTACAAAAGGTGTAGAGATCCTTGCCCTCAACTCTCTCACTGCTTTCCTCAATCTAGGTGATTAGGTGCACATTTCATGGAGGTCGGTTTTCTTTTTAATGTTACCGCCCCCAGTCTATGGGTCTAATTATGTACACTGTGCATGGTCACACTAGCCTCATTGGCACAGTTGCAATCCTGTTCATTCATGCATTGCTTGACATACCCATGGTGGCCAGGTTGTGCATCTTACGTGTTGTCATTGATATGCGTAATTGGTCAAATGTGTGCCAGTGATGTGTCATGTTGGGGTTGGGAGTTTCAGGTCAGGAGTGTTTAGCTCTGTGTGCATTCGCCACTCACCGTCAATTCCCACCCAGGTGAAGTATGCAAATCCCCCCCCCACTTTCCCACCCCGGTGGAGTATGCATCCCCCCTTTCCCACCCAGGTGGAGTATGCATCCCAACACATCACTACCCCAAAGCACTGCCATGGGCCAGTTAGCTAACTCACCAAGCAGCCAGGCACGTGGTCCAGCATGTCGCTCCATGTGACGGGGTAGCGTGGAGTTGCGCAGCACCATGGCATCATGTGTTGATCCGGCAAATCAGGCGCAGCAATGTGTGATGATCTTGCTGGAGTCACATACCATCTGCACATTGATGGAGTGGTATTGCTTGCGATTGCGGTACACCGCCTCTATGGCATGGGGGACTACCAATTCCACATGGGTGCAGTCCAGGGCACCAACACAATTGGGCATGCCTGCCAGTGCATGGAAGCCTACTTTGGTGTCGGCTATCTCCTGGGCAGTCCGTGGTAGGGATATGTGGGTGCTAGAGTGCTTCAGGAGGGCATCCAGGACTTGGTTCAGCATGCATGAAAATAGTGGTTGCGAAATGCCATCCAGCTGCCCCACTTTGTGCTGGTAGGTGCCTGTGGCCAGGAAGTGGAGCACAGACACCACCTTTAGTAGCGGGGAGTGGCATTGCGTATTTCTGAGGCTGGCAATGTTGTTGCATATCATGTCCACTATGGTGGTGATGGCGTCCCGGTCCAACCGGTACAGGGTATGGATCTGGTCAGGGGTTAGATTGATTGAATGACTGGGTCTGATGCGAGGGATTGGTGGCTGCCTACGAGATACTACTGGCTGCACTGGTGGTAATTGCTGGGCCTGTCTCACCCTCCTTCTTCTCCTGCGTCTCCTCTGTGCTGCCTGTTGCTGCTGCTGTAGTTGTTGTTGTTGCTGTAGTTGTAGCAGTATAGGCATGTCCTCCAGCGCCATGATTGCAACAGCTAGTGGTATCATTTCGGTGTAGGAAGGGGTGTGGTGTGTGGGTGTACTCCTTTTATACGGGGCCAGGCTCCATTGAGTCCACCTGTGGTGATTGTGTGCACCTGTGGCAGTTGGCTTGATTGCTGATTGCTGTTTACGGGTGGTCTGCGATGCCTGTATGGCCGCCATCATGCAGGCCCTGATTACCGCCTTCGGGATGCTGGTATTTGCATGCCCTCGTGGGTTGTGATGTCCTCCTATTACTGGCATGCCGGTATTTACTCCCTGAAGGGGCGCGTGCATGCACGCGCCCATGCCGGTATGAGGGGGCACGGTACGGGCGGTGCCGGTATTGGCGGGTTGTCGGGTCGTAATGCCCCGGACCCGTTAACGATGCCAGTATTACCATTTCGCCTTCCTTTTTTCATTACCTCCATTCTCGTAATGAGGCCCTATGTGTCTTATAGTTAAAACTGTTTTGACCGAATGGTCAAAAAACAACTTAAAATGGGTTTTCTATCAGTCAGTAAGTTAACTTTTACTGTTAGATAAAATTAAAATGATGTTTTGATTGCTCAAGCCCACTCCTCAACTCCTCGGAGTTGCGGTCATCAGCCCTTCAACTCTTAAATTTGTCAACTGGTTTCAGCGGTACTAATAACTAGCCGCCTTCTTCAGGACGGAGAATCTTGCATTCTCAATAACATGATTTTTCTTCAAAAGTCTCCACATCTTGGAGGGTTGGAGAGATGCTTCGGGTTACCCACAGGCGTTTCAGCTTGTGTCCCGATCCCTGTAGGGTTACAAAAATGGACAAAGGGGAATAGTGAAAAGGTAGTGTTCTTATTGAGTATTCTGTGTGGGAACTAACATACAGGAAGAGAGATCTTGCCTGTAGTTTCACTTTATACTCTGTAGTAGATGTGGTTGTCTTGCCGGGTGCACCTATGCACTTGGTGACTTCCTGCGTGGACAACCTACAAGAAAGTATCCTAGTATATCATATTCTGTAAAAGACTGTGTTGCAGATTAAGCACGTTATAGTACAGTACCTGTAGAATCGGGATCCCTCGTGTCAGGCTATGTAGATGCTTGATCTAGGTGCTGGGATCTCTTTTGAGTCCAGTCCTCTTCATGCTCTGATTTTGGGTATTGCTGTGGAGTCGAGACCATAAGTGGTCAACTCTTGTGATCCAGTAATCAAAAGTGCCATAGAATAGATAACGTGCAGTTAATAAGAGCCAGTCTGAGGTTTAGCTATTCATTACGTATCCAGTGGGTTGGGCTCCTTGCAGGATGGAATTTCATATTGCAATTAGGCATGCTGCAGCTTAGCTGCTGCGTAACAATGCTCATGTGCTATTTACATTGTTAGCAATTATCTACGGATGTGGCCATAAGTGCCCCTGTCATTTCCTAAGGGTACCAGTGTGTGGCTAAAGAGCTGCTGTTGTTTCTTACCTTCGTATGCTGAGTTCTCTCTCTCAACGGGCTGCCTGTGGAGTGGCGGTGGTCTCGTCCACCATCTTTGACCATTCAGTCAAAACAGTTTTAACTATAAGACACATTGACTGGGGGCGCTAACATTAAAAAGAAACCCGACCACCATGAAATGTGCACCTAATCACCTAAATTGAGGAAAGGCCAACCAGGGATGGTTGTACCACTCTACGGGTGCATGATATATTCACACACAGCGCCAGAGAGCTACAAATAGGGACTTAGACCCAGGAACAATTTGTTTTAACTAAATAGCCACATAACACACATGGAGAGCAACTCTCCTACCATAAGCCATGTGTGATAACACATAATTGACATGAGACAAATGAACATGAATGATCCAGCATTAGTATTCTTGTAATCCTTTTCCCTACTGGCTGGTCTGATGGGAAGGGTTCACACTGAAAATCACCCCAGTGGGAGTTTTCCTCAGCCACTGTCCAATTTCGTAACCTCTGCAATATTGTCCTGTTGCTCAGTTACCAACTGAAGAGTTGGTAAATCAACTAGAAAGATTGATTCAGAGAGAAATTGGTAAAAAACTTCACGCTACCACACTCTCTCAATATTATAGAGCCCAACGCATTCCACAAGGACTTAGAATTGATCTTGAACCCACACTCTGCAAAGATAATCCAGAATTCGTGAAGAAGTGGAGATTAATTCTCAACAAATGCTCACTTGATTTAATTATCCTGACTATCGAAGAACTATTGAAATCCCTGGACTCTACAGAGGTAGACTTGGAATCCACTGAAACCATTCTTGGGTCTCTAATTACAAAAGAAGAACTAGTATCCATTTTGGAAGACATCAATATAAAATCGGACAGTTACAGAAAGGAAACAGAATCCCAAAAAATCAGAAAATTCAGGAGGGACACCCTTGACTACAAGTTGGACATTGTTTACACGTGGAAAACTTATTACCAACAGAAAGACTCAACACGTAGTGGAAGAACTCCTTTCATTAAAAGTAAATGAGTACCACATCCAGGAATTTCATCTTCTGAAGCTTCAAGTGGTGAAACAGAGACTACGGACAGAGAACCAGACGGAGAAGCTGAACAGGAACGAATTACCTGAGGTGATACCCAAACAGCAACTTCATCAAAAGCTCCTATATCTTCTTCCTCTACCACCGCTTCCTCTTTTTTAGATTGCGCCTGACAAGTAGAGGCAGGAAGAAATAATCCAGCAAGAAAGGTGAACCTCCCGCCGAAGAAGACTTAGTTATCAACATTTCGAGTCATAAATTAACTGAATTTGAATGAACAACACTACAAAAAGGCATTTCCTTTGTTCCACATTACAGTAGCTCACTGTTAAAAGAAAAAAAATACTTCTTTAAGCTGATCAGACAAATGAAACTAAAAGTGTTCTTTGATTCAACTGAATTTTCAGACACTAGGGAAGATTCCAAATTTCTAGATATTAAACCTAAAAGCACCTTCATGCCTCTGATTCACAATTCCTTATTAGATCTTTTCAGAAACAAGTACTAAATGACTTCCAAAAACTGAAATTACAAAAACAATCCTGTTCTAACTTCACACACTTGGAACAACAAGTGTTAGACCGACTATGAAACAACCCAGATCTCATTATCAAACCGGCAGACAAGGGAGGAGCCCTGGTTCTATGGGACACAATCAAATACAAAACAGAAATTGAAAGTGAACTAGCAGATCATGACACCTAATGATCCAATGGAACAAGTATGCAACATCATCAAAACAGTACTAGATGAAGCTGATGAACTCCTCACTCATCGCACGAGGATCTTTCTAACAAACCTATACCCATCAATGGCCGTTATTTATACCCTACCTAAAGTTCACAAAAACCTACTCAACCCTCCAGGTCATCCAATAATAGCAGCCAACAATAGTCTGCTTGAACCATTAGCCCAATACATTGATCGAGTTATACAACCTCTCACACATGGATTTAAAACTTACATCAAGGACACTAATGACTTCCTGAACAAGCTTTATGGGATACCATTTGAAGAAAGTGTCTACATCCTATTTACGATGGATGTCTCAAGCCTCTACACAAATATGACACACCACGCTGGAGCGATGGAATGGCTCCTATTGAGCACAAATGAAGTTGTCAAAGCCGATCAACTAATCACTTTGAGACTACTCAAAATTGTCCTAAATACCAACTTTTTAATGTTTGAAGATAGGTACTTTGTACAGATCTCAGGTACCTCGATGGGAGCTGCTATTGCTCAAAGCAACACCAACACATGCATGGCTTACTCAGAAGAAACCCATGTCTTGCATAACAAGAGATGGAAGAAACACCTCAAATGTCTCTTTAGATATATTGATAACTTATTTGGAATTTGGAATGGCACACTGGATGAACGATCAGAATTTTTTATATTCATGGATTCTTTAGCACCCAGAATTAAATTCACCAAGAAATTCAGCTTAACGTCAATTGAATTCCTGGATCTACTAATCTACACCAAATCAGGAAAGTTACAAACCATAGTATACACCAAACCTACCGATATGAATAGTCTACTGTATGCAACAAGCTTCCACCCCAAAAGAACCATCAAAAGCATTCCACTCGGTCAATTTCTGAAAATACAGACACATCATTTCTGATGACCAAGATTATTCCAACAAAGCTGAAATGCTTACTGAGAAATTTCAGAAACAAGGCTACAATTATGAATCAGTGTGAGTTTGTGTGGAAAAAGTCAAAAACACCCCAAGAACAGAGTGCATAACCAAAATGATTTAGTATGTGTTATAACATATTCACAACAAAGTATTCAGATCAATAAAATCATCATAAAAAAACTGGAGAACTCTATAACTGGATCTGACCCTAGCCAGATTGTTTCCCAATGCACTGTTATTTGCTCACAGCAAGAGCAAATCTATATGAGATGACCTCATTAAAGCAAAATTTGCAACTAACAAGATTATAAAGGTACCTTAACCTGCAACAATTGCAATAACTGTCACAATCTGATCAAAGGCAATTCGATTACACATCCCCACAAAGGTTACAACATTTTTCTTCATCATACCTCCACCTACGATACCAAGAACATAAACTATGGCATTAAATGCCCCTGCAGACTCTAATACATAGGAATGACCACGAGGAAAGGTAAGACGCGCTGGTCAGAGCACAAATCGAACATCGGACAACACAATTTATAATTCTGGATCATGTATGTCTACCCAGAAGGGGTGGAAACTTAAGCAGATTATTGCTTCAAAGGGAGATCTACTGGATTGATCATCTCGACTCCATATCCCCTCGACAGATGAACATTGACTGGGACTTAAGTTGTTTTCTGTAACTTCTCAACCAACATGTGACTATTCCTCTTTACTTATCATTGCACAGATCCCAACAATGACAACCACGTTGTTCCTCTATTGCTTTACTAGGTTTGACATTGCCTCCCATGAAGCCCAGCATAATAGTGCATTGAATAAAACTCACAAATGTAAACGCACATACACAGAATATTAATCAGCTGCTCTCAATATCAAGTGGACAATTTTAAAATTTTACTTTGTTACATTTGATTTTCGTTTCACAGCTCATTTAGATTTACTCTGCACATGCACTCGTCAAAACTTGGACAACCCATTTGCATACCTAAGTACTAAACACTTCTAATATGGCACGCTGCTTCCCCAGTCACTCCAGTAAAAGGCACAACTTATACACACAAGCATGCATTCAGGTTCCCATCACAACAAAGACCTGGCTCGGAATGCGAAAAGCAAGCACGTACAGTACCGCCTGTGCCGGCCCGTTCTGTTCCCACAGACCATTGTCAGCAAGTGTTTTAACTTCCATGCATCTATCCGATGCAGTCAAAGCACTGCAATGATATAAATTGAGCTGTGGGACTCCGCAAGCCACTACGTGGCTGCAGTTACCTGTTAACCTTTGGTACATGAACTCCAGAAATGTGTTATCTAAGCGGCATCTTTGTCCCACAGAACATGCGAGTGACAAACTGAGCCCCTGACATTAAAAAAATCCAGCCAATCATCTGGTCCCATGAACCTCGAGGTGAGTGCTTATCACGTTGAACTCCTATATAGAATACTTTACCTTTTTTAAATGCAGTCAAAACATGGGATCCAGCATTATACCCTATCGACTGATCCCACGTTTGACCATAAACGCTAATCACCATTCGCAACTAGATAGACAGAATAACCAAAGTCTATGCAATCCTTTTCCACTAGATATGGTGAAGGTTACATCTGGTTAGTGAAGATTGACATTGAAATCGAATCCTTCCACTTGCTGTCACTCCGAGAACTGACAGGTTAGTAGTTAATTATGCCCACAGGTCATTTAGAATAGCTTACCTCATACAATGAACATCATTACTTACACATTGTTATTTTCATTCACAGCAGATATTGTTTACCTGATGAAGGGCATGACTGCCCGAAATGCATCATATTAAACAAGAGAAGACACGCTGAGCCACATCTCCTAGTCTCAGCTTAAAATTCTTCTCTATTGAGATATCTGTACCCACAAACTTTTCAATTTTGAATGTTATTATGAAACCTAATTTTTCTGTACTTAAATGTGTACACCAACCTTGCTAGATGCAACAACACGCACAAGCTGTGCAAGGTGCGTTTAATCTGTATGTTTAACTTTGTAATGAAATGTTACTTTTCTTTATGAGATATAATCATTGAACTATGCCGTTTCTCAATATTTTTTATGAGTTAATAATTGCACAACATTAAGGGGCTGATTCATGGAATAATTGTGCGCCGAAAAACAGGGATTTTTATGCCATTCTGCCCGCAAATCCCTGTTTAACAAATTACACGTTTTGTAATGTTCTTTGATTGTGATTTAAACCTAATTAGGCAATTTGCTTTGCCACAGTGTGCCCAGGTCGTGCCCCTGAATAACTCGAGGGACCCCCTTGCCTTACCAGTTTACAACCTGTGTCAGACCTTCCTGACGCCCAACCCAGCATTGAAAGAAAAGTTCACAAACAAAATGCACATGAAATAACCCTGTTCCTTCACAGAGATTTCATTTCATAACACTGTTCACACATGAATCCCAACGCTATCCAGCCCACACACTCTGGCTTTACATTCAGGGCTTGTACTTATCTTTTGCTCGGGGGTGCCATGTGGCAGCCCCAAGCAAGTAGCAGAAGGCGAATACACGTGCTCCACTAGGCAGCGCAATATTCACCATAGCAGGTAAGTAGGTATGAATGTAGCTATTCATTTCATTGGAAAAAGGGGGGTAAAAGAAGGGTACATCAGGTAGAATCTCGTGAGGTCTGAGCTTTGTGTCTCTGGGCGTTGTGGATCAAATAGCAATTAGCACCAGAGGGAGTCGCAAATCCCAACAGGACCCTGCCTCAGCTACACATTTTTTAAAAATATCAATTGACCTGTTGCAACCTTCCACACCCCCAGAAGAAGAGGGATGGTATGAAATGTGCAGTTTCCCTTTTACACTCAAGATTTGCCACATCTTTGACATCGCTGCACTGCTGAAATGACTCCCACAGTCTGATTCTATCATTTGAGGTAAACCAAACCTGGAGAAAATATGGTTGACTAAGAAAGTGGCTGCCATTTGTGCACTGTAATTCGGTGCCCGGAATGTATTCCAGCCACTTGGACATTAAACAAGTGACTGTCAACAAATACCTGTTTCCCCATGCTGACCTTTGCACGGGACCTACAAAATCGATTTGCAAATATGACCATGGAAGTGTCAGACCTCTTCATTAGTGGCGCCCTGTATGTTGGGGAAGTAGGTTGAAACTGTGCACACACCAAGCATCCCCTTGTACATAGTTCTATATCTTGGGACATGTGTGGTCAGTAGGCATATTCTTTTAGGATTTCCAATGTTTTATGGGAACCTCTGTGACCTGCAGTTATGGCATCATGGGCATGATGTAGTACCAGTCCCCAAAATGACAAAGGTACTACCCATTGGATTTTGCCTGACACAGATTCCCAAATCATCAGTCCATCTTGAAAGTGAATACTCTTTTTGTTCTTTAGCGAACACCCTCAGTTCTTCTTTCCCTTTAGAGTCCTCCTCAGCCAGAGGGATTTGTTCTGCATCATGCAAATGATTATATAATATGCCTACAATAGAGTCTTCTTTTTGTGCCTAGATCAAGTCCTGATCAGGGGTAGCAAAACTCCACTGTGCCACCGTAAACTAAATCCCTCGAACGTTATATCCTACATAAGCAGAAAATCGCAAAATCAGTGGCGCTAATCTATCGCTAAACTGCTGGAGTATGTCCAGTACAATGCTTTCCAGATGATTCAAAAAATGTTCACAAGTCAAACTTACCCGGCTCTTAAGAGCATGTGATGTAATGACGCTCTATATTTGTAATGCTCACCTGGTATCCACGGGGACATCACTCAGCCTGCCCTGACCTCTTACGACCTCGAACCCTTCCCTGGAGGCTATTCGACTGGAGACTGGGCCTTGTTTTCTTGGATAGTGTGCTCTCCTCCTGCTTTCAGCGCAGGGGTGTGTTGATTCATGCACGCTCGTTGCTGCCTAGTTACTTCACTGGCAAGAGTCCAACAGGTAAGAATAATGAGTCTTTTGAACAGTTCTCTAACTTCGTTCCTTTCCTTCCTTAGATGATGGCCGGCGTCCGGGGATGGCGGTGTGCTGCTGAGGTGAGTAGCGCTGAAGGTGAGTGAGAGCTCAATGCACCCCTTTCTTATTTGCATTGAACTGAGTTCTTTGTCTGTGTCTTTTAGGTGCCGCACCGTTTTCAGCGTGGATGCCGGTTATGAAGAACAAATGCAGTGGGTAAGCGCGGTATGCGGCGCCTCTAGATATTTCCACGCTAACCTGGAGTGTATTTTCCCTCTTGCAGATGGATGAGAAGTTCAGGAGACAGAGTTCGCCCAGAGCGGCTGGGATTCAGGTAAGCGTTTGAAGCTCGTACAGTATTTAAAAATAAGCGAAGATTTGTAGAATGCTTACTAATGCCTTTTTTCTGTTCTTTTACCTTTTCCTTAAGAAGCGGAGTGCCAGGATGGGAATGGCACCGCCGAAGATGCCCGCAGAACAGAAGGAGCAATGAATGATGGGCAGAAGTACCGCAAGGTAAGGCTGTTCCTAACAGTGTTCTTGTTCTTGCAAGAGCTGAGTGCAGAAGAAAGATGCAGGCCTAATGGAGACCGATCCGAACACTGTGAGTGTCACGCTGCAGGTGCAGAAAATGCAAAGCATGTTTCTCAGCCTGGGTGTGGCTTAAATAGTCTCTGGGTATCCCAGGTGTCTCTGGGCTGAACCACACCCAAAAGACTAGACCGCACATGCAGTTCTGGGAACCGAAATATGTGGGGGCATCCATCTTGTCCCCATCAATGAACTACAAGTCCAATCCCCAATGTTATCCTATAGATGTTGGTGAGTCTGGTGCCCCAAGCGCCAAGTCTGACTCCAAGTGGGTCTCTGGAGGGATGGAGAGGCCCTTGAGGGCCATGTAGGTGATCGTGGCCTGGCTCCAGCCTGACATCTTGTAGGGCTGGGGACATGAGGGGCAGGAATCATGACAATATTAAAGCCTTCAGTGTAGCTAATCTATCTCTAAAGTTCTGGAGTATGTCCAGTACAATACTTTCCAGATGATTCAAAAGTCAAACTTACCCGGCACTTGAGAGCACGTGACATAATAACGTCATCCGCTCTATATTGAAGCCTTCAGTTAATGCCTAGCACTTTATGCAATCAATCCCACCAGTCATGTTGTCTTAATTAAAGTAATTCAATGAGAACTTCTCATCGAAACCTCTGGGATGAATTGTATCCAGCATATGGATCCAAAACATTTCACGTTGGGCTAGGAATCTAATATAGTCTCCGCCTCTTGCTGGTTTCCTTACCACTTAGAGAATTTGAAATTGAATTTGTGACAGATTATGTCTCAATAATGTAAAGTGTCTTGCAACAGGTGATTTTTCATTTTTACACCGTACGTTGGATTTATGTTCAGTCCATCTTTCACGGGCTGAACAAGTTGTTTGGCCGATATATAGAAGTTCACATGGACATTTGATGCTATAGATAATGTCCTTAGTTCTGCAGGTTGCAAAATGTTTAAGTTTGATCTTTTTGCCTGTCCGTGTGTGCATAATGTAGTCACGTTTAATAATATTATTACAGTTGTTACATGATAAGCAAGCAAAAGTGCCCTTCTTTTTGGGTGCAAACCTAGCCTGTTCATCTCTTGGTCCCCTCTCAACTTTAATCACTTTGTCTCTCAAATTAATTCCCCGTCTGTATACCATCATAGGTGGTTGTAGAAATAACTTTAAGAGTGTCGGATCATGGTGTAATATTGGCCAGTGTTTCCGTATAATTTTTTTGATCTGGGCACTTTGTCTAGAGTATTTTGAAATGTGTAAAATGGAATTAACATCTTTCTTGGGTTTCGAAGTAAGCAATTGCTCTTTGTCAATTTGGGATGATTTTAGTAATGCATCCTCTATCACTCTCTCAGGGTAACTCCCGTGAGGCAAATTTGTGAGTAAGGAGGTTGTTTTCAATTTCGAGATCATCTTGATCTGAAATGATCCTCTTTAATCTTAAAGCTTGTCTGAATGGAAGGCTGGACACCATTGTTCTCGGATGGAAGCTTTGAAAGTGTAATAAACTGTTGACATCAGTTGGCTCATGATACAGTGAAGTTTTAATAGCATTGTTTACACTGGCTAACTGTACATCAAGAAAATGTAACAATGGCTCACCAATCTCAAGAGTACATTTTATACGTGGAAGTACACAGAAGTACACTGTACAAATAAAGAAAAAACTCATTCAACTCAGATTCAGATCCACACCATATACCGAAAATGTCATCGATAAATCTTCTCCAGGTCACAATTCTCGAAGACCACTCCAATTTATCCAACACATGTGTCTTCTCAAAGAAATACATGAAAATATTGGCATAGGCGGGTGCCATGGTTGACCCATTGATGTGCCCGAGACCTGTGCAAAAAACCTTCATTGATATCTAAAGAAACTGTTGTATAGAATGATCGTTATCAACTCAACAATAAATTGACGTTCATAATTAACTTCTTGTGTTTGCAAAAGTAACCACTCCACAGCCTCTATGCCCTCATTGTGAGGAATTGATGTGTACAGGCTGCCTACATCCAGAGAGAATAATATGCAGTCTGTAGATAAGCATCTGATGTCACCAATTGTGTTAAGGAAATCAGTTGTGTCTCGTAAGTAAATCGGGATATCTTGGACTAATGGTTGTAATGCCTTATCTACATATGTGGATAATGGATCCAAGATACTATCAGTTGCTGCTACGATTGGTCTCAAGGGAGGACATTGTTGGTTCTTATGGCTTTTTGGTAATCCATAGAGGACTGGCATAATAGGGTATTTCTTAAGTAAAAATGATCTAGTTTTATCACTAATCTAGTCATTGTCAAAGGCATTATTTATGCAGTTCTCTATCACCGTCCTTATTGCCATTGTTGGGTCCTGATCCAAACGGATGTATGTTGACGCATCATCAAGCATCTCCATACATTGATTGTGGTAAAAGTTTGTATCCGTAACAACAATCGGTCCCACCTTATCAGCGGGTTTGAAAGTAATGTCTTCATTTCTGGCCAATTGTTCAATTGGGATTCAATTGGGAATCTTTTATGTTAAAAGGAGTTTGTTGGGTATATTTAATCTTGCTCAAATCCCTTTCCACATTAAATTTGAATAGATTGATAACTGGATTTTGAATGGGGGGGCAAAAAACTTTAGCTCCAGTCTCTCCACCACATCTTCCTTGTTCCCATTAGCCATCTCGGTTGCAAAATATAATTTAAATCTAACTTTACGTAGTAACAGATGTAAATTTATTTTCTATTCAAATTATGACGTATTGATGTAGGTACAAAGGATAATCCTTTGTTGAGTGTATCAATTTGATTAGGTGTAAGGATTTTACTGGAAATATTGACTACTATTTTTTCAATCATTTGTTTTTCTTTTTTGACCTTGTGCCCACGTCTGGTATTCTTTCTAAAAAAGACGAGGATGCGGACGTTGGTACCTGTGACTGTATTGGAACAGTTGGTTTGAGATTGTTGTTCTCTTGACCTTGTGGTTGTGTAGGTGGTTTTAAGACAGACTGGAGACACATACTTCGTTGTTCCCAGGAAAATGTGAGTTGATTATTCACATTTTCTTGGGATCAGCGGACTATCTGTTCTGCTAGACTTTTAACATACCAGAAGTTGGAGAAATCGGAGATGTAACACCCTACTGGCAGACTTGAGACTTTTAACGCAGTGTGGATGACGTCATCACGTCACCCACACATGCGTATATATTCACGTGATCTAATCAGTCACATGATAGTAGATCGAACTTCACTGAAGTACATGCCCGGTGGATACGATTCCTCCCGCGTCGTAAGATTGAAGAATCGAGACGGCGTATGATACGATACCCGCTCAGTGCATCGAAAGAACTACCTTAGGTAAGTGAGTCACTTGACTCAATGAGCCATATGTATTTTTGGAACCTTGTCGTAACTAAGAATTGGGTAATGTTTTTAAATGTCCTTTTGCTAAAAATCTCAAAGGGTATCCGTACTGTGACCATGGTTGAGTTATAAGTCATAGTACATCACGATGTGAACAAGGTTTTTCCCATTAGATAACACAACCTAATATCTTTTCCAGCAACAGGTGACTGCTGTGAAATTGCGCAACTGTAATGAATCATTGGACAGGCGTGACTGGTTTTCCACGTTTGTGAATTCCAGTCGAGACCAGCACAATAGGTGAGACTCATGTTCCTGTTACTCTTTGGAGTTATATAGAAAAGGTAGATTTTGCCCAAATATCTATTTATGGTCTCTTTATGATTTATTTAGGATACCAATTGCGACATTGAGGGAATATCCAAGAGTTACAATTGGGCATTGTAACCATGCACCATGCAGGGATGAACAGCAGAGTGAATAGCCCTTCAACTCTGTAGACAGATTACACACAGGTAGAGACTGGGCTTTTCTTGTGCTTGTTGCCAGACTGTATCCATGAAGGGGTGTGCTGATTTAAACATTACATTCTATTTCAATGAGTACTTGGGGTTGTGTAACAATTGCCATTAATCAAATTATAGATTTGAGTGTCATGTCTATCAGGGAGGGCAGATCCAAAATCAAATCACTTAGAGAACGGTTCTCAATTACGGTTGAATCTATGGCAAAATGGAAAGTTGGCTAATATGTCCTGTACTATTAATGAATTCTAGAGAAGTAGTGTAAATGAATTGCACAGTGAACATGGATACTTCATGTGTATTTATAGGTCTTTTCTATACATTTCAACAGTTTGTGTTGCTCCTGAAGAAGGGGTCTGCCCCGAAACGCGTAGAGCTATCAACACTGAACCTGAGATTTTTATTTTTCATTCACTCTCTGTATTGAAGAATTATAGGAGAGGCCATTCATCTTCTAAGTCTGATTTATGTAACAATGGGCCTCATTACATGGATGGCGCTAAGGGATTATCGGCACCGGTAAGGGCACCGGTGCCGGTAATCCCTTAGCGCCATACTACGAGGTCCCTCAGCGGGTCCCGTCCTTAACGTGTGGCCAGACCACACGTTAAGGAAGGGACCCGCTGGGGGACTTCAGGGCAAATAACGGTACCGCTAATAGGTACCGTTATTTGCTCCTTCCCCATTCCCATTGAGCCCTATGGGGGCTCACTGGGAATGGGGAAGGGCCTTGGTGAATGGGGAATTACCACCCCGCCAACCTTGGAATGGCGCGGTAATTCCCCCATTCACCAAGGCGGACTCGGTAAAATACCGGCGGCAACCATGGCACTAATAGCGCCATGGTTACCGCCGTCCGTGTAATGAGGCCCAATGTGTTGTCATTTGAAATTTTTGTCAATAGCACGAGCACTTTTTTGGAAACTTATACTTTAAAACTGTGCATTGTGAAACAGTATATATATTTATTATTTGAAAACTTTGAACTATATTCTTGACTGATTTATTCAGCATTGATGGTGTCCAGGGGACAGGAGTGTCTATAGATTAGACACTTTGAGTTCTTGTTTATGGTCAGATTTTGTGTCAAAACCTGCTTTCCTCCCCTGCACCCTAAATTTATAAACCAATAATTGTGAGTGTTGGTAAAATTTAAAATTGTACAATCTAGGTGTGCACCTGGATACTCAATTTTTGACTTGTTTCACCAATCGCCCATTCCCCTTGAATAATGGGACAGAAATGTTGTAATGCCCAGACAGTGGTCAAAAGTGCTTTTTCACATTCGCTACATTCGCTACATTTGGTTTCTAATTGTGACAATGTATTGCTGACATACGCAATGGTTTTGTTATTTACAATGTGTTTTTGGTACAGGACCACTGATCTAAATTGATCTTTGAATCCTCGTTGTTCCTTTCCCCATATCCAGGGTATCCCTTTCTTCAGTGATTTAGTCAAAGGTTGTGTGATTTCTGCATAATTTTCAATGAATTACCTGCTGTAACCTGTCATTCCTAACAAACTTTTTAGGCCTTTCAAATTGCTGGGATCTTTTAGTTTCTGAATAGCTTCCACCTTTTTCTTTTGCAGGTTTAACCCGTGTTATGTTACTTCATGCCCTAGAAATCCACCCTCTTTATACACCACTGCGCTTTCTGTAAAGATATCTTTGCTCCAGCCTTTTACAACTGACCGAACACATGTCTAATTTCATTGAAGTTACTTTTTAGGTCTCCATTTTTGATTAGCACATCATTCACATAAATCATATTTCCTCTGTCAGCTGCATGTGGGAGTGTTGTACTTAGCAATATCACAAACCCACTTCCACTATTGATATAGCCAAAGGGGGTTCGGTACCATACATACTTTAGTCGGTTAAAGGAGAAGGCAAATGGATTTTGTGTATCTTTAGCTAATGGCACACACCAGTACCCAGCTGTAAGATCCAGAGTGCTAAATATCTTTGACCCTGGACTTGTGCAAGACCCTGATCAATAAATCTGAGAGGCCACCTTGGCCATTGTGCTTTGATACACCCAATATGGGGGTATTTGAAGTACTTTGAAGGAGCCTAATAATGTCTCTAGATTCCAGACTTTTTATTATTTCCGCTAGGGACTCCAGGCAGGCCAAGGGTAACCTATATTGTTGCAAAAATACTGGCTCCCTACCATACCTTTCAGGTAGTGTAGCAACATGTAAATCGGTCAACCCACAGTTATAGGCATCTTTGGCAAAAACCTCTTTGAACTTCATAAATATCTTCCTCAACTGCCTTCCCTCTTCTCCATTTGAGCAAGCATCTGCAGCTTGGATTTGTTCCTCTACCAATTTAGAAAATTCTCGGAAATCCTCCAAAGAAGGAACCTCTGTGCTTTTCTCTAATTGTGTGGCAGTGTCTCTTTGGAGATCCACCACCCTCAGATATTTTGGTATGGGTATGGTATGGTATTGTTTATTTATATAACGCCTATACACAGGCAAGTGTTTCAAAGCACTCAAGGAGGGTGGGGACAAGGGGAAAAAACAACAGTCGCTCAGAGCCCTTGAAATTCTGAGACGATAATAGTCTGCACAGGCAGAGTAAGTGCGTAAAAATACATTTAACCGTTTGGGATACAGCAAATAGGCCTGACGGAGATTCTGCAGTTTTAATAGTGTAATTAAGGGGTGAAGAAAAGGGAGAACAGACAGAGGTCCTTCAGGCGCTGTGCGTACGGATCGACAAGTGCACAGAGTGTCACAGGGAAGGGGAGGATCAAGTGTACCAGGTCAAACACATTGAAAAGATACATGAGGCAGACCAGCAGATAAAACATACTGAAGAGACGTACATAGCCCAAGACACGCCCGACACAAACCAAGCCCTACTGCTAGCACAGAAACACCTACAAAATGTAGCCTTAGACAATGCGAGGCAGGCACACAGAACGATGCGGGCGAGGATATACGAAACAGGAGACAAAGCCAGCAAGATGCTGGTGTGGTTAGAACACAGAGAGCAGGGCCATAGTCAAGTTAGGAAGCTTGAGACAGGAGCTCAGAATCCACTAGTGTCAGACCAAGACATAGCGGGAGGATTTGCGACCTACGCCGATCTGTATAAGACACCCACCACCCCTGCGGATACCTCGATCCAGGAGGAGCTGACTCTCCCCGCTTTAGACCGGGCACAACAGGACCTATTAGAGAAGGAAATCACAGAGGAAGAGGTGCTAAGTGCCATGTCTGAATTAATTCCGGCACGTCTCCAGGTCCAAACGGCTTCCCGGTTGAGTTGTGGCGGAAAGTGGGAACGAACGTAATAGCCTCACACCTACTCCGCATGTACCAACATGCACGAGACAAGGGATCCCTGTCCCCGGACCTGAGGGAAGGCACAATAATAGTACTACCCAAGGCGGATAAACCTCCCGAATTTTGTAGCTCATACAGACCTATTTCACTTATAAACAGCGAAACAAAAATATTAGCTAAGGTGCTGGCAGACCGCCTGCAGCAAGTCATCCCTTCATTGATTCACCCAGACCAATGCGGGTTTATGCCCAAAGATCAACCTGTATGAACCTCTACAGGTTACATTCAGCCCTGGAAAGGGCAGACAGGCTCCCAGGTCCGTTAGCACTATTGGCAATCGATTTTGAGAAGGCCTTTGATTCAGTACGCTGGGAGGCAATCTGGGAAATAATGCGCCATATGGGATTTAGCCGGTACTTTATGAGCTGTGTGCAACTACTATATAATTGCCCTAGAGCCACAACAAGGGTCAATGGCTGGCAATCGGACCCCTTTATGTTAGGTAGGGGCACGAGGCAAGGCTGCTCCCTGTCAGCCATGATCTTTGCGATTGCCATAGAACCCCTGGCCCTACTCCTACGTAACACCCCACTTTGGTAAGGCTTACGGTGGTCAGACACGTGGGAAGACCGAGTCTCACTCTATGTGGACGACTTGTTAATTTATCTAAAGGACCCGTACAACTCATGCCATAGAGTCACACACATGTTACAGAGATACAAGGCCTTTAGTGGACTTAAAGTAAATTGGTCCAAATCGACACTATTTCCCGTAGGAAACGCAGTCATCTCTATGCCATTAAGCTGCCCCTACCGCATAGCCACAGAAAAATTTAAATACCTTGGCATACAAATCACAAAAAACTCCACGGACTGCATACCCAAGAACCTACACCCCATCACGACAAGATTCGCAGAGGATACCCGCCTTTGGACCTCCCTGACACTGACACTGTTAGGTAGAGCGGCCCTGTTTAAGATGATTGCTCTCCCTAAGTTTCTGTACATTCTGCAAAACGCACCACTTTATGTCCCAAAGCACAAATTCCTTAAAATTGACTGTATCCTCCGGAAACTACTGTGGTGCGGAGGTCACCCATGGATAGCTCTCCCCACACTTCAGAGGTCCATCTGGGAGGGGTGAATTGGATTGCCCAGACTGCAAACATACTACTGGGCTGGACAGATGGTGGTGGTGAACGATATGCTACACGGCTATGCAAATATACCACACATCAGAGGGATCAACGCTGATGGTTCAACATCTCCTTTGGAACTCTTGTACTGCAGCTTGGGTGACGTGACATCCTCCTCAATGTCGGCACAAATGGCAGAGACACACCAGTACATGAGGTGGGACTTGAAACTAACACCAATACACCCTCTATGGAACAATAGACTCCTACCAGAAATAAACAAACTGCCCAAATGGCCAGCCTGGAACCAGCAAGGGATAACAAGGATTGGAGACATAGTGCGTGAGGGCACATAGTCCCTTTCGAGACACTACATTCTCAGTTCTCCCTTCCACATACAGAAAGATACCACTATACCCAAATAAAACACGCTCTGCAATCTAATATACAGAACATGAGAGATATGCCAGAATACACACCGATGGAACGCAACATAGTCCAGGAGCGAATCAAGCACAAAATCACTTCAATCATGTATAATGCGATCACATCTTTTGCCACATCAGAACTAACCAGCCTAAAAGCCAAATGGGAACTGGATGTGGGGACATTACAAACAGAGGAGTGGACTGAGGCACTGCTGTACCCCTGTGAGGCAATCATATCATCTAGGCTCAGACTGGTCCAATTGAAGATCCGGCACCGCATTTACTACCCGAGAGTAGCACTGTTTCAGTGCGGTAGAGCTCCAGACCTGCGATGCTTACGGTGCAAAAGGGAAGCAGGGACCTTTTTTCATATTTTATGGGAATGTGACAACATACAACAGCTCTGGCAAAAATGTTGCGATAAACTGTCAAGGGTCATGGGCAAACCAGTATTAAGGGAACCAAAACACTTGCTATTAGGAGTATCAGACGAAAGCGACTTGTCCCGTTATGAGAGGTACTCTGTTCGACAGCCACGGCAGTACTCAGAAGGAATATTGCGCAACACCAAGCTATGAACAATGGGTCATAGATGTGGACACATGCGCAGCGATAGAGCACAGAGTATATACAGCGAGGGGGTGCCCTCAGAAGGCGCATAAAATATGGCAGAAATGGGACGATGCCCGTTGAGTCACCCAAGGCTCAACAGAGACTTTACTCCTACAACAGACTGTGCAAATCCACTTAGGGGCATCAGACAAGTATAGAATGGCCTACATGAACCTGCCCTAAGTGCTTGACGATTTTGTTTGGTTTTTCCTTTTCCTCAATAAAGTGTTATCAGTAATGTTTATGCATGTAAAAACCAATAAAAATTGTTTGATTAAAAAAAAGTGTACGAGGTCGGTTGAGACTGGGGTAAGTGCAGAGAGAGCTACTCTCTTGGGTTAATTGCTCAAGTGCATTGAATGTGGTGGGGTGTAGGGCCCTGAGGCACGTTCGAAAGAGTACTGGTGGGGCTGCCAGGGATGAGTGAGACTCCGAGGTATACCTGGCGGCCAGTCAGCATGATGTAAGGAAGAGGAGGGAGAGAGGGAAAGAACAGAACTAGGTTAGCAGGGCAGAGGGAGAGAGAAGGAAGAGGAGAAGAGGAAGGTCTTGAGGAGTTTCCGGAATTTAAGGACATCCGGCTCAAGACGGAGGGTGGCAGGGAGGATATTCCAGTGCAAGGTACCTGCTGAGGAGAAGGCTCTCCCTCCAAATCTCTGCTTGGAGAACCGGCTCACTCACCGAAGATTGGAGGTAGATGAGCGGAGGGATCGTGAGGGACAGTAGTTAGGTAGGTGTGTCCCAAGCCCCAAAAAGCCTTGTGAACAATGAAAAGGGTCTTGAATTTGATCCTTGCAGCCACGGGGAGCCAGTGAAGGGATTTCAGCGCCGGAGAGATGCGGTCCCTGGGCTTGAGGCCAAAGATGAGTCTTGCGGTTCTGTGCTGGATGAGCTGCACAGGGCACAGGGCAGAAGAAGGGAGGTTGAGCAAGAGGCTGTTGCAATAGTCCAGCCTGGAGAGAACCAGGGCTCTGGAGACAGTGAGCCTCTGGGGGAAAGTATGAAAAGGTAGAGTACCTCTGAGGAGGTGTAGCTGATAGACATTTTAGAGATGTATGAGATGTGAGAGGAGAAGCAGAGCGTGAAGTCAAAGATGGAACATTGACCTCCATCTGAAATTGCTGAGTTTCACCCTGCTGCTTTTCTCTTTCAGATTCACGTACTTCAAATAGGATACACTTATCTTGATAACAGCATATCATATATTTTGGTTCATAGGAGTAAACAGACTATATCCTGAAAATCTCCTTTGGTTTAGAATCCAATGACTGGGGCAACTCACCCTTTGAAGTTACATAGCTTTCAGGGATATTTGTGATCATTGTGTTATTTAAATCAGTAGTGTAGTTGGATTCCTGTATTGCCATCCCTAATGCTGTATTTTCTTTCAAATTAATGTTCTGGCACCCCTTGTTATTCACCAGTATTCTAATGGGGCCATCCCCAATCTCTACCAATACGGTATATTCGCTTTCTAGTCCTTGCTGTTTCATGGAGTCCTTGAGGCACACAAATACATCAGGCTCTTCCATCTGTGGTGCATTCCTGTACTTTAATGCTATTGTGAATTATCAGGTGAAAGCAGGAAAGGAATAGTGACATTGTTCGTTTACATGAAGCTCAACTACATATGGCATCATTTGAGCACAATGGTAAGCTTATCTTTTTTTCTCAAATTTAGGTGCCGCTCCTCCCAGCCCAGACCACACTTTTTGGTTCAAGAAATCTAACTACATACACATTCTGTGTATGATGTCATTTCCCAAGTAGATCTTATTCTTGGTCCCACTTACAATCCAAACACTGTGGTAAAAACCAATTGTGATTTTCAACATGCACCTTCCCACAGTTTTTTGCCCCAATTCAGGGACATCCAATGCAAAGATTTGTTGATTTTTTTTTATTTGAAAACTTGGTATTTCCTCTCTGACAAATATTTGTTTAAACACACTTTCATTAATTAAACACTTTTCTTGCTCTGGGGCCAACGTTGCCTCAATCATTTCTGTATGCCCATTCGCATTCACCGGGATCCAGGCCTGTCCTTTGTCCAAGTGTATCTCTGCAATTGTTGAAATATGTTTTTCCTGATCTGACTCTGCAGCAAAGTTCGTTTTACAGTTTTCCTCATTTAGATAAAAATGCTATATTCATCAATCTGTGTCTGCCAATTTTTCTTGGGGTCCAGAAAAATCTCTACAGATTGCTCTTTCTTTTCTCCTTGTATTTCACTCTGGCACATGAGAATGACAGTGATAGGCCAACACTGCCTTAATAATTTCTGGATGCCCATTCACATGCACCGGGATGCAGGCCTGCCCTTTGTCCGTGTGTATCTCTACAATTGTTAAAATATAATTTTCCTGATCTGAATCTGCAGCATCGGTCGGTTTACAATTTTCCTCATTTAGATAAAAACGCTTTATAAGCCCGCTGGCAATGAGGGTGCTGCTGTCAGGGCTGTCCCTGGTCCGTGGAGCGTTAGTGTTGGAGAAAACGCCTCCTTACTGGTGGAGGAATAGGAAGCCGCTAAAAAAGCTTCAGCGGCTCACCCTTGTGGCGTAAACCTGCTGGCAATAAATGCGCTGCTGTTTGGGCAGTCCCTAACCCGTGGAGCATTAGCGTTGCAGGACACGCCCCCTTATTGGTGGAGGAAGAGGAAGCCGCTCCAAAAGCTTCAGTGGCTCGCCCTTGTGGCATAAGCCCACTGGCAATAAGGACGCTGCTGTCTGGGCAATCTGGGCAATGGAGCCCCTGAAAATGTGCTGTCTCCTGCCATTCTGCTGCCTGACGAGGTAGAGCGAAGAGGTATAGTGGGGAGAGTTTGGCAGGAGAAAGCTCTTGTCGCGTCCACCCTGTATGCTGCTAAGAGGTTAAAGTAGTTGGAGCCCTTGAGTTGTGGAGTCAAGCTGTGTGAGTGTAACACTAAGGTAAGCTAAATTAGCCGGCAGACGGAACAGACTGAATCAGCCGGCAGACTGAACAGACTGAACTGTTCTGCCAAATAATGTGGTACCTTTTTAAGGTGTTTTAACAGACTCATTTTTCTTTTCTTCCTCAGAGAGGCTATGTTTATGAATTTGTATGTGCTCTCACAGGGTTCCTGGAGGCGAAATTATGAAAAGTATTGCTCTGCAAGTATTGATCTGCTCCTTTTAACAAATGATTAGCTGACTAATCATGGGCTGCCTACTAGGCATTTGCACATTTTGTACTTTACAGTCCATTGTGTTTACATATTTTGCACATACTTTGCATTGTCACACTGCATTTGCACATAGCTTATTTGCACACAGAGTATTTGCACAGGTTTAAGCCATTGATAGCTTTCTGTGAAATAATTGGGGGAGGTTAGAGTGAAGGAGATACTGCAGTTGCAGTTTTATTCTGTGACGCTAGTCTTAGAAGAATATTCTGTATCGCTTAGGATATAGAATATATCTATTCTCCTTTACCCTTCTTTGGAAATTTTTGGTCATTATTGGAAATCCCTAGCTTGGCGTATTTTACTGTGCACTGCATATTTTCCCTTTACAAGAAATGGGGGAAAGGAAGCCAACTCACCCTATCGCTCCCGTCAATGGCCAGAATTGTTTTAAAACTTTTCCAGCCAATTAATGAAGTAAATATTTTAATCCCAGAGATCAAGTACTTCCTGGGAGATATTGATGTAATTGATGCTGGTGGTTCACCCAAAGATAACTATGTAACCACAATTGGGCCGTCTGGAAAATCTTTTTTGGCAAACAATTGTAGTGTTAAACTTAGTGCCCCACAACTTTCAATTCAAAGGACGGGTGGGGGAAAAGATAGTTGACCAGTGGTGACCTCTAAACTTAGTTTAAACAAGGAGAGGTGGGGGAATTGTGACTGGGCCCAGGTCACCAAGTAAATTACTGCCTGGAAATGCTGCACATTCTGACTGCACATGCTATGGGGGCATTTTGGCGGTTCTAGGCAAAATTACTAAGGAAGTTAATGATTTGAAAAATGTAGTAACAAAACTAGCCTCTAATATGGAGGTCGGGCAGACTGATCCAGCTGTAAGAAGGAACTGGTGAGCTGGCCAGAACAGCAAATGGGGGAACTGGTGGAGCACTCGAACCGGTTCTGGCTATACCACCAGACCTGATATACAGGAATACGGATCTGGTTAACCCTTCTTACAGATTAGACCGGAATCTAAGCCATTGCAATCAAGTTTATGGACCTGCAAGAACACCTGTGATGTATGGGGCGGACGCCCTGGGGGAAAGGCATGGATGTGCATTTATATGATGTACCAGGTTTAAAGAGGGGAAGCTATGAAACACAACTGTCCCTGTTAAATATATGTACTCACTGGATACGGAATATGAGGGGCTGTAAATCTGTGATACAGGAAGATATTCTGTATTATGTTCGGAGTAAGATGCGGGATGGAGATAAAGACTTCATCCAGGTCACATTAAAAGGTCAGTATCTGGCAGATGGACTCTTAGTAATTGAACTGCGCTCATACCCCTGGTAAATACTTCAGTCACTATCCGCCCCAGAGCTCCCCTCCCCATTGACAAACTAGGAAGATATAATTATGAAATCCATCTATCAGCTGCTACTGTTGTACAAAGGGAAGAGGGATGGAAGGGTAGATTGACTGACAACTGCAGATATGGGGACTTCTGCTCACACGGCCTATGGAGACCACCAACTAGAGGGAGAGTCTGACGAAAAGCTAATTACAAAAGTCCTATCTTGGAAT